>NC_043986.1:30675283-31040283 GCF_902150065.1 Myripristis murdjan | reverse complement strand
CAGGTAGGCTTATAGTTCACTTTGGTGAGGGCCCTAAAGGGAAGTCTATTGATGATTATAAATGACATATCATAGTTCCTCAGTTTCAACCAGTGACTTACCTTGGCCAGGTGTCAGAGAGGTGTTTCTCGTAACGAAGCAGACGTTGCACCGTGAGTCTTCAGAGAGATGGGTTGCACGTTGTAAACTGTATATTTTTACTGTTGCTATGTCACTGAAGCTATATGGAACATTCCAAACGATTATGCAGAAACCCAGTTCATCGGCTGGAACTCCAAAACAGCCTGCATGGACCCAGGTTGCATGAAAATGTTGCCCATGTTAACAGCAGCCTTCACTTGTAGTACTGAATCGTAAAAGTCTTATTTTAAGTGTACAGTCTCATAATTATTTTTCTTGACAAAAATGTGAAGCATATAATGCTTCCACTAAGCAATGTGTCTTCCATTAAAATAACATTACACTGGGAATGGCTTCAGCAAGCAATGAGAGCCAATTTAAAAGCTGAGAGATTTAATAGAAAAGAAATGCTGCTTGTTGGATCCGTCCTATGCCGAGTTCATCTGAAGACGCTGCCAGTTTGTCAGAGGTCATGTTCCGTGAGGTGTGTGCACATTAAATTAGCAGGTTACTGAGTGGAGTGTGGCGTGGCGTCACCTTCTTTGCCCAGAGAATAAAGTGGTGTCACATTGTCTGCTATGACACCGTCTCTTCATAAGGTTTGTTAACCACTAAACCTGTTGGCCAGCCATCTTTCCAGCCTTCCACTGAAAAGCACCTTGTAAACATTTCTTTGAAAGTTGACTGGAAGGCTTAACTGTTTTTTCTTAAAGGAATAATTCACCCCAAAATTTAAAAAGTCACTATAATTCTCACCCTTCCATTGAAACACTGGTGAAGTCTGTTTGTCAATAATAATAGTTCTGTTGTACTCGGATCTTATTCTGTTGTACTTAGATCTTATTCTTTATTTTTTATCTTTTTTTATTGATTTATTTAATCTGTAATCTGTGGATACTGCTGAAAAACTGCGAATTTCCTGCGGGATGAATAAAGTATCTATCTATCTATCTAGTGATAATTGTAATGTGCCACACAGACAGTCAGCTGGTGCAGCTCTATAGCAGCCCTCTCCAGAACAACTTCTTTTGAGTTGCAAAAATGATATCAAATTATTCCAGACTGTATAATCCAGTTGTTCTGATGCCATGCAACTGCACTGTGGGTCCTGAATCAAATATTTACTTCATTACTTACTAGATTTTATAGGTACAGCACACTTGAGTGATCCAATAAATTGGAAATACAAATAAACGTATTAACGTCTCAGTGACAGATTAATATAATATTTGCCTAGTCATCCTGTTATTGCAGCACCAAGCAGCTCTGTGCCGTCATGTTTCTCTCATGATCACCAAAATCTTTTGTTTCAAATTCTAGGTGAATAATGACGCGAATCTTGGACTTTTGGACTCACAGTGCATTCATTTGGCTTTTTGGATCATGAAACACTTGGATTATGCTGTATGAGCAATTAGGAGTCGTTTTCTGCTTGTTTCTGTCTCTCACATAAGAATATCCTTGAAACATTCCTGCACACCATATCATCTAATCTGTTTTTCAAAAAGGTTGCGATTCAGAATTTTCACATACTGTGCCGTTCAAAATAGTACACCATCATCAGTGTTGGGTGAAAATCATACATCTCCATTTTTGTTGATTTTCAAATTTTAACCTCATTTAAGGATTTGCCTGCTCCTCTATGGGTTAAGAAAGTCATCAGGCTGAAAAGGACTTTTTCTTGGTGCCTAAAAAGTTGTCATTTGGGATATGCATGGTTTTCACCCAGCAACAGCGCCATGCAGTCTCTGTAAAAAGGCAGTCATACCTTTGAAATCTCCTTGTAGGTAGTAGATGACTTAATCATGAAAAGGAGGAATGGGTTTCTGTATTCTTTGTCATCATCATCCAGTAGCATTCATTGCTTTCTTCTCTCAGCACACGGAGGAGAATGCAGAGATTCAGGAGCTGACCAAATACAAGCCTCACGTGCTTCTGACTCAGGAGAACACCCAGATTAAAGAACTGCAGCAGGAGAATAAAGGTAAAAAAAGCAGTCACTCCCATCTGTTGTTTGTCGTATTGGCTGCTCTCTTGTGTTGCTCTGTTCATGCCCACCCCGGCGTGTCTCTGTTGTCTCATCCACAGAGCTATGGTTGTCCCTTGAGGAGCACCAGTACGCACTGGAGTTGATCATGGGTCGCTACCGCAAGCAGATGCTCCAGCTCATGATGGCAAAGAAGGAGCTGGACACCAAGCCTGTGCTCAGCCTCCACGAGGACCATGCCAAAGTAAACTGGATTTCCTCCCATCTTCAAATGTTCTCTCAGTCGTTCCGACGATGTGATTGCATTGAAGCAAATGTAAAGCAGATCTGTAGTGCCGAGTAAAGCTGCAGTCATTTCAAAGAGTTACCGCTCTCTGCCATTTGGGGTCACCGATCCAATACTGTCATGATAGTTTGGTGCTGATTTGATATGTATCCTTTGGTTTGTGGTTGTGAAGTTTCATGAGGCTGTGATTATCGTAGAGGTCACTATAGGTCATTTTATACAGTGACGTCAACTTTTTAAAAAATGGTCTTACTACAAAGAACTGGCTGCTATGGGGGTGAACATCATCACACATGAATCAAATGTGGCTCATTGAATCCACAAGAGTCTCAGCTTTCCTGTCAAAGCCAAGTGATGCAACTCCAAGACTGTTTAGGCCCCAGTCTGCACAAATACACCATTTTACAATAGGAGCAAGAACACATTTTGACTGCAGGGTTTGTGGCCCAAACTGCATGGGATTAGCAGAAGGCGGGCATGTCTGGAAAGGGGAGAGCCGTGGCTGCCCAGAGAACCCATTTTCATTCAGACATCTGGAGGTCAGAGGTCAAGGCACCCTGCTGAAAATAGCCAGGCCAGTTTTTCCCTTTCCAAAATGTAGCCTAACTTTGGAGTGATATTTAGCCGCTTTGCCAACAACCAAGCATGACATGTTTGGCACCAACAGATTTCATATCAATACCAGTATCTTTACTTTAAATCAATTCAAGAATCAAACCTTTAAAAAAATGGGGAGAAAAGAATTGCAGTACTTAAGTGAATGGAATCCCATCCCTAGTCACCAGTGTGCCAACAGACCTAGTGCAGCTTTAACTTTGTACACAATTTCATGCACGGTGCTGTTAGCTGATGCTGCCTTGCCCTCTGTCACGCAGGAGGTGCAGAGCCAAGTGGAGCGGATATGTGAGATGGGCCAAGTGATGAGGAGAGCAGTTCAGGTGGATGATCAGCACTACTGCTCCGTGCGAGAGAGGCTGGCTCAACTGGAGGTGAGTCAGCCAGTAGTCCTGCCTCAGCAAGAATGTGTACATTATCTGCATGTGCCAGTCTGCTTTTCTACCAAGAAATCTCTGGAAATGCCTTTTGACACTGTAGTGAATAAGAACAGACAGGGCACAAAAGTTCATTTGTTAGTCTGCAGTGCACCATGTCCATGTGGACGTGTGTGCTACATCATCTGTTTACTTGTTAAAGGACCATACCAGTGATTTTCATGTGAAGTGTAATTAAAATCATGGTGGTCTGTACCAAACAAACATTTCTTACATCTGAAAAATACAATTCGTAGGGTTAGGGTGTGTCTGTAACACCACCATACTTTATTTATAACAATGTTTTGTAATACATTTACCTTTGTCAAAAAACTGAAGCCCATCTGACTTGGATATAGCTTTTGGCCATATTGTAATTTAGTTCATATTACAATTAGTCTTCCAGCCATAGCACTGTTGTGTTTTGATGACTGGAAATAGGGCATCCACCAGAAAATAGTCCCCAGGGAAACGTTTGCTTTACACACCAAATGATAAGTTCTGTGGTTCCTGAATGGCCATGACTTTGTTAGCCACAGAAGCAGAACATTACAAGGTGGGTGTTTCAAATGATAATAATAAAGGCATTTTGATTATATGTTGTGAAATCTTTAGTACCCCTGCATGATTTGGAAAATGGTTTGTTGCGATGTAAAATGTAGATAAATTGTAGTAAAAGGGGCCAAACATTCAAAATCACTGGTATGGTCCTGTAATGACTGATCCAAGGGGCGCTGGCATTATTCCTTATGACGACATGTTTTTTTCTTTTTTTCCTTGCCGCTTCACGAAACAAGATTTATCTCATGTCACCCAAAAATTAGTTGTTTTTTTGTTTTTTTTTTAAGATTGTTATGTTTTCTGTGGTGTACAGATTGAGAACAAGGAGCTGCGGGACCTCATGACCATCAGCAGGAGCTCGGTGAAGGCAGCTAGAGATGAGAGCAGCCAGCAGCAGCACAACAACCACCACCTCCCCAGCAAGGCTCCAGTCAGTGAGCAGAGCAGCCTGTGAGCCGTGCTCGCAGCAGGACCACCACACAGGGTCTTCACCTCTGTTCCTCCACCTTTCTTTTCAACATAAGCTGGGATTCAGCCAAACCACAGCATTGCAATATATATATATACTTTTTTTTTTTTTGCAGTACAGGCCACTTAAATGTGTCATTCTGGAGACTGGAAGCGTCTTCCTGCAGATATCTGAATGATAGCCGTTGTAGCCGAAGTTTTTCTACGTGTTTTATGTGCCTGGAGTGAATTCCAGCTAGACTATGTCGATTGACGAGGTGTATAGCGCCAAAAAGATATTTCAACCGAAGTTAAGAATAAAAAGCTATGTTTCACACAGGATAGGATTTTTTTCATTGTACTGAAGGGGTGGGAACATTTTTTCCCCCATTTTTTTTGGCCAGAGAAGCACACACTTGCTTTTAAGGACACAGTTTCTACCTCTTTGGTGTCCCTCTTCTGTTCACACGCACACACACACTCACACACACACTTGTGTAAAATGCTCATAATCAGCCCTGCTGTGACTTCAGTAGAAGTCCAGTGGAAGCTCGGCTCTGAGTGTGCATCATTTTAAAGGAGAAGGTGGAATGCAAGCCTTACACTCACTCTGGCACCAAGACGACTATTGGCTGTTTGACATCAATAAGTCAGTCTCACTTGTCTGTTGAGGAGTGACAGTGGATTATTTTTTATGTAAATGTCTATAATTTTATGTATTTGATACGTTTTGTGGAAATCTGTTTGTAGAGTTCATATGTAACATGTTTTCCATGTTCAGTACTTTGATAACGTGTGTCTAACACCAGTTTTCTAGTTTTCAGATTTGGATGCAGGGTAATCGAGTATCCCAACTGGTGACATGTTTTTACTTAATTTATGGTAACCACAGTTTGCCAGAGTATGCCAACTTTTTTTGTCGAATAAATAGCAAACATTTGGGCACTGTATGTAGTTTGAAGTTGTAATGTCATCTCAGGAAATCAGTGTTGATAAGGTGAACATGCTGTAATAAATTCCATGACACTATATTGATTTGTGTCAATTAAATTTCATTCAGAAACTTTAAAATAAAATTGCATTATGAAGTTGTGCGTCACTGGGAGCTTTTTATTTATTACATTTATGTACAATGTAGATGAATGATAATGCAAAGTCGCCCTGCTTCTTGAGAATATTATTATCTTACCGCTTGATGGCGACATTGTTCTCCGTGCCGGACATATCGCGAGCTTTTCATTGGTAGTAACATTAGATGCCTTCAAGGACCCTTCGTAACGTCCTGTTTCTACTAATTTCTATACATTTCATACACATTTCTACTGCTGTTCAGGTGCTCCGAATTTCATTCGCTAGCAAAAATTTATCATTTTATAATATTTGTTTTTTGGAAGCTGATGTGTAATTTTAGATAACTAGTTGCACAGTTTAATATTGTGTTGCATTACTTATAGCATTAGTGCAATAACATAAAGTGAAATATTTTTTTGCTTATTTCAGATGCTTAAAACTTTATTTTGACCATAACTGTTCGTATCGTATTTTTTATCATTTGCATGTATACTTCTGTGCATAGGACCTCACTGCTGTACACAGGGCCATTGCAATCCCCCAATCGCTGCTATTAACGTGTACCATTTCTAATTATACTGTGTATGTCTTGTTATAACAGGTTACAGAAAACATGTATTTTTACGTATGTATTTTAAATTTTCATATTGAACCTTAAATAGTTCTTTAGTTTAACTCTTAGTCATTAGTTTTTAATATTTTATTCTATCTTTGGTGGGGTTGGGGTGGGCTGGGGCGTGGTGGGGTGTATGCCTGGAGTGTATGCATGTGTGAAATATGTTGTACTTGTGTGTGTGTGCGTGTGTGGGTGAGTATGAGGGGGTGGGGGATTAGGGTTGTATGTATTTTAATGTAAAGCACTTTGTGTTGCATTTGTTTTATGTATGAAAGGTGCTATATAAATAAAATTTGATTTGATTTGATTTGATAATATTTTATTTTTTTAGTTAGTTTGAACTCTTTCTATTTTTAATGACAATTATGTGTGAATATACCGTCAGGGGGACTGCTACTCAGTTTCGCTTGTACCTTATGCAGTAACAGTAAAGGACCTTTGATCCTGATATCGTAATTATGTCTGATGGGTCGTTCTTATGCGCTCAAAGTCGTAAACGTCACATTTCCTACTGTCCCTGAAGGCAGCAGCAGACCTGCATTTGACATTTGTAGCTAGCCTCAAGCTAACGTCCGGCATGTCTGAGAAGGAGCTGGGGAAAAAGTGGGACCGGTGCCTCGCAGACTGTGCCGTCAAAGTCGGTAAATAGTCCAACATCATGTGCGTGTAACGACACAACAAGGACGTGAGACAGCCACCAGATAAGCTGCTGTCTTCACGCTAGTCCACTGCTGTCATTGACTTGGGAGAGAAGCTAACTAGCTAGCCATTCAGAGGTCTGGTAAAGGACGACTGAATGGTCTATCAAATGGAGTAACCTTAAGTTACCTTGCTGTCCTGACAGGTAAACCGTGGCTTCGGTTTGTTGCAGTAACAGCATGCAGCTTGATTCAGGACTGCAACCCCGCTATTTTATGCTCTAACATTACTCATCATCATGGTATCTAAATTATTAACGTTGCCTGGTGTGACATTTTACTGTTTATTTTTTAACGGTAAAGTTCACATTACCCAGAAAACGAAGTAAAGTGTTTTTTTGTTTGTTCTGTTTTTTTGTTTGTTTTTTTAATGACACAGGTTGAACTTTTAGAGTGTTCCCCATCAGGACAACGTTAGACTATGGGCGGCAGCGACCACTGAGAGCCAAACCTAGAGGAGCTTACATTCAAACTAAGCACTGCTTACTGAGTCACTGCTCTGCCGAATCGAGCCGCTTGTCCCCGGATTTATTTTCAGTCTGAAATCACGTGACATAGGATGTTTAAATGTGCCTAAAAGCAAGGTAGATTGAAATTGCCATTTTTTAAAAATGGAGCCTGGTTAGGCGTTTTCCCCCGTTAAAGTTGAGGCAAAGAGCAGCGCGCGGGGTTGGCTCATGTTTCAGAGAAGGCGTGTTTTGACTGTTTCTTTACACAGTTGTGAATGGATCTGCACAGAGAAAAACTAACGGGGGAAACATCATTCTTCCTCCCCACTATCCTACTGTATGAATCAGAGAAATCTACACTGGTATGATGTTACACCGCCTTCATTTTTAAATGTTTGCTCTCCTTTTCCAGGTGCTGGCCTCGGGTTAGGAGTCGTGTTTTCTGTTGTGTTCTTCAAACGTGAGTACTTTGGGACTTGATGCTCCACTGCCTGCTAACCTTTATAACTCTTAGGTCCCTGTTAGGTGATGCAGGGCTGGATGCCATTCTCTGTGTGGCCAGCCACTGCACCATCTAGGACTACACATCTCCCTCTGCCAATCAATGAAAACCTTTTCTCATAAAAGTAAAAACACATCCTCGTCTTGTAGAACACATTCATTCGTCTATAAATACAGTTGATTGAGCTTTTTTGTTGTCATACCTGCCACAAAAACGACCATCAGGACTTGGCATTTAAGTTCAAACAAAAATGTCACCGATTAGAGTGGAAAAGGGGTTTTTCCACAAGTGCTTTTTGCTCTCTTGTCTGGAAGGAGATTAAATACACGTTTCATTTGTAGGACACACATGGCCGATTTCATTTGGCTTGGGAACGGGACTCGGCATGGCATACTCCAACTGTCAGAATGACCTGAGATCACATTATTTACTGCACAGAAGCATGAAGGTTGGTTGGTTTTCATGTTTGTTTATTCTATTCAAAAAGACCAAAGAAAAAAAACTTCAAATTAGAATAACAACTATGTCACTGTTTTTGGAGATCAAGAGCTTCTGTAACTGATTCCTGTTTGTCTTCTTCAACAGGAGCAATAACTGCATGTCATCGAGGGACTGTCTTTTTTATTTTATTTTTGTTGACCTGTTTTATTTTTTTCTTTTTTGGGGGGGGATTGAGCACTTTCAGTATTTGGCATTAGATTTGTCTTGCTGTTGGACAGTCCCTTCCCTGTATCGTTCAGTATGCTTTGTATGTGCCTGAACAGGACAGTCTGTGTTTGTTTAATAAAATAATTATGAGGACAAAACAACAATGAGCTGGTCATTTATTTGCAAGTTGAATATGTGACATAACTATAAAAGTATGTGACTCCTCAAGATTTCATCTTTACAAAGTTCATTATTTCGCAGTCAAGTGCTGTTAGTGGGAGGTGAATAATTAGCCCTGTCACAGAGGTGCCTGGGTCTGCATACATATGCAAAACACAATTTTCCAGTAAACCTTGATTTTATCTTAGGCCTTTTGTGTGTGTCATTATTCAAAGCCCAAATTTTCATATCACAGTCTTCTTTAGCTTAAACAGCACAAGAGCCAGGTGAAATGACTGCGTTGCTGTCTGGTAACTGCTACACAACTACTTAACTTAGCTAATTGTAAATAAATGAGTCATGGTAACACTGTTGAGGTTAAGTAACCTTCAGTTCTTTCATTCTGATTTTCACTCATGTACCTCTGCCTGGTGCTTGGAGGTTTATATATTACTTATTTACTATCTGTCTATTCATGCTGTCAATTAAAAATGACTTTCCACTAGTACAAAAAACAAGAATCCCTTAAAAGAGCCTGTATTAGAATCTGCAGTGCTTTAAATACTCACTAGATCCTTAATTGCACACGTACAAGGAAACTTTACAACATCAGAGAAAACCCTTTAACATATTGGCCCAACTTTTAAGAGAATGAAGTTGTTTTAAATGCAATACAAAAATACTGTATTGGTTGTATACCAATAGTAACCATGATCAAACATGGGAAAAAACCACCCACACTAGTTCTTATTATGTAGAATTAGCATTTCTTGGCTGTGATTGTGCATGGTTATGCATTAACAGCTCAATGCTTTGACACGCTCCCTCTCAGAAGCTGTGCGCCCTGGCTGGGAGGCGAGCTGGAGTGGCCGACACAGGGATTAACAAGAACGAGGGATCTAATGACGGCGTTACAACAACCATAATACCTGTAAAGCACTTGTGAGCAGAGCCTTGCTTACAAATGAGAGCTGCACAGTTGTATTTGTTCATTTCTGCCCCCCCCCCCCTCCGTCGATACACAAGCCATCTAGGCTGTTTCCCAGAATTAAAGGACTTGTGAAAGATGGTGTGGTTCCAGTGCAGCAAAGGAGCCTGCGGAAGTTGCTCTGTGCCACTTCTGCGAGGTGAGGCAGAATTCTGAGAACTGGTCCTCCGCATCTTCAGTGGTTTCTCTCTCTCACTGGCACTGCTCTTGTATGCCTGGTCGAAGCCTACCTCTCTGTTTTCCCTCCCCCAGTGACTGTCATCGTCGTGACATGCTGCTCTGAAACCCACTGTCAGCCACCGAATGGCTCACTCGGGCTCTTAGCTGTGGATGAAACAGGGACGTGCTTGGCAGGATGGAGAGATGGAGGAAACTGTGTTTGTAATTTTGTTCGCTGTAGTAGTGGCGGCGGAGGGAAAAGGTGGACGGGACCAGGAGGTATTCCAATCACAGGGAGATGGCTCTTATGACCCATGGGGACAGGCACAGGAGTGGATGGCTTCTCAACACAAGACCTGAGCGGCTTCTCTTTCTTTCACATTCTCCCTGATCTGAGAGCGGCGTCTGCTCTGGCTGGAATCAGTCTGTAACATTTGGTGGTGCCTTTCACACCCTTAAAGAAGACGCAGAGTGCTGTCAGCACCATGGATAACTCTCCCTTGCCTGGCTTGGATGGAGCCAGGGCAGGTCTTGAGGCCGTCACTAACAGCAGCTCTCCCACCTCTAGTGCCTGGAACATCAGTGGCAGCGGCCCGTGGTTGCTGGCGTTCATGCTGACTGGCATCATCCTTTTGACAGCCTGTGGCAACATGCTGCTCATCGCCTTGGTGTTCGCCCATCGCTCTCTGCGCTGCACCTCAAACTGCTTCCTGGTGTCGCTGTTCCTGTCGGACCTCATGGTGGCGCTGGTGGTCATGCCCCCGGCCATGCTCAACGTGCTGTGCGGGGCCTGGGTGCTGTGGCCCGGCTTCTGCCCCGTGTGGCTCTGCTTTGATGTCATGTGCTGCAGCGCCTCCATCCTCAACCTGTGTGTGATCAGCCTGGACCGTTACCTCCTCATCATCTCGCCACTGCGCTACAAGCAGAGAATGACCCCACCCAGGGCCTTGCTTCTGGTGGGGGCTGCTTGGGGGCTGGCAGCGCTCGCCTCCTTCCTGCCCATTGAGATGAAATGGCACAGCTTAGGCCATGGGGTCAGCAGTGCCAACATCAGCTCCTATTCTGACACACTGCACCCAGCATCCTACTTTCAGCTGTCACCCTCTGGGGGCCTTTCCTTCCAGTGCCGCCTGCGGGTCACCCTGCCCTTTGCTCTCGTGGCCTCTGTCCTCACCTTCTTTCTGCCTTCCAGTGCCATCTGCTTCACCTACTGTCGGATCCTCCTGGCAGCCCGGCGGCAGGCGAGGAGGGTGGCAGCACTCAGCCACCCACCGTATCCACATCACTCTCTTGGGGAGCCGTCCCGGCCTCCTTCACCCGGGGCTGCTGTAGGACACCAGGATGCAGACGACTACAGTCACCAGGAGCCTCCTGTATCTCGCAACGTACCGGTAAGGAAGAGTGAGGAAAGCGTAAATTAACAAGGCTAGAGCAAGTATGAGGATGCTCAAAGTAGGAGTGAGGTTTTTCTCAGCGTGTCACTGAAATACTACAACCAATGGTGTTAATGCAGAAACAGCAGATTGCCCCTTTAAGAGGAAAAATATGTTAGGTCGGCGGGCATGTCAGTGCACAAATAGAAAAGTATAGCACTGAGATCCCCATTTATTATAATATTTAAAAACGACAACTTTATTCTTGTGATTTTCTTTGCACTCTTTGTAGCAGCATCCCTCACCATTCTCTTACAGGACTTACAGGATGCTGGTGATTTTACATGTTTTCCGTAGGATCTACAAAATATAAAACTTCACCTTTCTGCTACGCTTCTCCCAAAGCAGTCAGTCATATTTTAGAGCTCCGATATCATTTCTCCTCTCTTTTATCCAGCTATTGGTTTCCGTTCATTCTACTAAAATATGAAAATGAACTTTCAGAGACTTCAAACTTTCTTTGCGCTAGTTTTCATTGCTGTAATAAAGTCCTCCCTATGAGTTTTCCTAAAAGCAGCAGAACTGTTGTGTTTTGATGACTTGAAATTGTGTGGAGTAAAGCGGTGCCTCCACCAGAGAAAATAGTCTCCGGGGAACGCTCGCTTTACACAGCAAATTATCAGTTGTGTGGTTTGTGATTGTGGATGACTTTGTCAGCTGCAGAAGCACAACATTATAAGGTGGTGGCTGTTTCAACCTAAAATTAATAATGCGTGTTTTTTGCAATGTAAAATGTGGGTAAACTGTAGTAAACAGACCAAACATTCGAAATTACTGGGATGGTCCTTACCATTTGTCTACGTTTAAAATGTCACCCTAAGTTATGGATGATTTGGTCATGAAAGGAGGAACAAGTCTTCCCTTTTACAAAGAGGTCTGCTTGCCTTTATAGCTTTTGTCAGTTGTTATTGTTAATCCAGTGGGATGAAAAGAACTGGAGTGTGGCCATTAACTGAAAGAGGATTTAAGAGACTGAAATAAGAATCAAAGCATTTGGAAGGCAAAGTAAAAACCGACAGGAGCGGTTAAACCATGATGAAAATCTGTGGGACAGTAAAAATCTACTGAAGTGTTTGTGTGTCTGTCTGCAGTGAGTCTTGTCACATCGCCAAATGAACAAGATGTTAGACCTTAAGAGACTGGCATTTTTAATACTGACCTTAACTCTCTCGGGAAGAAGGGAAGAGAAGAGCAGAGAGGTGACTCATATTTCCAATAAAAATGACGAGCAGTGAGATTCATTTTAAATCAAAATGGAAACCTCTGAAATGAGCATCTTAAGGAGAAGAGTTAGAGTGCTCACATTCACTGGCTGCAAAGGTGGGGGAAAGGTATTCTTTTTATGAAATTATACTTGGAAGCTTTATTATTGGGCTGTAGCAAAGAGCCAGTAATAATTAGAAGTCATGTTTAAAAACGCTATGGCTGGTACATCAAACACCTAACCCTAAAATGGTCAAGGAGGCCATGCCAAAGGTCTTGGAATAGCTGTCTCATGCCAAAAATCTTGAAAAAATACCAGTCTAGGGCATAGGAATTAGAAGTTACCTTATCAATCAGTGGGTGATGTGCCAATATTTCTGTAATTAACTGTTTATTACTTGGTGTGCTATACTGTCCACAGCTGTCAGTGAACAGTGAGCGTCGTCTGGCTCACAGACAGGGTCGGAGGGCTCTCAAGGCCAGTCTGACACTGGGAGTCCTGCTGGGTCTGTTTTTCAGCACATGGCTCCCATTTTTCATCACCAACATGGCTCAGGTCAGTACGTGCAACAGAAACAGACTCGACACGGAGACATGGAGCTGTGGTGCAGTGGAATTTAACTTGTAGTTTCAGACAGTCATAACTGCTCCGTGTTGGTTCGGAAAGAAATAACATTTCACAAATGCCAACACATTGTTCTCTCCTCACCATAGATGGCATTTACTTCATCACTTTGAGGTTGTTACTTGCCTCATTTGGAATCCCTATCTCATATAGCTCTGTGATTCAGAGGGAGGTTTGCCAATTTTCACACTCTAGTATATTTGTGCAGCAGTGGTGTTGTGTGGTTGGCCACTGAAAGAGTGTGAAATAAATGGGGAGAATCAAGAGACTTGGATACCAGTCTATTTTAGCATTGTCCAGCCTTGGCGTCATTTCCTGGCTAAGCTATCCAATGAGGAAATAGACTGGGTGGCTGAGTAATTTCAAGACAAGAAAACAACACATCAAATTAGCATTTATAACTGAGGTCAGGTATTCTAGTTTTGATTTGATTAGACAGAAGATAAACTCATTAATCACAAAATGAACGGTCAAAAACATGTAAGGCCACGAAAGAGGTACATCTTCACGAGTAAATAAATGTAAAACAGCTTAATCTAAATTGGTAATTACACTTGTCGTGCTTTTCATGCTTTCAATGATCCAGTCATTCTGATTTCCCATCTGTGCCCCCTCACTTCTCTACTGCAGAGCGCAGAGCACAGAGACTTGACTATCTGCGCTCTCCTTCCTTTTCACAGTCAATGTGGTGTGTGAATGCACCCCTCCCCTTCCTTACCCATTCCCACCGCCTCCCTGTCTCATCTCAGTAGTATTGGAAACTCTCCTCTAACAGCTGTCTCCTCCTTCGTTGTCCCTCTCTACTCAACCTGATGATTCTGTTCCACATCGGCAATTCAAACATACAAATAGATTTACAAAATCTATTATGGGATAATATGCCTGCATACTAGAGCCATCATAACAAGAAAAAAATTACAAGGGCCAGGGGAGGGGTGTAATATTCAGAGATACAAACTCCACTTCCGAGATTAAAGTTATATTTACAAGAAAAAAGTAGAATTAGTAGAATTTGATGAGGTGATCGAGCCTGATATACGGCGAGCAGCAGCGACTGCAGTGTGAGGCTGATCCAACCTCACAAAAACAAGCCATTTGCTTCCTTGAACAAAAAGTAAAAGTTTTTTTTTCCCATAAATTTGAGACTTTATAGCCTCAGAATCTTCAAGTTTTTTTCTAACAAATTTGAGCTTTTTCTTGCAAATACACCTTTAATCTCAGAAATTGAGTTTTTTTTTTTTTCTCAGAAAACAGTTTTCTTGGCATTTTTATGACATTTTTTTTAAAGTATTTTCTAGCATTAATGTTTCTTCTTTTTTAAACTTTTTTAAAACTAGTATTTCTACTATTTTTGAAAGAAATACATTTGCTCAGGTTTTAAAGGGTGAATACAAACCATTCTCTTTGCTGTCTTCTATCAGGCGGTGTGTGAGTGTGTCCCTCTTGCGCTCTTTGATGCCATCACCTGGCTGGGCTACTGCAACAGTACCATGAACCCCATCATCTACCCCCTGTTCATGAGAGACTTCAAGCGAGCTCTGGGGAAGCTCTTGCCCTGCTGTTCCTCTCGCTCTCCCAGAAGACCTTCGCCGGCGCTCTCCCTCTCCCTCCGCAACTCAGGGGAGCCCAACATCGCCAGCGATCCCCATTCACTGCTGGCCTCCGATCCCGCCCATCCCCCTGTCACTGCCACCGATGCTGTCAACCTGTTGGATGCCGAGCATGCTGGGATGGAGCTGCCTTTGCTTCTGCCTAATCAGGTGGACACGCTGGACTAGGTGTTGGATGCAACAGCCGGGCAAAGAAAGTCAACTGAGATGCTGTTTCACAAGTCAGGACGCAAGGTGGACATTTGATTAAAGAGAACTGTTGAAAGATAAGGATTTATGAGTTACTCACCACAATTTAAGAGGTTGATGTGAGATAAAGGAGGGAGAAATCTGAACTGCTTCCTGTTATGAAGATAGCTAGGAAGTGTAGAAAAATCTAGATAATCTAGATATGTCCCTATCAACATAGTTCACTTGCACCCCTTCAAGTACCCAAATGAATTACACTTACTGGGAAGCAACCATGTTACTGAAAGTAGTTGGAAACCCCGGAGTTTCCAACTAGTTGTTGGAAACCCCGGGGTTTCCAACTACAACCCCGTATAGGGGTTTCCAGCTTCTAAGTGGTGTAAGTGATAGGTTAAGACAGTTTCCTGTCAATATACAGAGTAAATAAGATCTCTCAATCCTCCTGAACACAATGTTATAAAGTGATGCAGGTATGGCATCTTGCATTTCAGTACAAGTACAGGCTGGCTCTTCCCACTGGTAGGGACTGAATTAAGAAGAGAAGGGACTTACAGACCTAAGACTCACACTGAGTGAGTTGATTGCCACTGGCCTGATGGGAATCATATTGCTGTGATAATATCCATGGCAACCAAGCCAAGATAGGAAATAAAGATGAAAGGAAAGAGGACGACACCTGCTTTGTTGCATCCACTGAAATCTGCAAAATATATGAGTAACATTTACAATCTTTTGAACTAACATCCTTATTTACAGGGTAAAGGACAGGGGAAGGCAACAATGTGCCACGGAGAGCCAAGAGTCTGCAGGTTCTCAGGGGATTTCACTGATCACTTCAACTTCAAGCAGAGAGGAGGAACTAATCAGTAAAATCGCCTGCAGTGCAGTTTTTGGTTGGAATGAAAACCCGCAGACTCCCGGCTCTCAATGGCACATGGTTGTCTGCTACTGATAATGGACAATACTGGAATAAATTATTCAACACTGCTCTATTTACAGTTTGTAAAAAAACTAATTCATTTGTAAAAATCTAAATTGTGTTATTAAATTGATAAATGACTCTAAAAGCACTTATTTGGGTTAGACAGTTGAGTTTGACATGAGTTAATTTAGGCACTTTTCTTCAGTCTAAGTTTCCATTTGTGTCCTCTGATGCCTTCACTGCGTCTGGCATGTCACATTGTTGAGAAGGGAGCTGAAATTTTCTGTGAGGCTTTGATGCTGAAGTATCAAGTTTAGAGGAAGAGATTTTACAAAGTGGCAGCTGGTCCTGTAAAATTTGCTCTTTACAAGTTTGGTTGCCTTTGTTTGTGTGTGTGTCCAATGTGGTCCAGTGTGTATCATCCCAGCTCCAAGATCCATGTTCATTTTCTCTGTCAGGCTCCTCTGCACTGTCGCGCTGGCTATTAAAAGCAGTAAACGTGTCGTTGTTAGAGGCATTGTTGTCACAGCTAAGAGGCAAATTATTCCCAAGGCCTTTTTCAGCTGCACTGTCTCCATCATTGAGGGAATCCAGAAGGTCTGAAATATCAGGGATATCCCAACCGTCACCCGTGGCTTCTGTCTCTACTACCTCTTGTGTGCAAGTCTCATCTTTCCCACCTGAGCTACATTCAAGGTTTTGTGTCAGGGTCACTTGCTGTTTGGGTGCTGCCCCAGGGATGTCCACTATGCCTGTGGTATTTGTTACAGCTTGAAGAGCAGCAATGGAGGCTCCTGGGACTTCTCTGGTGGGAACTCCTACTGCCACCAAGATGGTGTCCATCTGACGCATGTAGTCCAGGTGACCTTTCACCTGGACAGCAGAAACAACACAGTTTAAATCTTCTTTACAAAAAGAGTGGCATATATTTCAGTGTAAATGTTCAAATTCTTCCTTTCTTTTTAAAGATATTTTTAGTGTTTTGGGGGAATTTTGAGACCTCTAATGAATTTTACTCATCAACTAAAACATCACCTTTGTGTAAGGTGTGTGTAGCAGCTGGACTTGGCAGTTGGAAACCGTGACAAAACATCAATTACGTTCTAATTGAAGTGAGGAACAACCACAAAAACAATCACAGCTAGGTCAACAACTGCTTCAATGCAAGCAGCAAAGCTACAGCTATTATAAACAGAAACATCTGACAGAAATGGCCTGGTATATAATATCACTTAATAATCAGCCACAGGAAGTTTGGGGTAAAATGGTGGATAAAGAAGTCTTGTGGATCATCATTAATTTTAAATGGTTCTGCTACAGCATTTCTTTGCCAGTTTGGCTGTGTAAAGATGGCATCACATTTCAAAAAATAACTTACAAGCTCATTTTCAATGCAACATGATCAGTAATTCATTTATGTGAGCAGTCACTTCCTACTGTAAGCTAATGTCATTTTTTAAATTGAAAACCTGTCTATTTTGACTATTGCTTTTTCACTTGTAGTTGCTGTTAATGATCACTTTCTTCATATAAAATTTTCAACTTCACATATTAGTGGTATTTGTTCTGCTCTTAAAATTGCACTTTTTTTAAATACATATGGTGCTTCACACATTTTAAAGTTCTTTCATTACTGCTCAGTTTATAGGCTCGTTAAAGCCCTAATGCTTTGTGTTTAAGTGTTAAGTTTCATATGGAATCACACTGTTTTATAGGGTGGCAGAGAGGCTGAGCATTGCTGTAAACTTCAATGGAACCAGCAGTGGCCTTATTATACTGTATAAATATTTTTTCCTCTTTTAATGTTATTCAATTAATTGAACTGTCTCTTTCTGGTGCACTAATAAAATTCAACATTTGATAATATCAAATCCCAAAATATCTCTTTGGTGCAATATTTTAATCACTGTTGTCAATGCAGAATTTTGTATTTATTTACTAAAATTCATTTCATTAAAAGCAGCTAGACTTGGGCATGAACATGGCAGAGCAGCTCCAGAAATGAGATACAACCTACTGTATCTCCATTTCCCCCAAGGCCACTAAGGAAGATACTGCAGCGTTTAGAGAACTGGTATTATTTGTTGTGTTGTTATTCACAACAACTGGGCACTGATCCTTTGTAAATACTAAATGTGTCAGCCTTTACGTTAATTTCTTTTCTATTTACATTTAACGTCTTGTAACTACTGAGGGGAAAAACTTTTTAGAGGCCCTATTGTAAAAATGAGAGCTGACTCACCACAGAGGAAAGATCCACATTGATTATGCGCCGATCGTTGGCGTTGATTGGCTGTAGCCCAGCAACAGATAGCTGTGCAGCTGAGCTTCGGTACAAGAACCCCAGGAGCCAGTCCCCTCTGGTAAGTGGACAGTTCAGAAAATCATTACATTCGTGGATCATTCCACCTAGGAAATCCTGCATTCAATCCTGCATTTCATGTCAGATTTAAAGTGTAATGATTCCTCCTCTTTTATTCTTGCTCTGCCTAACTGGCTCGTTTGAAAACTGTGATTCTCTGGGCAGAGAGAGCAGCAGCAGAAGGGGAGGAAGAAGCAGCTGTGAAATCAGCCTGACATTCACCTTCCTCAAATTTTATCTGATAGCAAAACCTCCATAATTGTTTCAGGATCACTTTAAAGACCTGGTGAGGTGAAATAAAGAGGTTTTTTGAGTCTTGGAGTGACTGATGCAATATTTTGGTAGTCCAAGAAGAAGATAAATAAAAAAACATCAATCAGGAAAAGATGCTGAAATGCAGTATTCGCACCCAAACAGCCAGTAGGTGATTTTTTTCTCCATTCTTTTCTGTAAATACACTGACTGCCACAGTAAGGTTGAACCTTTGAGTCTATTATGCAGTAAAACTATTAGCAAATTTTTACTGCAACTCCACCAGTCTCCTCTATCTTACCTGCAGTAACCGTTTACTATCTTGCCAGCCACTACTTTTGCCATTTTTTCCCAGGCCTTCTCGGAGCCATCCACTGGGGCCCCCAGCAGGAACACATCCTCCACCACTCCTTCACTGCCTGGGAAAAACAAACCATTCAAAAGCATTTCTTCATCTACTGAAACCCAAGAACCTCACATCTGATAAAGAAAGCATTTTTAGAAAATCTAACCGATTCAACTGTTCTGGCAGGGTTACAGATGAGTGCAATGAAAACCCAAGCATGAATGTGTTCCTGTTACAATATGTAGTCCCAGTAAAATTTTTCTAGGGAAATAACAAAAAATATTGTATTCTAATAAGGTGATTGTGTATAATCATACCTTGGTCTTTGGCAAGCTCCTGTAGACAGAAGTAAATGACTCTGGCCCCAAGACTGAAGCCTATGAGACTGACAGGGCGCTTCCCCTTGGCATACCAAAAGATGGAGAGAGTCAAAGACATGCACCACTTTGAAAAATAACCTGCATTTCATCCTTCTACTATTTGGTTCCCATTGACATCTTTCTAGGAAAGAAACCTGAGCTGAATCAACAAAGATCAGAAATATCATAAAGGTTGAAGTGAGACAGGGTTTCCCTGTGCATACAAAGATCACAGGCTGATCTTGAATGAGAAGTGAAGCATAAGTGTGGTACACTTCAGTAAACTTTGTGTTTGCATTTCTTAGAGGTAATACGATGATACCTGCTGTCTGCTTCTCAAAACCTGAGCCAGATGTTTCCCCACCTCTGCTGAGCGGCTCAGGCAGACACACCAGGGGTTGTCAATGACACTTGCTGCAGCCAGCAAAGATGCAGGCCATGTCAGAGCTGTCACAATGCCTGGAGGGTGTACAACACAGTAGCTGAGTGACAAGAACTTACACCCAGCAGAGACACAGATCAATACAATGGAGGGACAATGGCTAAGTGAGATAGTTTGGATTGATGGAGAGCTCTTTAGAAATGGCCACATCTTATATCACATTACCTAAGTGCAGAACAGAAAATTTATTAAGACACAAGCACATACACACACGTGTAAAGGTCAGATTGCTCCTTCATTACCACAGACCACCTCTACCTGAGAGGATGGTGTACTTGAGAGCCTCCTGTGCCACCATGCTGACAAGCCCGTCCAACAGAGAGGCCATGGCTGAGCCCAGATCCCTGAGGAAGCGCGACTCCCACACGAGGCAGTACTGCTCCCCACTCTCCCCGAGGCTGCACCACGGAGCCTGGAACGAACCTGAGGAGCAGATTCAGCACGTCTTACACCTCAAGTGTTTTGTTTTCATGGTATATGACAAACACTGGGCTTGTTTTGGTGGAGGAAGAGAACTACAACACTCAGGACATGATGGTCAAATTAACTGTGATACCTTGGTATAAGTGCCATGAGCAAATGAGACCAAACAACTGGTGGCCTCTATTATATTTCATTTCATTCTTGTTAGTGGTGATTGTTCTGAAAATTCATACACATTTCTTGTGAAGAAGATAAACATGTTGCAAGATATTTTGTTCATCAGTCTTTCATTTTTTCCACTAATTTCAGTTACCAGAAATGCTGAACACCTCATCTCCATTTGTACCTCCCTCTTCCTATATCACACTGAAAATCAGATTTCCTGCAAAATCTGCCCCAGTGTGCAAAGGGTGGCATGATGGATAATGTCACTGGCCACTGGCAATGAATGGAATCTATTAGCAATCTCTATATTCTTCTTGATGTCATGACAGTTTATTTTGGGGGAAAATCTGTGCATTTAATGGACACTGGAAACGGACTTTTCTTCAGTTATTTAGGCCTATTTCTCTCCTATATTAACTAGCCTGCTGTGAGAGTTGTTGTAGTCAGTGAAAGACCAGCAACATGTATTTGTTTATATTTTCAATATATCATTTCACTATGTTATCAGTTATGTAACCCTCCATCTGGTTGTTGGACAGTTTTACACAGGCAGAGGCTTTAACAACCTAAGGGGCTGAGGGCAGACATGTGTGACACCTTGTGGCTAAGCCTTGTCATTGTAATGACAGACGTTAAGATCAGCCATCCTGAATGTGCAATAACAACGGGACAATTTCCCAACATTTCAATTAACAATAACCAGTGCTCTTTCTTCTGCAAAGTGGTAATAAAGGAAATGCAAAAAAGAAATAAACAAAATATAAAGCAAAGTGATGTAATGTAAAGGTGTTTTACACTCTTAAAGTCTTAACGTTCAGGTATCACTACATTATGATGACTGAAGATGAACGCTTCTGAATGCAACATGTTGGTTTTATACAATTATGATGCAATGCAAAAATATATAAATGTAACATTATTTGTGATGAATGTTGTAGAATGAGGCTGGATTACTATATTTGCCGCTGCATAGCCAACCAGTTACAGCTATTGTCAGATGAAGATGCTTCACAGAATTCAATGGACGGAATTCAAATTCCTCTATTGCTCCAACACGTTTGTTCATCTTATAACCTGGAGAGAGAAAGAAAGAAAAGGAAAGAGTTGAAAAATCAACAAGACAAAAAGCATTTATTACATTTTGAAGGCAGCAACTTATTGTCACACATAATCCTCTGTCTTCCAGTGTTCTTACCGGTCAGTCCGGCTCCTGCTGCTCCAAACAAGGAGGCCATGATAGCAATGCCGGTGGCTGAGCCCAGAGCTGCAGCTCCTCCGGCCCCCAGCACAGCGCCGGCCCCTGCTGCCACCAAAGGTGCTGCCAGCCCACCTGTCACACCTGGCAAGGGAGCAGGATGTACAGTTGGTACAGAAAAAAAATGGGCATTTGAAACCACAAATATTTTAAAGGGAAAATATTATGCATGACTTTTAAATGTGTGTGCTAAAGAGAATTGGAGCACCTGCAGTCCGTATTAGTAAAAGCCCACGGTATGAATTCAATTCAGTAAAGAAGTAAGATGCGTCACTGTATGTTCTTTGGAATATTACACAACAATCTATCAAAAACATTCAATCAATAAATTATCCAATCAGTTTCAGCAAAGAGGGTTCACTTGATTAGCCTTTGATTATAGAACATGAAAGATTAAATGTTCATGATATATCAGCATATTTATTGAATCAATGTACAAACGTTTACACATAAGAAAGGTTCAAATGCAGTTGTCTGGATAAATTACTCACAGGCAAGTCAGTGGCCAGGGCAGTAACACTAACCTATCACAGTTCCCCCTCCCACTGTGGCCAGGCCGATGAGGAGGTAGCGCCGTAATTTCCGTCCTCTCTCCCTCCTCAGCCGCCGAGATGACTCCTCTCTAATGGATGCAGAGCCAGACAGATCATCAGAATGAGCTGCTATGATCTCATATTGATTTGCTCCAAAAATAAAAGGTGCTCAAAAGCCTATGCGGCTAGCACATTGAGGGTGGCTTCTTGAACACACAGAGCTGCTTGGTTGTAAGACAGAACTCTCTCTGCTGTGGTTTTGGATACAAGATGGAGACTCACTGCAAAGCTCTGTGTGTTTGTCTTGTTTCATTAGCCTTCAGTCTGTTGAGAAGGGCAGCAAATATTAACTGGACAGAACATATAAAATGAGGAATTTTGTGTTGGAAGAGCACTTGCAGCAAACTAAAGGCTACATGAGAATCTAGCATTAGAGAGCATTTATGAATTGCACTGGTCGAACTTCTTATGTGAAAATTCACACCTTCCATCAGATTACATCAATAAAAATCAGAGCTTTAAAATATGACTTTGCTTTGGGAAAAGATGAGATGTGAAGTTTACACATTTTGTAGATATTTCACTACACATGAAAATCACTGGTCCTGTAACAAGTTAACAGATGATGTAGCAAACACGTCCATGTGGACATGGTGCACTGCAGACTAATATGAACTTTTGTGCCCTCTGTTATTCACTAGAGTGCCAAAAGGCAGTTCCAGAGATTACTTGGTAGAAAACATATTGACGCATGCAGACAGTGCACAGAAATACATATTATTTGAACAGCTATCTCTTGCCTTTTGGGCCAGCAAAGTGCCAAAGTGCCAAACTCAGTTTAGAACAAAACAACATGCAAAACAACAAAATTATGTGTTGTAACAAAAGTAATAAAATGTAGGAGCATTTTAAACACAAACAAAAAGACTTACGGTTGAAGCCAGTCCTGATTGAAAGCAATAACATAAAGAGACACAAATTATGTGCTATCCATGCAAAAACATCACTCTCTCAAATGTATACATATTGTTAAGGGGGGGGGGGGGGGAGGGGGACAAATAATTCACTTAAGTAGCGCAATTCTTTCTTTTTTATTTTAAACAATTTTCTAATTGATTTTTTTAATCACTGATTGATTTAAGTAAAGATCTTGGTATCATATGAAAGACGGCCTAGGCGATCTAAGCAATCTATTGGTACCAAGCATGTCACGCTAGATTGTCGACAAGGGGACTAAATATTGCTCCAGAGACTATATTTTTTCCAAAGGAAAAACTGGCATTTTCATCAGGGTGCCTTGACCTCTGACCTCCAGATGTCTGAATGAAAATGGGTTCTCTGGGCAGCCACGGCTCTCCCCTTTGCAGACATGCCCACCTTCTGCTAATCTCATGCAGTTTGGGCCACAAACCCTGCAGTCCACATGTGTTCTTGTGGCCTGTTGTAAAATGGTGTGTTTGTGCAGACTGGGGCCTAAACAGTCTTGGAGCTGCATCAGTTGGCTTTGACTGGAAAGCTGAGACTCTTGTGGATTCAATGAACCACATTTGATTCATGTATGATGGTGTTAGCCCCAATAGCAGCCATTTCACTGCAGTCAGAGCATTTTTTGAAACTTCGTATCATCGTATAAAATAACCCATTGTGACCCCTAGGATAATCAGTTTCATGAAACTACAAACTAATTAATTCAAAATACAAAAACTGTAATAAATCATATTATACATAGTGAATTGACGCCCAGGTATCATGATAGTACTGACTCAGGAGATAAGCATATCATCCCAGCCCTACTAACTGTGATTCCACTCTTCTTCCACATCCCAACCCATCTTCACCCTCTCATTCTCTCACAGTCACATCTGTCCATCCCAACATTCATCTGTTGCTTACTCGCTCTCCTCTCCTGCCTCCTGCAGCCTCTCTCCCAGTGTCTCCTCAAACTCCTCCAGCCTCTGAGGAGGGACTCGCAGCAGACAGCTGACATGACGGATCAGCACTCTTGCTCTGGCATCATACTGACCTGAACGTGCATGACAGCACAGTTTATGAGCACAGGGTTGTATGCTTTCACCACAAACTCCAACGTTAAGTTGTAATCATTTCTTACAAAGGACTCTTACCGTCTTTGACAGAAAAACACACCAGGTCCTGCAACACAAAGTGAGAACCAAGTGCAGTGGGTATGTCTTGACAATTGAAACACAAACTGAGTAACCAGATTTCATAACAGACAAAGCAAGAAGGTTTATTTGTGCTATAAACATAATAAGCTATGCAGCAGGAACACCAGTTTACAAAATATATTTGTATTTAGTAATGCTTCCCTCTAAAGAGCCACATCATTTTGTAGAAGTAACTGAAAATATCTGATAATGTGAAAATACTCTTTTACAATGCAAAACCTAGACAGTGCCCGTACATATTTAAGTGACTGATGCTGCTGTAGATGTAATGCACATTTCACACATCCTTTATGTTTGCTACTAATAGGTCCTACACTGAAGATAGCTTGATTTTATTGTCGATTTTAGCGCTGTGTATAACTCATCTGTTTATATTTCTCATATTTTCTTCTTCTCTGTGTTTCTATGTTCTCCATATGAGATGTAGTTAATTATTTTCATTTACATATTTCTGCTGCATACAGATACAATTCTAGTAAATATGTAAATCTCATTTGTGTTATATTAGCACCACCCATTTGTGCCAATTAAATTGCTTGTATGCATTTTTCTTTGCTGTATCCTATTACTGTTGCAACTGTCTGTACATCTCAGTACAGTACATCTCTACAGTATATCTCTGTACTGAAATTATTTTAATATAAAGGTGGGTGTTACCTGTATGATGGGGGCAGCCCCTGCTGCCAGCAGTGGCTCATCCTTGAGGATGGAGAGGAAGGTGTCTGAGCCCTCGAAGCCCAGGCCTGACAGGAAAGCCCCCATGACAGGCATCACCGACTCGTCCAGGTCCAGCCAGCAGACCAAGGCCTCCAGGTACTGCTCCCTGAACGCCCTGGACAACAAACAACAATTCATATTGAAAGCATTATCTTTAATCCATGTGTACGGGTGTCAACTGAGAAAGCATGGTTTGGTACAAATTACACCTTCTTTGAATCTCCTAACATCTCTCTTCAACTTACATCAGACAACCTTCTTTCCTGTAGTTTCCTCCTCCCCCGGCACACCAAACAAGAGGAGAATCACATATTTAATTCTTTATTTTGATTTGGCTGCAAAAGATCTCGGCACCCCCTCAGTCTTGTCAGAGGAACTGCAAGATGAGACTGTTTTTACCTGATTTTACTGAAAACTGAGCTTGCATAGGAGGCTTTCAGGACTTAATTGTTGGCACTCATCATTGCTGGTTCCTTGCAGCGTCTCATTGGTAACTGCTGCTCGGCATCCACCAAACTTGTCTTTACTTTACACTACAACAGTGCAGCAGATTTTGTGTCAAACATCTTTCCAAATCTCTGGATGTCTGAGATGGTTTAAAAAAAAAAAAAAAAGGGTCAGACTGCCTCTCTGTCCCACTGAAACTTCACAAGCTTCAGTGACAGCTGCACGCACTGAGTTGGCTCTGATTTAAGGATTTTGTCTCAAATCCCAGCAACTTGTCTGGGACAGCTAAACCAGGCCAAAAGTTTTATTGTGCGCATCTGACTTTAGCCCTAAATTTGACTTGACATTTTTTTTATCCTTAAGGAGGAGCAAAGGTCAAGCAAAAAACATCCCCTTAAAGAGGCATTCAGGACCAGTGTTCTCTTGATGGTGTGTGTGTTTAGTGACCTAGGTCTGATATTCATCACATTGGCCAAATAACATCTTGCCAGTATGTGCTTCAGCTGCCCACAAGAATTTAATCAATACATGAGGCTTTAAGTTTTGATGGTAAGTGATTAGATGCAGGGTCTCTGCCATATTTCAGGGTGGCACTGGACGCAGGTGAAGATGGGTTCTCAGTTTTCCTGAAACAAGAGCTGGAGCAAGCACTATTTGAAATTTGAAATAGATGTTACAAGGACAAAACAGTCACAACCAAATGCTCCGACAAGACACCATCCTGCAAGACTTGTTACCTGTTTTCAAGCCCAGGAAACAGCTGGCCCAAGGAAACCCCACACAGTGCAGCATAGGCGAAGCGGCCTGGCTCAGTCAGCTGTTTGCCAATCATGTCCTCTGGGCTCTGATCACATGGGCCAGCTTGTCTTGCTCCTGCTCCCCCTGGGTCTGGGGTGATAATGTAGATTGATGATTAACTTAGTAGCAGTTTGATTCAGCCACACAATTCAACACTGCGAATACACACTTGGCACACGAACAAGGTTTCAAAGACACATTACTTGCAGAAAAAATGTGGTAATGTGTTAGTTATGTTTATCAAGTATTCTAACACTTGGCTATGAGCAAAACAGCATCAAACTAACTAACAGATTTAAAATAGTTTGTGGTGACGTCTTCTCCTTGAATGTATTAAAAGTGCAGCTAGAGGAACTTGAACGCTGCAACACTCCTCACCCGGCCCTTGTGATGAACGGACAGTACGTTCACTTTGACAGGCGACCGAAACAAAAACAGAAATAGCAATAGACATGGAAACAGATGTGCTTTTTAACTTTAGTCCTCCATTATGCTTCTGCATGCTGAGGAACCTTGACTGACATAATATATAAGCACTGAACCACTTTCCCCTGACTTCTGCCGTTAGTTGCCCACAACAGCTGGTTGTTGTTAGCCACGCTATGCTAGCTAAGCAAGTAGTTTTATGATAAAGTTCGTTTATTCACTGTAATACCGCCACCGAGAAATGACACAAACATACCTGGAGTAAAATTTTCGTCCGCACTTTGTTTTTTCTCCATTGCTGTTGTGTGTGTGTCAGTGGTCACTACTCTGAAGTCTGAACTCGTGCTGCCTTCCGTGTTATTCGGAAAATATCCAAGCGGACATTACGACGCATGCTACGTTCAAGTACTTTTGACAGGAAATAAGACAGTGTGGTAAAAGGCCATTTGTTGACTAGTTTTGGAAACTGTTGTCGTATAAAGTTTTGAAACTATCAATCGGCTGTAGGGTATCCAAACTGTAACTTCCCGGTTCTGTTGACCAGTTTGTTGGGTCGCTCATGCTGCTTTTCTTACAGTCCTTGAAGACATCATATGTTTGCAGCTTGTGTGTGACGCGGCCTCCACGTACGCTCCCTTCAGGACGCGGCGGAGGGCGCGTTCAAGATGAAAACGTTTGGGAAAACGTTTTTGTTGAGAGAAATTGCCGATTTGGAATGAATATCTTCAGCTCACGGATGAGCAGACACGTGTCTGTACTTTCTCATTCAAGCCAAAGGCGACAGCAGCTCATTTCTCTGATTATTACGCCTGCAGCCGGAGAGGAGGAAATTACAGTGAAATCAGCTGATCGCAAACGTTTCAACTCACAGCTAGTACCATAAGTGGCCGCTAGGTGTGAGTGTAACATCCTTTATTTAGCACCATATCTTCGTGTCAGGTCTCCCATCCGTCTGCGAAGCCATGGTTAGTTTCTATTCTAGGTGATATTATATTGATTTCCTGAATTAATATGCTTTTCTACTGCAGGTGGTCTTGGTTGTATTCTCCTGTAAGATATGAAATTGTGATGCAGCCATTCATGCCCAGACAATATGATTATTTGTCTTCACAGAAGGACTTCAACTTAGTTTGGTAAAAGTATGCATTTCTCGGTCTGCCAGCATGTCAGTCTGCTCTCCTCTCTTTCAGATTTATCACACACAGGGTGACTCCCTGCCAGCCACTCCAAAAAAAAAAAAAAAAGACACTGTGCAAGGAAACACATTGAAATCATTTGACCTGGTGTTACGAGTGGCTCCGAATGCAACAGAAAACTCCATTGTTCAGTGGTTTGCACTGACTCAATGAGAAGAATAGAGAGGGGAAAAAAACAAGAAGGAAGTGCCTAGAATAGAGAAAGGCCACATTATATTAAGAGCAGCATTTGATGGGATGCAGAGATGATTCTATGATCATAACTTCTGAAAAACTCTAATAGTCTCAGAAATTAGACTTTAGAGTGAGGTCATATGAGGTTAATGCATTAATGTGGGGGGAAAAGACAGCTATGTGTGATGGACTTTACATTTCTGGATTGATTGTGTTGTGTGGTGCTGTTTTTCTTACATAAGACAACTGGTCAGAGGTAAATAATGCCATGTCACATTTCTAGTGTATTTACAGTTAAGCTTGGTAGCAGAAAAAGTTTCAGCAACCTGAAAAAAAAATATTATTTTGATCTCTTTCCCTCAGAATCAAAGACCAAGGGCTTCTTTATACAGCTCTCATATTGCGCTGATGTTTTTTGTCTATGACTTAAACTTCATTGAAATTTTCAGCTGCCGTGACAAACACACACAAAAAACCCATTGCCCTCTATATATTACAACACTATTAGCCAAACCATTAACACAACAATAAGGGGAAACACATATAAATAAATTCCAGTAATAATAACACATACCACATAAAATATATAACACATCAGTAAAATCTGTCTGCTCACCATTATAGCAGTTTGGATTGACTCTGCATTTTCACAGTCGTTCTCCATTAAAAGATCTCCTTGCACATATAACCTGAGTCTTAGCACTGTATTGTTTTTTAGTAATTTTCTGTACGCATATATGGATTTTTTTTTCTCCAAAACTCCTGTATTTGGGGTCACTGCTACAAAACATGAGTTAGAAGAGTTTTCAATTGCACTGATGTTTTTCAGAGAAATCCACTTTATAAGAGACCTCAATAGACCAGATTGTAACACATGTTTTGTTTTGAGTACGGGGTGCAGGTCTCTGCGGGAAATGAAGGAAACCACTAACTGAAGCAGTAGAAGATGAGGCAGATTGTGGCCACTCATGAAAAACAAAAACAAAACAAAAAAAAAA
This sequence comes from Myripristis murdjan, assembly GCF_902150065.1. NCBI lineage: Eukaryota > Metazoa > Chordata > Actinopteri > Holocentriformes > Holocentridae > Myripristis > Myripristis murdjan. The sequence continues at coordinate 31,011,500 of NC_043986.1, read as the reverse complement.
AACAACCCACCCTTCATCACCATATAACTCCTTGAGTGGAGTGATCAGTGTCCAAGGATGGATTTGTCCTTGAAGTGCACTTTTCATGTGGCCATTCAACGTGTGATTATGAATTCTCAGAGAAGGAGCCACTGTGCTTCAGTCAGCATGTAGCTGTTTTCCCCAATAGACATCAGCCTTTCCACATCCCCTTAATTCCTACTGATTTTTGACTTTTGCCTGGCTATTTTCAGCCTCCCCGTCTCTTTCCCACTGTCTTCCTGTCTGCTTCATCAGCTCCCCCTTAACTACTTGGCACCGCGCACACACACCCTCACATCTTCCAGTCTGCATTCTGTACAATGACCAGAGTAAGGCAAACACAGGAAAAGTGTGCGGGGGCGGATGAAACTTCCACCGGGCCTTCATGTGGAGGGACTGTTAGTACAACCTGGGTACTTTGTCAAAATAATATCCTGGCCTTGTCACAGAGGAATCTCTGAGTCTACATGTGCTGTGTTTGTCTGTCTGAGCGAGGCATCCTGTTTATGTCGCCTACTGTTCACAGCCTAGTGGATCATAAACACATCTCTATATGCAGCACAATCTTGTGTACCATAAATAGTGATTTATGCAGCAAATATAGCCTATAAATATACCTGTTTACACCTGTGTGATATGTATATAAGAGGAATAAGTTTGAACTGAGTATTGCTGCTGCGATGAATTTTCCTTTTATAGTCTTGACCTTTTCATCTTGCCTGGACTTGTGATGAGGGAAACATTAAAGCTGCGAGTCTGACTTTGAAGACGTTGGCTGCTGAAAAGCAGGGAGAGAGATGATCATTCAAGGGTTTCCCCTCCCATCCCTTGGCAAAACTCACCTTATGTATTTGTACACCTGTGCACAATTCCCCACGGGCAAACAGTGGTTGGATTCTCGGGAGCTGTTATCATCAGCGTATTGACTTCACTCCTGTTTGCAATGAAGGATCACATTTTTGGCATCATCAGCCAAATCAGCACTCTGGATAATCCAAAACCGTGCTCTAATATATTACATCACATACTTCAATATTGCTTGGTTTTCCACATTTGCAAAAGAACTGCAAAATATTTTTTATGCAGCAAACTTATTTTCATTTGCAGATGCATAAATCCCTTGCTTAAAGTATTTTTGGATTATGTCCAATGTAGAAGTTTAAACTTTACTCATTTAAGTTTCTCAATAGAGAATTGTAAAATTGGGGAAAGTAGGGAAATTCATGTTGATAATGAAGCTACATCTCTAAACAATGTCAGAAACAAGCTTCTCTAAAGAACCCAACTGCCTGTCTTGTTTTCCTGGTGTTGTCCTTGTAGCTTCAAAATATATACATAAATGCATACATCCATAAATAAATTAAATAAATTAAAAACACCCAACACATGCAACCTCCTACTCAGTGGATTCATTTTCATTTTCGTTTCCACATCATCATGTTTTATTTACTTATTTATTTAATCATTGAAACACACAATATCTGAGTTTCTAATAACTTTTACTTTTTTATTATACATTTTATATATTTTACTCATACATTTGAACCATCAAATAGTTTTGTTTAGTTAAGCTTTTTTAGTTTGAAATATTTTCTGTATTTAATGAAGTTTGTTATGAGTGAATGCACTGATTGCTACTCGAATTTATAATCCTTTTGTTCTACTTATTCTAATTTTGTACTTATCTATCATATTTTATTATGGTTTGTTTCTGTGCTTCCCTGCTTTGAAATTTAACTTTGATTGTATTTAAACCTAAACATCAATCCTCAGCCTTTTATTTCCCTGCACACAAAATACGACCTTTAGCTAGACAGTGTCTGCAATGCTCAGGTGTTTCAGAGAAAAGGCAAATTCAAATGTGTTGCAGCTACTGAGAGATGAAAAACTGGTAAAAACTGTATGCATATCTACAGCAACGGGAGATGTGGCATTTCAAAAGTCGCTGGGGGAATTAAGTCATGCAAGACTGTGACATTTCAGTGATTTACAGTTTTTGAATGTAATAGTGCAAAAATATTTTGCTGATGTTAGGTTATTGCCACAATCCACATTGCTGATACTGGGTGGAAAACTATCTCCAAAATGTCTATTTTTCAGGGACTCAGAAAAACAGCTTTATTCTTAGCATGACTGCCTTGCATTTTTTTTTAATTTACCCAGTGGGTTTGAAAGGGTGCCATTAGCCCAAGAGGACAGATTTTTTTTCAAGCCACAGGAGACCATATGACCCTCCAAGTGAAGCAAAAACATGAAAACTGTGAAACTGAAAGGAAGTTTGGAGCTTTTCACGTCACAGCAGGGGAGAAATACAGAGAGACTAGGGTGGGAGACTGATAAACAACTTGTACAATCTCTTAACAGTTCTAGGTTTATAATAGCCTACTCCCTGGCCGCCGTTATCAAAACTGGTTTTAATAAGTTTCTGTTTCATACACACATTCCACAGACTTCCACAGAAGCTTCAGCGCTTTCACAGGGATTTTCCTGAAGACAAGACAGCCTCTTTGACCTCAGCAGAAGCCTTCAAGTCCCAGCCATCGCCCATCGATCTCCTCGGGGGTTGAAACGCCTCTTCCTCTCCTGCACTTGAGCTCTGTCATACAATCTGCCACAGTGTGTGTGTGTGTGTGTGTGTGCGTGTGTGTAGCCTTACAATGGATTACTCATTGAAAAACAGACAGGCCGACAGGTTGAGCTCATGGCAGACATGTTCAAACAAGACCCCCCCCGGCCCCCAATACCATATCACTAACAGACAATGTCAGGTTTCTTTTCACTTCTGTCACCTTGACAGTTGACAAGAGGGGAGCTGAGTGAAAATAAGGCAGAGCGGACTGCCTGACCTCTGGGCATTCGTGTGTGTGCTTAAGGTAAAACAAGGCAGGAAGTAGGAAACGGATAAAGGAGAGAAACTATGTGTGTGTGTGTGTGTGTGTGTGTGTGTGTGCAAGATTGCGTGGAAGTGAAACGAAGGGAATTACAGGTGATCGTGTTAACAGGCAGGATGGGCTGGGCGGCGAGGCTGTCATCTGTCTGTCGTTAAACAGCAGCGGGCTGTTCGTCACATCTGGTGAGGCGCATGAGCTAACGGGAGTGCAGAGCTGCACACACACATTCACGCATATACACACACCGTTCGCAGTTTTTTCCACCATCGCTAGAGTTGAGCGCAAATGTCAGCGATGGTAATCTGACTCAGCCAGGTGTTCATACCCGAGCTCAGGAACAATATATGAATCTTTGTGCTCAGTCTGCCTATATTTGTGCACGTCCTTTGAGCGAGCAGATATAAGATAGTGGGTGGGTTGACATACTGAGAGCTTTGACAGGCTGCCCCCCACCCCACACACACACACATACACACACACACACACACCCCACCCTCCTGCACTTCTACCTGCCCTAACAGATTCCACTGCGGATGCACTTATAATTACAACACATCCCTGCCTCTTTAAACCTTCAGACACAGCACAAAAGTGACTTCAGCCCCCTTTTGTGTGTGTGTGTGTGTGTGTGTGTGTGTATGCCTGAAAGTGTCCTTTTGTGAGTGTGTATGCATTTGTGTCAGTTTACTTGTGAGGGCCTGCATATGCGCGCACATGTCTGTGTGTATTTGTATAGTGTTCATGAGTGTTACTAAGGGTGGGAGGCGGCTGGAGCTGCCAAGGGAGAGTGTGTGCGTGGGGGATAAAGAGCAGCGAGGGTCGCACGGTCATAAAGGGGGGAGTGAACGGAGAATCCAGCTGCTATCAAATGTGGCCAAAACACACTAGAGAGGCATCTGAGGGGAAGAGAGAGGAGAGAGGCACATGACAGAACAGACATCAGTATTACCAATATTGAAAACAGTTGGGGAGCGAGAGAATTTGAATATATTAAACCAAAAGGGAACGGGTAGAAAACAAGCTACTGAAGCACAAGAGGAAAATGTGGAAAAGATGAGACAGAAAAAGAGCGAGAACACAGAGGCTTATTGGAATCCCTGTAATGCGTTGATACAAACAGCCTTTAGCCCAGTATTGAACTGTGTGTGTGATACCGAGGCTTGTTCCATCCAGTGAACTGTACCAGCGTCTTTCCCACAGGCTGCCTCAGCGGAGCCACAGCTCGCAGAACTCTGACACCAATGAGTCACTGCTAGTGACCTTTCTCTTGTGGTGACTGAATAAGTGGGATTTAGGACTTCTCGGGTTTTATGAGGACTGTGAGCTTCTTTGGGGAGTTTATGCTTTCGGATGGACGTTTTTCAATTCATACAGCGCAAAGAGAGAACATTTTGGGCACAATGAGCCTGCGAAAGGAATTTCCTTTTAAGCTTTGGTGAACTGTAGTCACCACACAGAGAGGAAATTATTCCCACAGACAGATCAGTTCCTGTAATTTGTTTTAAGCTCACCAGCTATGTTATTATCAGTGTAAAATCTAACGGAGATCATTCTAAACTTAATTTAGAAGACGCTTGACTGAACAGATGTTACAAAGTTCCAAAATAAACAAATGAGTCGATGCAAGCCCGATCAATTTTAGATGCTAAGATGGCCTTAGGTGTGAATGTGCGAATGAATGTGTCTGCCCTGTGATGGATTGGCGATTTGTCCAGGGTGTTTCCCCGCCTTCCCCCCAGTCAACACTGGGATAGGCTACAGCACCCCCCACATCAGCACTCTAATTAGAATAAGCATCTTGGAAAATGAATGAATGAATGAACAAAAGACAATAAAAAAGGAGAAAAATAATACAAGTAGCAATACTGTACCCCATCAGTGTTGCCACCCCCAACTTTGATCAGAGGAAACAGAAAGTCAGTAGAGTTAATAGGTCCAGTCCATGATCTGTAATAAGGAGCACAACCAGAAGTGGGCATGGCCGTGTATCAACCAACTTGTCAGCAGCGACAGCCTGAGTAAAAGGACACCCCACAATGTCCCCTCTGGAAAAGTTGCAGAAACAAGACTAGGTGAACCTAGCGCAAGCCATGGCGCTCAGAATTAGGTGCAAAATGTAATAATTTGCATGTTCAAATGTGCAAATGACCATGACACAGCACCAAGATTCACTAGTGTTGCTGATTTATACCAATTACTGTTACCACTACTGCTCCTGAGATTTCCAGCTCTGGAAATAGCCAAACTGGCTCAACCACTGCGATCTGTTCTGGGGTAAAACCCCTTCCCTCTGCTCCCCAGCACCCACACATAGCCAGGCTGATGCCGGCTTTGTGGGGCAGCGAGTCTGTTAGAAGGCTTTGAACTAACACCGATACAGTAGAACATATGCTAAGCAGTGTATGTGTATGTGTGTGGTTTGTGTATTTACCAAGTTTGTACAGATGACATCATTTAGTGGTCAAAATCATGTACTGCACCTTTTTCAACAAGGTGGAGTCGGTCAGTCTCAGTCCATTACATCGAGAGATTGAGAGCCGGCATTCTTATGTGGCATGGCTAAAAAAAAAAAAGAAAGAAAAAGAAAAAAGAAAAAATGAAGTGGGTGTGGCTTTGGAGGACGTGGGTGTCAAACAACTTATGTGAGAAGTTAATATGTTGTTCCTTAACCCAAGACAAACCTTGCATCAAAATTGTGAGGTGTTATGTTAGTCCGTGACTTATGTTTGTAATATGCCTCATCCCCTTTCGATCAAGGGGTGTGAAAAGTCAGGCACTTCATCCCTCACCCATGACCAACCTTCCCATTAAATTTGGTGGAAATCCGGGCATCTGTTTGGAAATTATGCTACTGTGACAAATGAATAAACACACAGGATGCACACTGTTTTATAGTCCCCACCTTCTGATTTCATCAGCTGAGAGACTTGGGAGAGATTACAGTAAGGATTAAATAATAAGGATTCTCATAATAAGGATTATGAGATTTAATTTCAATTTAATGAGCATCAGGCAGCGATCATAAAGGGTTAAAAGTCCAACATGTAGTTAGAAGTCAGACGCTGCTGTTTGAGAGAACATACAGTGTCTACATATTTGAACCCAGTAGCTGTGATATGCTGTGCTGATTCAGAGAGCTTGATCTTTGTAAACTGTACGACTGCTCTCCGCACAGTAGACACAATTGCATGTTTGCTGCATGTGAAGCTGGTTTGTGCTTTTAATGAGCCAAAAAGATGAGAACATTTATCCTCAATCTGCAAAGATAACGTTGCTGCTGTTCCTCAACACAGTGAGAGCTTTGTCTGAGCCGCCAGCAAGAGAGAGAACTTCCATCGACACAACTTGGCAAAACCAGAGGCTTTGACATTTCACTGTGGAAACTTGCAGTGGGTGTTGGCCTCACCAATGTGGAGACTCAACACTGCAAAGCAGATGTTTTTGGATCGAGCTGTACCCATTTGCCCAAACAGAGAAAGCAAATGCGGGTACTTTTTTTTTCTGCATTTTGTTTGTAGTCCTGGGTTTAACTGGACAGCTGGCTATGTTCAGTGTAAGTTGTCATATTTGTTTAGAAAAAGCAGAGATAGAGTGTTTGCCTAAATGTATTTGTTAACCCCTTTGTGTGGAGGAATAAAAAAAAATCTTGCAGTGAGTGAAAAAATAAGCATTTTATTGTACATTCCATAGGTCCCAGGTTGGAGTTTCCTCAGTTACAGCCTTTGGAGCAGCTTACTAACACTTTGGAGCACACAGGGAACTGTAAAAGTTTGGGCAGTAACTTTACAGGCCTTGTAACAAAAGCTGCAAGACAAGATCCACCATGAAAATACACCGGATGCCGACCAACAGAGAGCAGGAAAATGCCAATGCCAATGACGCACAAACAGAGAAGTCGGTGTTGGTCAGGAAGGCAGTGGGCACTTCAACACACGCCAGTGATGGGAAATCCCTCTGGCGTCCCCCTCTGTATTTTTAGTTTACCTTAATAGCTTTTGTTTATATCTGGTGTCCAAATCCAAAGCTCAGGACACAAAGAGCGTTCTTGGCACTTGCCTTTGTGTTTGGGCTGCTCTCATTTGCCTGCAAAGTCCAAACATGAGTTTTGACAACTATTTTGTCTATATTTCGCTCTTATCCAGCGTCCTTTGAATGCATCTCCATTTTTATCACTCTTCACCCACATCTGCCTTGTCCCTGCCCTTAATCTCTTTCATCGTTATGGATGCTCAGCCTCCCCTCTCCTTCATCATCTCTCTTGTGCGTTGTTTGGGTTTCTTTCGCCGCGACCCGAATAGAGAGAACATTTTTCCTTTTCCTCCACAAATCTCTGCAAATGTATGATACGCTACAAACCAAACCTCGAATACCATAGACTGGCAGGAACACCGGCAAATATAGAACTGTGGAATTCACTTAAACAGTGACTGTGGTGTTGCAGTACGGTGCCAAATCCTCTGCAGCCAAAGTTTTAATGGGTAATTACAAGTAGGCCCCTGCTATGGGTAAAAGTTACAAGACACTATATATGAGCCTATTACCCGAGCTGCTAAACACTGTAATCAGTGTGTCGGTGTCAGAATTCATCCTCCTCGTCCCTGTTTTTCTGTGTTCATGTTATCACACCCTTAATATTATGATGAATAAAATGTCGTAAACTGCTCCTTTCATGCCTTTCCACAACGCCCTCATGTTCTTCTCTCTCCTCCCTCCCCTCACACTCCCTTTGCTGCCTCGCCCGCAGCCAAAATGGCCAAGTTTGTAATGTCTCTCTACCTTTTCCCCACTCGGCCTCGACTGGGCTAAAGTCTTGCATCTCAGAGGAGTTTTAATTGTCATTCCAGAAGGGCTGTGATGGTATGTGAGCATAAGTAAAAACAGATCACCATTTTGGTTGCATAACCTGATTGAGACAGTTGTGCTGACATGACGTGTTGGAAATGGAAACTGCTGGCAAGAAAAGGATTTTTGAATGTCAAATGCAAATGTGCAGTATGTAGTATGTGGGCTGAAACACTTTTCAGTCGTTCGCCCATAATTTACATGCAAAAACTCATGGCTGCAGACAATATATACAGTAATGTGCATACACCCAAACATGCGCACATGCACTGAGGATATTGAAATGTCTGCTGCAGCATATGCATTATACTCATACATGTGTCACCGTGTACTTCACTTCATTTCTCTCTCTCTCTTTCTCTCTCATGCACATAAACACACACACCAGTTGTTCCAGGTGGGGGTACACTGTGTGTATCTGATTTACAGCTGACTGACTGGACTGTAAAAAATAGCACAGGAGGAGAACTCCCGTCTGCAGAAATATCCAAACAGCGCAGTGTCCGTGACCACAAAAGTGCATGTTAAAACAGGCTGAGTCACCGGAGAAGGGCGCATGAAACAACACAGAAATTAATGTTGCATGTCCAGTAATCAGGGCGGATGTAAATGGATCATGAAGAAGCATGATCTACCAGACATTTGGACATCTCATGAACTACCAGACATTTGGAATTCACTGTTTTGCACCAGGACACGCAACTTCACTTTTCATTAATCAGATACAGATTTTGATGTGTTCACTGCCAAAACAGTTTTCGGAGAGCTGTTTGAATAAAAGGATGGCTTAAAACTTAAAGGGATAGTTCATCCATTTTGAAAAATGTGATATTATTTTACTCCCCCCCCCAGCTGTTCTGTAGTGGTGCTCTCTTCCTCTCATTGTTACTGAGTGCTGGATACTGACTGTATTCTCCAAATGCTAACTGTTAGCCTCTTGCCATTGTGGTGGACTTCCCCCCAGCTAACAGTCTGAAAAATAACAACTTAATTCAGTCAAATTGTTAAATAAACAAGGTTTGATGATGTGTAGCATAATTTATACACCCTGACATGGTGTAAAAATGTTGACCCTTTTCCAAAATAAAAATAAATAAATAAATAAATAAAAATTATTGTATTTTAACAAAATAATGATTTTCTTGTGGTCTAAGCACTCTGTGCTGGTCCTAAGTTGCATCAGTGGCTGGCAGGAGCCTGAAAAGTAAATGTCACATGTGAAATAGAGAGGAGGAAAAGAAGAAGCTAGCAGCAGTATTACCTGTCAGCTATCTTGTAGTACTCTGGAGAAAGTTGTTATTTTGTCCTCCAACATGTGAGCATGTGTTCAATGAAGAAAACAAATGATAGCAAACTAAAGGAATCTACTTCTGTCTCTGTGGTGGCAGCTGCTCCTCTGGGGCAGAGGGATACAGAAAGTGCAGAAGTTACCAGAACTTTCTGGATGTTGAGATCATGAAAAGTACAATTTTAAATAGTAAATTGAACAAAACTATCATCTGTGTGCACTCCATAGTCATATGAGTATTTTAGTTTTGGTAACTGACACTTGCAAAGTGATGTTGAACCATCTTTGAGCAGATTAAGGTGGTTATTTTTTAAGAATGGGGGGAGCTGGGGGGAAGTCCATCTCAATGTCAATTAGAATTTGGAGCATCCAGCCTGTATTCAGCACTCAATAATAATGAGAGGAAGATAGCACCACTACTGTCCTACATCAACATACAACATACATACAACATACAACTAGAGGGGGAGTGAAATAATATCACATTTTTTTAAATGGGGGAACTATCCCTTTAACAGTCAAAGTCATAGTATCAGTGTTGTACTACAGTGTTGTCTAGTAATTTGTTCTAATTTCCAAGCCTGTTTGACAGAAGTCTCCGTTTGATTTATTCTTTATAATATGGAATATAGCTCAAAGAGAGTCACCATAATACACATCAAATCCAGTGAGTGTACTGCAGTCTCAGTGTTTAGTTACTAGGTGTGTGTATTAGGAAGGGTGTGTTTATTGTCAATGTCTCACTGCAACAATAGAAGTATTTGGACATGATGTGTCACAGAGGAATCCAGACCTTTGTTAGATCCCACTTGAATTCCAACTTCCTCTTCCATCCAATTACTCCCTCCTACCCCATGCTCCCTCTTTTTCTCTCTATCCCACACAGACACACACACACATACACACACACACACACACACAAAATATCAATAATCCTCATGCTGAATAGCAGGTCCTGTACGACTCTGTACCATGCAGCTGTCCACTTACAGCTCTTCATGTAAATCATGCTTTATCTCACGGCCCAGAGAGTGGATGACCTCAGAGAATGGTTGACATGCAAGCAGTTGGCCTTTAGCACTCTGTGTACTGTATCATTTGAAAGATGCACTCGCACTGGTTTGAATGCTGCAAGTGTTTGTGGCGCTTGGTGAGCCAGAGATTCTCTTAATCACTCGGATAGCTGAAATTCTTGGCTGTCTTTAACAGGATAAATATCCTGAAAATTAGAGTGCAACCATACATAGAAACATTTTTATTCTCATGTTTTGTATATGCAGATTATTTCAATGGAAAAATAAAACTGTAGCCACAGAATATATCCACTAACCCATGGTGAAGTCGTGAATAAAAACAGGTGGGTTAACTATAACTGGTGATCATAAATCAATTAACCTGACATTGACCATGACATTCATTTTCCAATAAGACCTAAATCAACTGGGATTACTGACTAAAATGTCTATGTAGCTATCAGTCTCATACACAGTACAGGATTGTGAGAAAGAGGGAGTTTCAGATGGATTCTTTCTCCCCAGTGTCCTTGATAACAACCTGAAGACTTAAATATTATGTTGGTCCATATCCAGTGGGTTGATGGCAAAGCGCTGTTTACTATTTCTACTGGGAGGACTGGAGAGAAAGGGGAGGGGTGAGGTAGACGAGTTGTGTCAAGCCAGCCACAAGCAGCCAGAACAATTTAAAGCAATGTGCTTTCCAAAATAATGCACAAGTTCTGGCTGCTATTTCAATGGAGGCTACTGAAGCTAACATTTTCTAGTATTTTGGCACTATTATGCCACTGAAACCGCTTAATATAGATCATATCAAGGTGTATGGTAGCTGTGTAGTGTGTCTTTTGTCCTTGAGTCTTTCTGTGTAGATTTAGCAAGCAAAGGCGAAGTCACTGCACATAATATTTATTATCAGATATTTGAAACCCATTTATATGCATTAACCCTTTGGCAACAACATGAGCCAGTGATCATACAAGATATTATTCAGTCAATGCAATAAATTATGTGGCATATACAGTGACACTGATCCTGCATACTCATCTAGATTTATTTCCATCTTTGTTATTTATTATAATAATAAAGCAACAAACTTACTATGGCAAGAAAACTATGGTAACTATGTTTGTTTGGTGGAAAGTAAAACCATGGTTCTGCTCTGGTTTAACTGCTGTTTTTCTACAATATTACAACCAATTAATCATAGTTACCATGAAATCCCTTTAAAAAACAATGTAGTAGGCTACTGTGGCTAGACTATGATTCTACTTTGCAATGGGATTTAGTAACAAGGAAATCCTGCTGATTTTAGCCCAGAATCACAAGATTGTTTTCTTCTAAATCGGCACATGTCATGCATTATCTCTTCAAAGTCCAGATGCTGATGAGAAGATTGTGATTCTGGGCTCAATTCACCAAGATTTCTTTCTTACTAAATTTCACAGTAGAAGAAAAACTATTTTTCAGATTTTCTCATAAATTTGGGAATTCATAATCTCAGAATTTTTTAGATTTTCTCATAAATATCATTTTCTTTTTTAAATATCATTTTCTTTTCTTTTTTTCTTTATAATAGCCCTAGTACACCATTGTATTAGACAGTCACCATAAAGTACCATGGTAAAACAGTTGTAATACCATGGTTGAGAGTACAGTAATCATAATGAACATAAAGCACCATAGTAGAACTAAATAATAATAAAAAAAAAAACTAAAGAAATCTCAGTGACTTGTTGTAGGGGATATACTGGACTGGTTTATTCTCATTTTATTCTCATACACACACAAAAAGCATTTAATTTGAAAGTAGCCTACAGCAGGGAAGTGAGGTGTTTTCTTGCGGCTAACTTGACTCTGGTGTCTGAGTGAAACCCTACAAGCGGATCCGCACTTGGCATTGAGCGTCCGGACTTTGCGCACCGAGGAGACGCAGCTTGCGCAGAGAGAGCGCGCTGTCGGCATCAGTGAGCCAAGCTGTGGATAATGCTCGACAGAGTCAACAAATAGAGTCAAACTGCGGGTTTGGTGTTAAGCTTATGAATTATGGTAGTAAATATTCCTCAGTGACTGGACTGGGAGTGCGCTCCTCCGGGATATGGTGGATACATGGTTGAATCAAGAGCCAGAACATTTGTGTTAGAATTTGCGTCTTTGGGATCGAGTCGTAGCCGTCGCTCGCAGTGATGGAAAGTCGCGTTTTGTTGACATGCGTGCTGGCCTGCGTGCTCCTGCGGCCATCGGCTCCACAGAGCCCCTTACCTGAGGGAGGTAAGCCCTGGATATGGACATCATGGGCGTTAAATGGCTGGGTCATTCTCTATGGGTTACTCTAAGCAGAGTACAGGTTTTATCACTATAATAGAGAGCAAAGATGGAAGAGGGAAAAAATGAAAGGGAAAAAATGCAGAAATATGATTGGAAGCATCTGGGACTAGTTTATATACTTCAACAATTTATCACAGCTACCAAACAGTACCTGGCCAGGCATCAGTCACAGCTCCAGAAATGTTATATATTATGTTGGAATAGATTGCTTTTTTCATGTATCTGACAGTAAACCAATTGAAGGTGATGTTATTATAATATAAAGTCAGTCTAATATAAAGTTTTGGTGGCAAATCAGATGCAGAGACTTTTCCATAGCCTCTGTGTTGCTGGAGGTTGAGGAGCCGTGTGGGATCAGGGTGGATCAGGGTGGGGCTGATACTGCGCCAGTGTTCTCACTGAAATGGCATGACTCCAGGTAGAGAATTGACAGTTGTTGAAATCCCATAGCCTGCAGCAGTGGTTCCCAAAATGGGGGCCCGGGAGCACCCAGGGGCCCTGTAGAGGACTCCAGGTGGTCCTCAGGTAAAGTAAATATTATTATAAGTTGATGAGAACTCCGGGCCTCACAGCAACAAGGGGAGGACTAGGTGGACCCTAAATACAATAAGGAGGAGTTAAATTTTGCGATTTAATTCAGTAGCGTATTAGTCTGATGAGAATGGAAGAATGGCCAAGACAGACTGATCAGAGCTTTCAAAATGACTGGAATCTCCCCACCTTCAGTTTTTTAAATACTGAACTAAATCATATATAATTATGAAAATCTCCTCCTACTGAAGACAAAAACTGGGACAAAATCTGATCTAACATGGATCTGTGACTCAGTTTGAGTTCCTTCACATTAAAAGACACAGATTACACAAGACACAGATTAAAAGACACAGATTACAGAAACTGCAGGAAGTTTCTTTATCTCACACCCATGAATAATTAACTGACTCTTGGCAATCACACGTTATTAAAACTTATTCACCGAGTTTGTAGGCTGTTTTTGATAGTAATATGCCATTAGTCAGATAAGTTCAATTGTGATACGTATTTGAATTACCAGCACGGCAAATTAGATTTCATAAGCTGTTATGAGTCAGTGCCTCATGCGTGCAGAGGAGCTCATGAGCGTGAGCCGTCTGACAGGCTAAACTTGGTGGTGTCACCACGGAGTCTGTTAGTGAGAGCGGATCTTTCTCACTTTGTTTTAAGATACTAGTGAGTGCATTGCTGTCACTTTGCCATTTCCATAAATAGGAACGTGATGAGAATCAACCAACTTAGCTTACAGTAATTGTGCTTCTTAAACATAGACTTGCTTTTAATATTGATGCCCTAGTAAATCAAAGAAGGCTCTCCGCCCCACCCGGCCCCACAAAATAAGTCAGGCCACTGCGTCTCTGAAGAGGCACACAGTATTTTGCCTAGGGCTTGGCAATATGGACAAAATCATATCACAATCACAATATTTTTGACTGAACACTAATATTGATAATGTGGCGATATTAAACTGATGACAACTGGTGCTTTTACAAAAATTTTACATTGAGATTTTTGCTAAATTGCTAAATAATCACTTATGAGGATTTGATGACCAAGCAGGTAGAGGTAAACCAGGAAAAGACAACACTAATGCCAGATCATGAGATTACAATATCTAAAATCTCAGACGATACGCAGTCTAATATCATGATATCGATATAATGTCGTTATATTGCCCATTATATTTCACCCATTTTGTGAGTTAAAAAAACAAACAAACAAACAAAAAAAACAAAGTCTCTCTTGTTGACTCCATTTATATTTCTTTTCCTAACGCTTCACTGTAACAGTATAATTCTGTGGTGACAGGAATTTTTATAAAAGCATGAACACTGTGAGCTTTACACTCCCTGCTTTTGTCTTTTGATGATCTAGTAATTCAAAGTGTTCTATTATTGCACTGCATTGTCTTTGAAAGCATCTGAAATGTCAACAGTATGTCTAATCCATAAGTGTGTGCTCACATTTGTCCATGTGGCTACACAATATATGGCAGAAAACACATTTGTGTGGACTGTTGTGTTCCAGTGTGTGCATTTGATATGCGGGCTGCAGGACCTGCTGTGCTCCCGTTGTTTTTAACAGAGGCCATACGAGCTTTCACGCTTCATTTTTGCACTATCACATCATTCACTGGTACGTGGTGCTAATAGTCGAGCAATAAATCTTCTTAGTCATGTTGACAATAAAAACTGATTGTATTTAAATGCAGAACTTCTGCAGATAGCTTGTCTCCAGACCCAAACGTGTGCTGCAAGATAAACAAATACCTACACAAAGGCAGAGGCAGGGACTGCATGGAGGCCATATGTGACATGGAGCAGCCCCCTCGCTGCTGTGCAAAGTCCAAACAACAAGACAGATGTAAGAAATTCTTTAGGTAGAGAGAGACACAGAGAGAGAAAGAGAGAGAGAGAGAGAAAGGCAGTGTGTGTGTTTTGTGTGTGCATGTATGTGTGTGTACACTCCCCTCTCAGCTTTCAGCACCGTCACCTCTTATCAACACTACCTCATCTCACGTCTTAAACATTCGGATATTCATCTCAAATTACTCAAAGGAACCAAATATTTCTCCAAATTTGTCATATCCAAACAATGCATTTATAACTGAGTCGGTGCCTTTAATCCATCATTTCTGTGCGTCTGTCTATCTCACGTATTCTCCTTTGTTCTTCTCTCTTTAAACCTTACTCTGCAATTTCAATAAAACTGTCAGTTTTCAGGGATTAGTGCACGATGTAAAGATCTACACCTTAAGATTGATTTCTCCAGCTTCTAGGTCTGTCTCTGCTCTGAGCACGTATGGCCATCCAGCATTCCTCTTAGTCTCTCAATTGGAACTGCCAATACACCCCCCTCCTTTTCTCTTTCACGCCCTTTATTCCCTGTTGCCCGCCTCCTTCCTCCCTCCTTCCCTCGCTACACTAATACCCAGCAGCTACTGTTTTCCCTCCCTCCCATCTTTCATCCTGGCATTCATTCGTAACCTTGCTTCTGTTACGAAATATCGCAAATAGGGGAAATGCTTTGCTCTGCTCAACGTGTTGCTTTTATCCACACCCCACTTTTGAAGTTGTGATGATGCTGGCATCGCTCCACGTGGTCTCATTTCATTTATCGCCACTGCGATCACTGTTTTATCCCTCGCTTCCCCCTTCGTATCCACTCAGATTTCTCCTCTAATTTCTCGCTGCTGCTTTCTTGCTCAAACCATTCCCTATAAAGGTTTCAATGGCTGTGTGACTGAGTTGTTCCAAGGAGGTGGATGGTGAGAAGCAGGGAGATTCCAAGTGAATGTTTGTGTGTGCGTGTGTGTGTGTGTGTGTGTGTGTGTGTGTGTGTATGTGAGTGAGGTATGAGAGGGGAGCTGTGGAAAAAGCTTCGGGAGGGGAAAGGAGAGTCCCTTGGAGAGCGAGATTTGGATAAGTGTCTTGTTCAATGACTCGTTCTCCCATCAGCAACACAAGGTTGTAACCAGTGGAATTGTAATTATCCTTTTTCATGGCTTTTGCATATAGTGACTTCACCACAACTGTTTGTGAGCACATAAATACCCCAATGTTTCCTATTCACCCAAATAGTTTCTCATTTCTGTCAAGTGATGGTATTGTACACTTGGATAATGCAACACAAACCTGTTTTTGATGCGTATTTTGTTTCTTTTGCTGCGTATTTAAAATGTCCCTGATGATGCCTGTATGTGTTGTTAACGGTTTTTTTATTCTTGCCCAGTGCTGAACTGCTGCGAAGGCGATGTCCTCTTCCTACTGGACTCCTCGGGCAGCGTCTCATCCTACGAGCACTCCCGCATGCTCAACTTCCTCTCCGAGCTTCTCCTCCCCTTCTCGCTGGGAGAGGACCAAGTGAGGGTGGGACTTCTGCAGGTGGGCACCGAACCACGCCTGGAGTTTGGGTTTGACACCCACGACACCCAAAGCGGCCTCCAGGGGGCTTTGAGGAACACCAAACCTCTCAGAGGGGACACGAACACAGAAGTGGCTCTGAAGATGGCAAAGGACTGGGTGTTGCGGCCCGGGGCGGCAGGCGGGGCCCGGGCGGGGCTACCAAGGGTTCTGGTGTGGCTGACGGACGGGGTGAAGCCGGGTGATGTGATCGGACCGATGGCCGAGCTGCGTGACGAGGGCGTGGCCGTGCTGGTGGTGTCCACCGGGCACGGCAACTATCAGGTGTTGCGGGAGGTGGTGACCCCGCCCGTGGAGCTGCACCTGTACTTTGTGGACACTGATGACATGACTATCATTGCAGATGACCTGCGGGATGCTATCATTGGTGAGTATGAGCTCTGGTATGTGTGGTGTGATGGCAAGGGCGGGGTGATGATTAACCAGTGCATCTTGGGATTTATAACGTGTCACCACCCAAGATGATGTAGTCCACATCATGACATCATCGATACATTTTCCGGGCAGCTCCTGTTTGACATACTCGCCAAGGATGCTGTCAGTATTTGGATTTAAAGCAACTTGGCCTGTTCCAGCTTGAAATCATTTAGATTTAAAGATAAATTTCATGAGGCTGACAGATGAAAGTCTCTGTTCTAAAAGCAGTCACTGCTTCTCTCCTGCCACTCACACCCCAGAGGTATGTCTCTATGCTTCTCCCTAATGCCACACATGCTCCTGAAGGCTTTGGGGCAAAATAGGAAGCCGGGACAGTAACAGTGTATGTGCATGAGTAAGATTCACTGTAATGAGATAGGGGATCTATTCATGGATTAATGATTCAACTTCCCCTGCTCAATCTTCCACACTATGCCAGATGAAGATATATTTATATATATAGAAATATATATTTAGACCGGGGGGTAGCCTGTTTCTCCAGCCAGATTGGGTAACAGTCTTGACACTCGCAAGGGGCTGCTCGTACATTATTTAGTGCTCAGAGTAAATATGGGTTGTTTACAACACAGGAGAGATGCCCCAGTCTTTTTGCTGGGTGCTGGGATTCCATCACCGGCACGAACACCCCTCTTGGGTTTGTTATTTTGTTGCAGGGCCTAACTAGGTTGGCTATTTGAAGGTGTCTTATTGCAGAGGTTATGAATGCATTTGGAAACCCAAGTCTGTCTGTCTACGTGGGTGGCTGTCTGAAGGCATTTTTAGCACTCTGTTGAGTATTCTTGCTTCTCCTTGCAAGGCTTGAACTTCTTTTTTCATCTCTCAGATGGATGCATAATCCTCACAGTAGTTGCTGGAACTGAATGCCTCTCCTTGCTGTCGCACCCCAATAGAAATCATCCGGGCCCAGCGACTCCACGTCCGAGACGTCTCCACCGACTCTGCCATGCTGCACTGGAGACCCGTTTTGTCCGGTGTGACAGGCTTCTATGAGATCCGGTTTGGGCCACTTCCATCAGGAGTGGGAAGCGGTGGTGTAGGCGGCACTGGTACCAGTCCAAGCACCAGTGGCAGTCAATACCAGAGACTAACCCAACCTGCAGATTCCAGTGCAGTCAAGCTAACGGGCCTGAAGCCTGATACAACCTATATTGCCACACTGACACCAGAGTCAAATGAACAAGTGTTGAACACGCTCTCTGTCAGCTTTACAACAAAGCCAGGTTGGTTTGTGTGTGTTTTAATGCCATTTGGGTTTCACTCAGGTGCACATTTTGTCACAATCCATAACATGCTCTTAGCAGATTCAGTCAAAATTATAAACGAGCCCTATTTGTCTCTAATCACATTAGCTTTATCTGTTGCTGATTTTTTTTCTTTTCTTTTTTTAACCCTCCCTCCACTCTTCTAACAGAGGTCCTGAGCCCTGCTGTGGTAACAGTCTCAGAGTCGGGGTTAACCAGTGTGAGGGTGAGTTGGGGTCCCCTCCAGCCACAGTCAGTCAAAAGTTACCTCATCGAATACTCTGCCTTGCCCAGCGGCCAACTCCACACGGTCACAGTGGACCAGTGGCAGAACTCCACGCTCCTCCAGAACCTCCAGCCAGACACCACCTACTTGGTCACTATCAGCGCTCGGCACTCCTCTGGCAAGGAGAGGGCCATGTCTTTGAAAGTATGCACTCAGGAAGGTGAGCTGCAGGGTGGTAAATGTGCTCTAAAATGGAAGTCAGAGATCTGTTTGCTCGACATGGATCCTGAACTTTAACCAAAAGTGGGCGGAGTGCACAGTCTAATCCTTTTTTTGGCCTCCCTTCTTTTGAGTTTTCTTCTCCTTCTGTTTTCTTTTGAAATTCACTCTGCGTCATTCCTGGGGATGGGTGGTATATTAATTGGAAGAATTTGAAATGCATATTTTAATTACTTTTGAATAATTTGGTATCGGTATTTTATCAGCCTGAAAAATATATAAAATAATTTGTGAAGTGTTACCTCTGGGAGCAGTGTTTTGTTTTTTAAAATACTTAAAAAATTATTCATGCAAAGACTAGACTTGAGATCAAAGAGTTTTTTTTTTTTTTTTTTTTTTTAGCTGCATTCATACATAAAAAGAAATTGTTTTATTTTTTATTTGAATATTGCCCCTTAAAGCACTGAATAATACAATCATCAGCCAATGATCACTACATCCTGTCTGGTAGTGCACATGTGCAAATGTCAACAGAGATGGGACGGAAGCAAGATGTCTCACTCGTTAACTGTTTTCATCATCAAAACTGGAAAAAACAATGTTTATATCCAAGTGACATTCTTTAAACCAATAACTAAATTCAAAACAATTTTATTTTTTATTTTATGGTATAAAGTATAATGGTAATACAGTATTCTTGTTACTTCACTGACACCTGTATACACTCAGTGGCCACTTTATCAGCTCCACCTGTACAGTCTAATACAGTTCAGGTCAGCAGCTCTGCCATTAATTCTACCTTTTAACAAAGTTTATCATGTTCAGTTTGTGCTGACATTGTAGAGAATGTGTTAATTTAATTCTATGTTTATTATTGAGGTTGTAGTTTGCAGAGGTCTGGTATTGGGCTAGATTATATTGAGAGGTGTTTCTAGTTTTTTGTCCTCCATATTCATATACATCAGGGGGACAGAATATCAGAAACAGCTCTCAGTAAAATGCAGTCCAGTCCAACAGCAGCACTAACTATGAGCTCAATGCCAAACATAGAAGTGAATGAACACCTCTGTTACTGTGACAACAAGAAAAGCTGAGCATTATAGGCAGCAGGAGAGCAAACTTTATGGCACAACAGTTGGATTGGGATGTATTGAACTGTGCAGGTGGACCTGATAAAGTGGTCACTGAGTGTATACATGAATGAGTTTTTTGGTATTTGAAAATACAAAACACATGTATTTTAATTAAATACATTTTTGCACCAGTATTTTTGTGAGGATGAATTTTGTACAACATGCTGGATCATGATGTGTCTTTGCCTGTCCCCTTACTTTCCAGTGACCCCGGCCTTGGCTGACCTCCAGCTGACTACAGTTGGTAGTGACTCAGTCCAGGTTGATTGGAAGGGGAGTATGGCTGGTCTGAAGGGCTACTGGCTCACCTGGGAGGGGCAGAAAGGCTCTCTCCCCAACCAGCGTTCCTCCCGCTATTTGCCCCCCAACTCGCTGTCAACTCGCCTCACACACCTTCCCCCTTCCACCCGGGTGTGTGTGTCACCGGTCTACCGCACAGCGTGGGGAGAGGGACTCTGTTGCACTGCACAGTTTCACTCAGGTGAGCGGTGACATGATATGTGGCCATTTCAGCCGAGACTGATATTTTTATGCTGTAGTTGGGGTCATTTCATTTTAAAGCGGAAACTGAATTCTGATTAAAATTAAGGGCAGGAACACACGTTTGTCTACAAAATAGTGCCTGACTAGTGTTATGTAGCTCCTAGTGGATGCAATTTTAAAGAAAATATGATATGTAATAATATAAATGTAGTGTAATGTCTCAACAGCTGTTTTCTCCCTCTGCCCTCCAGATGCATTAGCATACGGCTACAGATCATAGCTGCCCTGGAACTGAAGGTGCATCATACCAAACATGGAGGGCTAATGACAAGAAGAATGCAGACTTTGATCCATAATTCTTTCTTGCGATCCCCTCTGTGGATATCATCCAAAGGATATGTGTGGTTTGGCTTACTGAGCACTCATGTGGAAACCATAGACTCTTATGAGTGGTCTAGGACAGTATGGCCAAATGCTAATAGCTACAGCCTGCAACACAGAGGAGTATTTGCTTTTCCCATTTATTGTCTCACCGGTTTTACACTGTGTAATCAAATTGTACAATGCTTTAGTTTGTTTAAGATACAAGCTTAAGATAAACAAAAGATAACTATTAGGTCTGCTTTTCAGAAATAAAGTAGGGCATGCTGGGAATGTTGAATGTTTTATGTAGCCCGTTTTGGAGAAAAGCCATACACCATATGTGGTTCTCATGCCTAAATGAGACAAACACACACAAACAACTTGTGATTTACACTTATGACTATCCAGTTATGTTCATTATGACTTCTCTCTTGAGGTATATATGCTTGGTATCATTAAATATGTGTATGTGTGCAGAAAGGGTTGCTGCAGCAGGGCAAATGAACACACGATCCCTAATAACAGAGGATCTTCAGGATTGCTTTGAACTTTTGATAAATTAAAAACAGACCAACCACATGCCTTCAAAATATAGCGAGATGCTACTTATGATGCCAGTGTCTGTAGCTTAAAGTCATTTTGCAATGGTCTCTGGATTTAGCTCTGTTCATTCATATTTACTAATCTATGGACATATATGGTAAGGATTAAAAAGTTATCCTTGTGTACTGTCCATGCTGTTCTCATCAAACGCCTGTGACTGACTTTAAACGAGTCTCTGCTGCCCTCTGTGGGAACTACCCCCTCGGCTTCACAGCTCAACTCTCACTTTGTTGTTACCCTCCCATAGCAAATCTGTATTGTTCTATGGTTTCAAACCACTACTGAAATTTAACTTGAGCTTGCAAAGAAGACCATTACTTATTATAGTTTTCTAAACATGTGGGACTCACTTCGCTAATTAAGAGTTTTGCTCCATCTTGTTAAATGAATTCAAGTTAAAGCTGCAATGATGACTTGTTTTCACAATGCACATTTTGGAGATATACACTGAATGTATAAAAATATTAACACCGCCCTCTGCACAATGAGTATAACTTCATTCGCTCCATAGCTCCCCTTCATGACTAAAGTGAATAATAGGCTAAATCAATAATGAATCATAGCTTTCACACTGATTTACCTGATTAGGGTATTTTATGGAACATTTGGTACAAATATTAACATTTAGTAAGTTTGATTAATATAGAAAATAAGTTTCTTTGTAAGTGCTTGTACCAAGCAACCAATAAGAGCTGGCATTTGTTCTCATTCAGTCCTATGTGATGCCTTTCAAAGGGTTAGGGTTATCACTTACAGCATTAGGGCAGCCCTAGAGGGACACTAGATGGCATAGTGCATTGCATTTTTGTAACACAAAGGTCACTAAAGGTCCCAAAAAGAAGCTGGTCAGTGGGTTTGGGTTTGCTTTTTAGGGTGCTTGTTGCAATAAAAAGTTAAACATAGTGGCTTACATAGTGCTTATGCAGTATCACTCTGATTTACAATGTGTCTGTGGTGCTGTTTATTAAGACCCTCTCCTTTAGTTTACAGCCTGTAAATTACATAGTATGTATGGGGTACTTATGGGTTAAAAATGAAATTCCAGGAATTAAGGGGAAAAAAATTAAAGTACTGACAGACTTAACAGATAAAGTGTAATTACAGCAGAACTCTTTCTCCCCAGTAACAGGGTGTGTGGGCAGTAAAATACAGTGATCCTTGTAACCCAAGTAACTATAGGGTAGCTACAGGGTGTGTGAGCTGTGATGGTAGAAGGTAACAAGTCTGCCCCACAGAAGTAATTTACCAGTGAATCACATCACCAGTCTGACTACCTCTGCAATACAGGGAAAGACATTAATGTCACAATGTAGCAAATGCAAAGGACATGATCATGGGAATAATGCATGGTAACAGACTTTTTTTATATTATTTTTTTTATTAATTTACTTTTGTTGTTTTTTTAAACAGATATAACAAACAACTTAAACAATTGACAATTATAGACAAATAAATAATTGTTGGGGATGAGTCCTGATCACAGCATCCTGGGTTTGATTCTGACCTCAGGCCATTTGCTGCATGTCGTCCCTTCTCTCTGTGCTGCCCTTCCTGTCTCTCTCTACTGTGACTGTCAAATAAAGCAGAAATGCCAAAAATAAATAAATAAATAAACCTTAAAAAAAAAAAAAAAAAGGCAAAACTGCTGAGTATCAATGTTGCAGGCCTTTCAATCTTGCATGTTTGGCTTGATGTACATCCAGCTACATTATCAATGTGAGAAATTACCATCAATTTATCCTTACAAAAGGTTATTCAATGTATTAGAAGGAAATTTAGATGAGTTTGTAAACGAGTGGTCCCCCCTCAGTATGCATTTTGAGTAGACTGAGCTTAATTTTCTCATTAAGCACTTTCTTATTGTGAATTTCTTCCCCTTGTGTATATATGTGTTCATGGTAGGACAGCAGTATAAAAAGACTGAGCTCTCTGGTGGGTGACCAGAGAGCTTGACAGTCAGGCATGTAAGGTCCAGTGGCCGGCTGGAGCACAGGGCAGAGGGAAAGAAGAAATCCAGTGACTGGGTGCAGCACTGGAGATCAGGATGGAGGCGATCAGGTGGGTGCACAAATAATGAGAGACCAGGATGCAGGACCCAAGGTCAGAGCAAGTGTGGAAGGCAACCAGGAGGCAGGATCATAAGGGAGGGTAACTCTGGAGGATAACCTGAAGGCAAGGGGTGCAGACAAGACAACCTTGGGGTGTCTACTAAGTGAGCAGGACCGCTCTGGAGGTTGATGACATAGACAAGATCATGCTGGAGCCGGTGGCATGGGCAGAACCACTCAGGAGGCTGGTGACATGGGAGGAATTCCCCTAGAGGTCAACCAGAAAGGCAGCCAGAATGCAGAGGATACCGGTCAGGGACCCTGGGACTGAGAAATCAGGAACTGGACTAAGAGATAACCAGGGGCTAGACCTCTGGACGCAGCTCAAATTTTATTCACTAGTGAAATAAAAAATATTCATATATATGTATCCCTTGAAATCCACTTTCCTCCAACGCATGCATACAAACTGATTCGTGAAATGACATGACTAAAACAAAGCGCTGTGTCCCCTGATGTAACAATTTGCAAACAAAGTTTGAAACACTCAGCTCTGAAACAGATCAGATGTTTCTAATTCTAATAAACAAAGATTGTTACATTAAGCAGCATTAGGTGATGCACTGATTTTGTACCTATTGTACACTTGGTGGACAGGAGCGTAAACCAGGGGGGCCTCATCACAAAATTTGCTTGGGTCCCCAATTTGGCCAGGGAGAGGTCTGGTTACATCCCGTCTTATCTTACTGCGGGTGACAATTGTTACTAGGAAGTGGAGAACAGACATTAATTAGTATGAAGTTAGTCTCGTCTTATCGCAGGTTCACAAACCTTATGGCTCGATTTGGCTTGTTTTTTCCGAATCTGTATCCTCAATATTCATTCATTTGTACCATCCACTGTATCCTTTAACTCTGCATCAGAAAAAAAGCAAATAATTTTCAGTAGACTTTCCTGGCTTTTAAAACAGTGGAATCTTTCCTTGAGTGGAAGGATGGCACATTGTGAAGCACTCCAAAAAATCACCTTCATTCAATGAAGTTGAAAACAGGCAGTGATCAGTTAGACATTGTTATTAGAAATACTTTGGTTGCATGTGTTTAACTGCAGTTAAAATAAATGTTTTCTCCCCTTCTCATCTTACTGCAGGTGAGTGCAGCCTTTGAAATCCGCTTTCCTCTGATGCATGCACACAAATCGATGCGCGGGCATAACGTGTTAAGCCTCTCCTCCTCCACAGAGGAGAACGGAGGTGGGTGAAAAGCCACCAGCTCCACACTGGGGCATCTGTAAGCTGATTCCACCACTTTAGACCTTGGAGAGCCCCAGGGCAAACTGTAAGCAGGACGGACGGATGGACAAAGCCTGAAGATCACTCACCCACTTTGCTGTAGTTAAAGCTAAAAGCAGTGCTGTTTTCAGAGAAAGAAGCTTCATCCCCGCCACCTCCATAGGCTCAAAAGGGTGGTGAGAGAGGGCATCCAGCACCACGGATAGCTCCCACAGGGGCACCAGGGGTCTGGAAACTTTAGGTTACTTGCGTAAATTGTGAAAAATTATGGTTGCCATGGCGGCGCGCATTGACGCAGCGGCTACAGCTCTCCACTCTCGGTGCCGTATTATATGTTTTTGTATGTGTGAACGGTTGTGTTTTTAGCTTAAAACACCACCTTATGTTGGGCAATGTACGCGTACAGTCGTCAGCACCTTTTGAGCTTGGGATTGTGCTGCGAGGTACCATTTTCGCCGGACTTTCATCGCTACCAGGACATTCCGGAGGATGCCGTTAGAACACCGGGGTCTCCGTGGATAGTTCTTCCCAGTGACAAGTCCAGGAGGAAACGTAAACAAGCAAAGGAAACAACAGTTATCAGGACCTTTTGAGCTTGGGATTGCGCTGCGGGATGCCAATTTCACCGGACTTTCGTCGCTGCCAGGACATTCCGGAGGACGCCGAGGCTGCAGGGCCGGTGCGTTGACACGGCTGAAAGGACAGCCCTTTGGGCCGCCGCCTCCCAGCTTTTTCCAGCGCCAGGTCCATGGCGAACACGGGATGACGAACTGTGCTTGCACATCCAACAAGTGTTTCCGTGACTGTTGCATTTTTTCTGATATCAGAGACATGGCTGCAGCCATCTATTACTGGACTTGGCTATTCAACTAGCAAGATGCACGATGCTTTCTATTCTCCCCTGCACCGAAAGGACTGAGCCCTAATTTCGTTGCATTATTATACGTATATGATTGTGCAATGACAATAAAAATCTATCTATCTATCTATCTATCTAACCCCGGTTCTCTGAGTAGCATGAGTGAGTGTCTCACATTGGGAACGCCCTCGGCATGACCTCATCAGAAGCTCATATAACACTCTGCCAGCCAGGATTGGCTGGGACTAAACGTGTCAGTGTCAGGAGGGACAAAGCCACTGGGCTTGCCACTGCGCTGTTGGTCATTCAAAAAAAACGATCACCTCTTCCTCGCTACAAATGAGCAAGGAGGGTGGTCTGGTGAGACACTCACTCATGCTACTCAGAGAACCGGGATTACGCAAGTAACCTAAAGTTCTGTTTCATAGCATTCGTTTCGTGTCTCACATTGGGAAATACTGACTCCTGGATTGCTGTGCAGATGTTACCAAGGGACCAATTGTTCCCACAACTAATTAAGCCTCTACGGGTGCAGCCACATTAAGCACCAAATGGGCTAATTGGGGGGCTGTAACATCGAGCCTATAGAACCTGGTGAAGGTGTGCGGAGAACCCCAACTCGCCGCTGCACAGATCTCCTTAATGGAGATCCCTCCCCTTTGTAACTGATCCCCTGAAAGGCAAATCTGAGATACTTTCTGTGTGGCGGATATATTGGGATGTGGAAGTAAGCGTCCTTGAGGTCGATTGATGTGAACCAATGCCCCGCGCGTAGTAAATGCAGCAGAGGCGCATGTGTCAGCATCCGAAATTTGTATTTCCTGAGGTGCTCGTTTAGATCTCTGAGATCTAAAATGACCCGAATGCCGTTTCGAAAATGAGCGGCTTCGCCTACACCCCTGAACTGCGGGAGCTTTGCAGCGAACTGCAGTCTGTATCCCCTGCTTAGAGTTTTTAAAACCCACTCTGATGCTGTGCATTTTGACCAGCTCTCTATTCTCACTGACATAGGGCTGACAGGCTGTGACTCTGTCATACGTGGAGTAAGGGCGACCTCTTTTGGTAGAGGAGTGCGGCACTTCCTGTTGGCTACTGGGTGTGTGCGTGACGTCACAGTCACTAGAGACGTGTAGACCTTGGGCTGAGTCCCTCTATCTCCTTTAGTTTTTAATTTGGTATTTCCCCATCAAGGGACTAGCTAATTTTGCCAGTATTGTGTAGATTAGTTGTTTATAAAGCACACTATCAAATGTTTTGAACGCAAAAGTTGGACATTTTTAATATAACGTAGAAAGAAGTTCACAAAACCAATCTAAAACGTTAACCAATCAAAGCTCGCCTAACTGTAATGTGAAATTCAGTTGGCTGATCACGTTCCTCGTACCAGAGGAAACCGGAAATCCTATGACTGGCACTGTTGTAAACAAGAAGAAAACCGAAGGTAAGATAATGTGATGATTGTTTAACATATTCTTATAACAATGAATGCAGACTAGAGAATGAGCCGTGTTGATGATAGCACACATATAATACTAAGCATCCATAGTTTATCATTATAACGTTAGTGAAATGTTAGAACGACATCAGACAACATGCTGGAAAGTTTACCAGAAGCTCATAATTTAGCGAAATAACAGCTGAAAATTGTTATGATACCATTAAATATTGACCAATCAGTATGCACCCCTTTAGAGAGCTTGATCAATATGATTGGTTCTGCTATATATGGTTTAATTAGTTTATTGATTCCTAACGTCCACGGCCACATCGGCTATCAGTGGTCATTCAATCCAGTTGCTGTGCAGTGCGCTACAAAATATACCATAAGTTTGTGGTGTTTTATGTTGAGTTGCAGTTGGTTATTTGTTCTAACTCTCTCTTAAACGTTTTAGGCTTAAGTTAACAGTTAATGTAGATTGTTGGGCCAGTTGGGTTTGTATAGTTAAGTTTGTTCGGGGAATCGGCTGTTTTTCACTCAGATTTTCTGTCGTCTGCGTTAGGCTGCATTCCTTATTCTGTACTTGTTTAACTGTGTAATGTGGACAATGCTCACATTTGTGAGGTTTTGTATATGGTTTAGACGCTATTATGTCGGCGTTTTCTGTTTGTAGTAAGAAGATGGGTAAGAAGATGAGCTACAGCAGGTTAGGTTAGCAGACGCTAACTATTAAGTGAATTAATACCACCAGACAAAATGACATTGAACCAGAATAACTTTATGTTTAAAGTTATGTTTAAAGTTACATTTATGCAGAATTATGCTAATCATATGTTCACATATTCTTATGTTTCTTGTCCATCTGCATAATTGGAGCATTCCACACATTGACACGTCTGTGCATGGTAGGTCGTTCTGTCTACATGTGCATCTCCCCTGCACACAATGTGTTACTTTGCACTGGCAGTGCACTAGCTCCAAGACACTTTTTGGTGCTGGTGGAAGTGTCATCCAGTTGATGGCAAAGGATTCTTCCTCAATCGTCCATCCGTGCTGCATTGGCGGAGGTATGTCTGGCTGGCTTTGCAAACTTCTCCTGTATGAATGAATAATGAATATGAATGGATGAATTATTTTATTTTCATGTCTAAACAGAAAATGCGTGCGTGCATGCGCATGCACGCATTTCTAGTGCCAACATGCCAACACCAAAATAATAAAGTAAATGAATACACTGTATACATAAGTGATTAAAAGTACAGAGATAGTCTAGTAGTGTAATTGTCAAAGTGGAGAGTGGAGGGCAAGGGAGACAAAGGGAAGCAAAGACAATAAAAAGATAGAATAAACAGATACCTGTATATAGCAGCCTGGTTGTTTGCTTGCTGAATATGCAAATACAGGGAGTCATTATTTGGTCGAAGACTTCTCTTCAGACACTTTCCTCTTTTAAACATTTGCCACCTTGCTGTGTTGACATCTTTAAGACCCTTGCAATCATACAGCTCACAGGTGAACGCTTCTACTGCCTCATACAGCTCTTTTGTCATGTTGAAAGTTGTGCCCAACTGTCTGAATGTAGTGCAGTATTGTTCACGATTAGACAGGAGTGTCTTGACAGCCTTTACCTTTCCTATTCCATACAGGGAACTCACTGTGTCACAGCCAGAGAAGCAGTGGAGACCAATCAAGGCATCACAGACGTCTTTATCCAGGTGGTTGTGGACCTGTTTGACATCCACTGTACGAGTGTTGACTCCTCTCCCAGTGTGAAAGTACAGTAAGCGCCCAACCTCTCTGTAAAATGCAAGGGCCAACACAAACACATCAGTGTCAGGACTAATGATGACAATATGTTGACTGTAACTGGCAGCATGTTGACAGTGTAGCATAAGTCTAGTGTCCGCCTCTTCCTGTATTGTGAACAGTGCCGGTATTGGAAACACCTCCAAATCACCTGTACTTTGATCTTTTCGCAGAGCATGGCACTCTCCTCCATGCCCAACAATCACAGTGAGGTCCTGTATAAGATCCCTGCCAGACTTGCTCCATCTCTCAAAAAAAAAAAAAACAGAAAAAAAATTGCAGAAGATTTTCTTTATTTTCACCACGTCAAGAACTTAGCCCATTGTTTTGGAGTACTCTGGTCGTCAGAGTAGATTTTAGTAACGAGGGCGCCCTTCACAGCACGTCTAGCTTGTTCTGCATTCTTGATGCTCATGTTTCTGTACGTGTCTGGTATAAAATGGATTACCTTTGACTTGCTTGTTTTTGCTGTACTAACGATTGACCTCAAAGCACTGTCTGCAAACATCCCAAATGTTGGTTGAGGTTTTAGGACTTGCACAAGAGCCATTGCATCCCATACTCATTTTGAGCCCTCGGGAATTTTCTCAACTGTTGCTGGTGGGTTGACTGCTGCTTCCAGACAGCTCATCAGTTTTGCTTTATCTGTTTTCATGAGGGAGCCATCAAAATGAGCCAATGATGCAGGTAAAGGCCCCAAACTGTACGAGTAGCTCACTCAGGTCAATTTTTCACACAGTTCCAACTACTATTAGTCTGGCAAATAGATCACAATCTGCTTTTAGAGTGATCTCTCTGCCTTTGTCTTGGTTACTGATGAGATGGCAGTGTCCTTGAAGCTCTTGAGCCTCTTTTCGCAAAAGGCTAAAAAGGCTTCCTCACCACTCTCTTTTGCCTTGAGCACATCGGCAGAAATGACATCTGATGCCACATGACCTGATGTGATGTGATACGTCTCTCTCAATGGAAGGATCAAAAGGGTTGATCATATGCTGTATACGACATGATGCTTTTAACATCCGTCTCATCACGTCCAGTACGCGTGTCATCCAGTTCAGCTCTGTGCCCTGTTGTGTTATGTCCAGCCATGTCCCTGCACTCCATTGTGATGGCTGCTCGCTCATGGTGAGTGAGTGTCCATCTGTGGACTGCCCCTTTGTTGAGCGAAAACCCCATTAGCCCACCTTTCATTTTTGAGTCACGGTTGGCTGTCTGCTCAATAACTTGGTCACATGCTATGTTGCTTTTGTTGTCTCTGAGCAACAAAATCACCTGATTGAAGCTGGTGGTATATTTCTGGATGAGTGTCTTCCAGACAGCTCATCTCCATCCAGTATGTAGACAGGTATCGGGCATAGTTGATCCCATCATAGGCAAAGAACCATGGCAAAATGGAACGGACACTTGAGAGATGGAGACTCCAATTTGCCTCTCGTGTACCTCTAATGAAAAGGAGAAGGTCCTCTACCATACTGATGTATGTGCTCCAAAAGTGAAATGTCTTGTTTGTGGTTGTCTTTGATGAAGTTTTCATACCCTGTCTTAATCTTGAGGAATTTCTCAGACATTATGAGATTGTCAAACTCTTCACCAGGGAAGGCTGTCTGCAGATCAGTGGCAATTTCCATAGCAGCTTCATGGTCCTCTGCTGAAAGGCTGTCAAGATATGCCTGCCATCGTAGTCTCTGAAGTGCTGCACACATTAACTTGTGGGTACGTATGCTTCTGTTGTAATGATGTCCACTTAATACCCCTTCTAGAGACCCTGCCGCCACAACTTCAGCTTCAATGATCACATCTTGAAATCCTGCATCCCTGAAGCGCTTCCCAATACAGGACAGGTATACCATTGCTGTATGAAACTCCCCCATTCTCAGAACGAGTCGCTCCATGAATGTAGTGTTCATCCAACGGATTTCTTGAGCTTTAGCGTATATAGCCTGATCCATTCCTAAATCTCTTTTAGTGCGAGTTTGTCAGCAATTTCTATGGAACAAGTGAGGATGGTGTGTACTGTGTCTAGATCTGTTGGACTGGCATCAATGACTGGCAGATAGACGATGCTAGACTGCGGCGGAATCACACCTCTATGTGGCAGAGTGTTATGGCCAGTCCCCCCAGATAGAGCCTTGACGTGGACTTCTGGAACCTTCATGAGAAAGTAAGCACTATCATGTCTTTGTGCAGTGTCCTACGTGTGAATATATGTCCAAGTTCAATGTTGGATCCAAACGGTTTAGGACCAGTCCTTTTCTGTCTTATGTATGTGTCAATGTGGGCAGGAGGTGGCTAGAGAGACCGCTCCCGTGTTCTCTGCAGAGATACCGTCACAGGTAATGGGCCTTTGAATTATGATGCCATTCATGTTGTGTGTGGTTCCCTTCCCAAATAGTGTTTCCACACCCAAGTCATTGTTGTTCCAAACAAGTGTTGCCGGAACTTGCGCTGTAATGTTTTGAGGGATGTATGTATCACCTCGAAGCAATTGGAGCTCTGCTAGAGCTGTGTCACGTTCTAGAACTTGTGAGTGTGACGAACAGTGGCCAAGACCACTGAGCATTCCTATTAGCTGTGCTGATCCGGTCATATGGCGTATAGCCATGGCCAAGGTGGAATGCTTGGGATGAACCAACGTCCTCTCATCGTGAGGTTCATGACATCCTGGCAAGTTGACACAATTTTCTGACTGTCCTCCGCACTAACATTGACACGTAAACCATCAGTAGTAAATTCCTTAGTCATACCTGCTGTCCAAGCAATGAAATTGTACAACTCATTTGGCATCACATTTGTGGCAGAGTCCATCGTTAGGTCTTGTGCTGTGGGTGGCCATGGCAGTTTAGGAGTGATTCTACACTTGGCCTCTATGATCGCCTTAAGTGACAGGGCTGCATGATACAGCTGTCTGGTGTCTGTGAAGAATCAAGAGGGATTATTGTCACTATTAATAGAGGTACAACAAGTGAAATTAAGTTGTGGAAATGTCTGCAATAATGTGTGATAACTATAATGAAAATAACATAAGATGCATATAATAAACAAACCTGTTATTGCAGGGTTTCCTCTATGTTGATGCCCAAGATGGCATTCTTCAGTACTGTCTTCCCTGTCGTCCTCGTCTGATGGCAGTCTAACTTCATCAGCGGTTAAGTCCTCAACATACACAAACTTAGTTGTTGCCAATTTGAGAAACTTAAGAAAAGCGTGTGATTTTTGAAGTCTAGCTGTCAAAGAAGATGTCTTGTAAGAGGAAATGTCCAGTCCTTCCTTATCTCTAACAATGTTCTTGAAAAGGTCATTTAGATGTGACAGCCTTAAAACTTCACAGTTTCTCAGCAACCTCTCTTCAACCACTGTCTTGCAGAACTCTGTGTAGCCTGCCTGGTAGGGATTCATTTCTAGATTTTCCTCTTCATCAACTCCTTTTGGATTAAAAAGGCATCTTGTATACCGTTTGTAGCAGCTCCGGGGATACATGGCTTCTGCAGTGACTAGATCTCTTCCACGTATCTGAATTAGCAGACGTTCATCCCTCTTTTTCTCTACAGCAAGAAGTAATTTACCTGAATAAGAATCAGAATCAACTTAAGTGTCACAACAGGGAGGAGAGAAAGATCAACAAAATGATGACAACATATTTACACATGTTATCTATCCAGTCTGTGTATCTGAATGTGTCTTAAGGTGCATGAGCATTGCAGCAGATATATACTGTGTACTGTGTACATGATATGGAGTTGAAAGAAAAATTTCAGCAGGTTGTACCTGCAGTTAGTGTTTCACACCGAGATAGTTTTTCCATGGTCCTTTTTCTGGTGAGACTGTTTGTGATTCGCTGTTTTTGCTGATCAGGCATCCAACTGGCAGGAGGTGTGAAGGTCTTCTTGGGAGTCCAGGGTCATCTGATGAAGAGCGCAGAATACGAACATTGGATGCCGTGACGACGCTGACATCGTCTGGCGGTGGTTCTTCTAAACATGGTAATAGTGGGACATGTCATTAACAAAGAATGCATTGATACAGTAAGAAAGGTAATTTCAAGGTGTTTTTATTCTAACACAGTATTGACTTAAATAAATCTACTGAGCCCTCTAATGAATATTTGAACAGAACATCTGAGATTAATATGCTATAAAACTAATTAGTTATGATTATTCTTTAGTGACTATAGATGTCTGTGTGTTTCAGGCTCTGGAGTGTAAGCTGAGAGGAGCAGGCGGTGACATATGGATCTGGGAAGTTATAATGGTGGATGAAGAGAAGTGGATTGTGTCAAAGGAGCTGACATTAGTGAGCTGGAGAGTACCATATAGTCTTTTTTCCAGAGGGTGGCATTCCCCTCCTGGTTCATTTCCCATTTTACATGGCTTCACTGATATATGACCAAGCTCTTGGTCTGCAGTTTTATTTATATTAAATGTTGCAATTGCTTTTTCTGTGATTGCACTGAAGAGGTTAACCCATTGCTTCATGTGTTCCATCATCCTATTTACAGTCTGTGGTGTGATACCATGTGATAATATTCTTTGAATATAGCACTCTAAAAAGTTTTATTTCATCATAAATACTTGCTAATATGCTTTGCACTGTTGAAAATGATGCATTTTGACCCTGGTTATGTCCAGCTTTTTAGTAACAATCTTGATATGGTGTTAACTATATGCATGAAACTTAAAAATATTTCATGTATTTTATACAAACCTTCATCTTCTTTGGCTGCTTCTTCTT
Source organism: Myripristis murdjan (assembly GCF_902150065.1). Lineage (NCBI taxonomy): Eukaryota > Metazoa > Chordata > Actinopteri > Holocentriformes > Holocentridae > Myripristis > Myripristis murdjan. The sequence goes on along the minus strand of NC_043986.1, from coordinate 30,978,288 downwards.
TCCTCCTATGTGCCCTTTCAATGGTATCCTTATTTGTGAAGCGCATGTAGCATTGTATGCGGTATCCCACATTGCTAGGCATACCAGGGACATCTTGGTCTTCATTTATGTTAAAAGTTAAAATAGCTTTTTCTGCAATGACACTTTATGCAGTGTTAAGGGTCACCCATTGCTTAGCACATAGCACAAATTTTTCCCAACTTTTACTTGAAAATTTTATTAATGAGGTTTTTGCATCAGATGCCACATGCATACAGCACTCCACCTCTCCACGCACTGCTTGCATACGTATGTGAGCTGGGTCACTTCCGATGTTTATTTTTTTGCAGGATGCACAGGTGACAAGAAGAAGATGACCAGAGGATAAGGCCAGCATACTGGCCTCTAGTGGTGCAATGATTGATATATTGATTGATTGAATGATAGTTTTACTAGCTTGTGATGAAAAACAGTTAATAATACAGTACATGTTCCATACAATTGACTATCAAAAGGATACACTTGAGATAAGTCATGCAACTTGTTTACATCAGGGTCCAAGGTAATCAATTCATCGTGATTTAGAGACATACAATTATTCTATGCTAAGCAATAAAATACATCGCTTATGCATGCATACTTCTAACTTTAATGTGGTGTAGCGTATAGATGAGACACAAACAGTATGAATGCCAACGTACATTTTATTTGAACAATCACTTGACATTGTAGGTAAAAGACACTTTCATGTGATAAACGTACCCATGTAACAACTGTGCTGTTGGAGTGAAAAGACAAGAATGCATGTCAGCGTTACCAACCCTTGAAGGAAATAGCGTGAATTTTCGGTAATAATCGGCAACACAAAAGTAGCCCTACAATGTTAGGAATTAATTATTTAGTAGCCTATATTATACCTTTAGCAAGTTTGTGGGGAAAACATATATATTATGCTTATTTTAAGTCATTTAAGAGCTGGCATTTCAGCCTTGTAGATTGTAAACTTCCTGGTTGTCAAGGAGACCCTGTTAGTAGCCCGGTACATTTGCCTGCTTAAAATTGTTCCCGTTCATTAATGTCCATGAGTCAAAGTGTAAACATTTGTTTACAGTACTTGTAAGAATTTTAACAGTCTAATGTGAAAAAATGGTGTAGGGCGGGGAGTGGGGAAATATGAAATTCACAATTCCAGCCCTCGGCCCACGGCCTAGTGACGTTTACACGATGCACGTGGTTTATTCCCGAGAGAAGTGTTACTCCCTCTGGGAAATAAGAAACCAAATTGTTTTTCAACATTTTGTTTTTCATTGGGTTTAGCTGTGCCCTTGGCAAACTGCCTGGATGCAACATCTGTGAGAACTTTATTGTTTTTGTGTAACAATGAGAAGTGCTTATGAGACATTCCACGGTGCCGCTGGGGCAATCCGTCTGCTCAACACTGTCTCTGCTTCTCTCCACGGGGTGCTGGGGCAGGTCGAACATCTCGCCGTCCATGCGCCGAACAGAACCGAGCTCTGTGAACCTGCTCGTTAACGGGAACGTTGGGGTGAGCGGAGCCAGAGTGGGGAGCAGTGCCATTGTGCTCACCTTGTCCAGGGAGGCTGTTAGGCTGACTGCTTCTTCACCCTCCCCGTGTGTGGAGGCGGGGGGTGGTTGGTAAGGCCGAGTTGCCTCCTAGGGAGAAGGCTTCCTTAACCACGGGCCCTTCGTAGCAGATGCTCTCGGAGGAGGCTGGGATGCTGCTTGAGCTTTGAACGAGGGTGGGGGTTGTGCTGCCGCCTGAGCAAAAGATTGGCGTTGAGCCGGAGGGGGAGCCGTTGGAGCCTTCTGTGGCAGGCACAACTTCAGCGCCTCGTCTTCCGTCTTTTTCCCCTCACACCTCTTCTGCATAGACATAACTGCCGTCCCAAAGAGGCCCTGGGGTGTTATGGGAGTGTCGAGGAGGTCTTCCTTCTCCTTAGTCGACAAGGTAGTGAGGTTCAACCACCGAGCCCGCTCTTGCAGGACCATAACCCCCTGGCTCTGCCCTGTGCCTGGATTGCCACCTTATGCAGATGGAGACAGTGGTCAGTGATGGTGCACACTTCGTCCCATAACACCTTATCCGGTGGAGCCGGCATTTCCTTCTCCAGCTCGGCTTGATATGCCATAAGGAGGGAGCTGGCATTGAAAGCCCGGACTGACAAAGCAGCCGCCGTGTAAGCCTTCTGAGTCAGACTGGATTGGAAACTGTCTGCTTTGGATGGAAGTGTGCCCACGCCTGGCGAAGTCAGGGATGTCTTCGGGTGGAGATGCGCAGCCACCACCTGTTCCACCGGTGGGATGTTGCGGAGGCCATTGTTTTCCATGCCTTCACAATCAAGGATGGAGCTGCCACAGGATGTTTCTCCCTGTGTGGCTTGTTGCGCCAAGAGAAAGACAGGTCCTCCAGTTACTCCGGGAGAAGCGACAGGAGTTGTTTTCCCGTTCTCTTGATTTTGGGTAGCCTTTTCCCCTCAAAGAGAGACTGAGTCCCCTCAACTTGGACCTCAGGCCACTGGATTTGCAGGCTTTTGGCTGCGCGTTTGCACACCTCCAGTAAGTCCAGGTCCTGACCCGAGGAATGCTGGTCCCCGCTAACCACAGCCTCCGTTGGGAGTCTGGGTTTTTCAACCTGATGCGACAGTGACAGGGAAGTGTTGTCGTCCTCCTCTTGGTCGGACATGAGGAGTTCCGACCCACCCTCCAAGCCGCAGTCTTCCTGCGCAGCCAGGTAATCGAGCGGACCCTCCGTGTCGGAAAGAACCCGGGTGCAGTGGGTCGAGGAGATCAAGCTGATCCCCCCAGCTCGGTACAGCTTGGGCGGCAGGGGCTGTCGCCTCAGAGAGCTGCATGGGTCCCTGGGTCATTGCCGTGGATGCCAGGACTGGATTGTTACCTGACAAATTAGTCAAACGAGTCAGCCGGCAGCGAAGCACCTTGAGGGTTAGCTTGCCAGAGTGAGAGCAATCCTCCGACTCAAAGGCCGCTTGGGCATGTTTCAGCCCCAGACACATGACGCACGTCAGGTGAGTGTCTCTGCTTGAAATATTATTCCCACAGGGACACACCTGCGCCGGTGTCTTCTCCTCTGCTGTAGTGGTAACCTTAGCATCGGTCATGATGGCTAGCAGGGCAGAGCAGTGAAGTTTAGTGATACCGACTTGGAGTGTTGTGACTTCCAGGCGGTATGTATAGCGGGAGTATTGCTACTCTTTGTGTGTCAACATCCTGAACGTGTATTTTCTTAGCTGTCTGTTTAACACACAGAGATCTAAAATGGGACGCAGGGAAGAGCTCCCCTTTTTTGGAATGCGGAAGTATGGAGAGTAGAAACCCTGCTGAGCTTTCTCGCTTGGTACGGCTCTGACTGCCTGTTTGTTTAATAGGGATGTTATTTCGTCCTGTAAGACTCGAGCTGCATCCCCTTTTGCTACTGAAATTACCACACCGTTGAATCTGGGTGGTTTCATGGTGAACTGTAGTCTGGACCCTTGAATAGTAGTGGACAAGACCCACTGATAAACTGTGCATGCGCACCACCTTTCCACCTTGGCAGGAAGTGGACCCCTGTAGTCGCACTGAAGTGACATCACATCCTGGGCTTGGAGGGATTTCTCCCCCGTCACAGAGGGAGCGTGAGCTCCCTCTGTGGGAATTAGGGGCATATGGCAGTTTTTTTATTTTTGTTTTGTTTTTGTTTTTGTGTGGGGCATTGCATCTCGCCCTTGGCTCTGGGCCTGGCTGCGAGGATAGCATCTTTATTTTTGTTGAACAAGGTGGGGGTGCTTGGTGGCACCAAACTACACTACACCTGTGTTTACCCCACAGCTTTGGATTTTCAGGCCAAGGCTGTCCGCTGGCCTGTTGTCCGGCTGCTGGCCTGTTGTCCGGCTGCTGGCCTGTTGTCCAACTTAGAGTAGCTCTTGGTGGGAAGCTTACTCTTAAATAGTACCTGCTCATCTCTTTCATACAGGCGGGCACTGGTGGTAGGAGTTGTTTTGATGGCGACTGGGCTGGTGGAAGCCTTTCCCATCATACAAATCCCTCTCTGCCCCTTCAACGTCCTCAGCTGCCAGCCATTGTGCTGCAGCCTGCAGATCTCGTACAAACTGCTGTTACACGGACACTGAGGCCCTGTGTAACAGCAAAATTACTTCTTGTTTTTTTTTTTTTTTTTTTTTTTTTATTTACATTTTAATTTTAGCCACATAAAACAAAACAACATCAGCAACAACAAACAAACAAACAAACAAACAAAAAAAAAAACACACAGTACTAATACACAACACAAAGACATTTCACCAGGGATTGCAAACTACTAACATAAAGAAACATAATAGACTCAGGGAATCAGTGTCAAAACTCCTTAGAGAGGATTTTGATTTTCTACCTACGAGGTTCACATTCATATCATATCCTCAACATGTTATTAAACTAAGTTGAATTTCTCACATTTATATATTCTTTAATGAGTGTCCATGGCCCATCAAAATCATGTCTATACAGCTCCTGTAAAGCTGAGGCTGCACGTTCCATCATTATTAGTTCTATGAAGTCTTTCAGCCAGTTATTCAAACAGAAACAATTAGGTTTCCGCACTTTCCAATTCATGAGGATAATCCTTTTCACAGAAAGGTATGCCAGCGTTAAAAGCTGTTGTATTTCTTCAGATTTTACACCATCCATTTTAGCTCCCAACAAGCACACTTCTGGGCACATTAGTACATCATCATTTATAATTGAGCATAAAGTATTTTGGACTCCTTGCCAAAATTTTCTTATTTCTGGACAGTGCCATAGCATATGTATTAGAGATCCTCTTTTTCCACAGCCGTGCCAGCACAAGTCTGATGTCTGAGGATTCATTTTATTTGTTTTGTATGGGGTTATATATGTTCGGTGTAAAATCTTCATCTGTATAAGTTTATATCTGACACATTTTGATAAATAATTTGTATGTCCTATAATAGAGTTCCATTGTTCAGGTGGTAGGTGTTTTCCGAGATCATGTTCCCATTGTTGTTTGACTTTATCCATGTTACTGCAGGAGAAGAGAGTTATAAGTTTGTAAAGTTTGGATACTGTACCACTATTTGTTACAATCTCTCTGAATTTATCATCTAAGTCTTTATTTGACGCCATAGTGGTACCCTGAGATATAAATTTCTGCAGTATAGATTTCAATTGTAAATACTGTAGGAAACATGATTTATTCAGATTATAATTAGCTTTAATTTCATTAAAGGACATTATTTTCCCCTGCTTTACAATTTGTTCAAGTTTCCTAATATTGTGACTATTCCACTTGTTGTTTAAAAGAGTCTTCCCTCCTGCAGTAAGCAATGGATTCCTCCATAATGGGCATGAAGGCAATTGTAATCCGTTTATTGCACATTTCTTGTGTATGACCTTCACAATGTCACATGAAAAATTAATAATAGGGTTCTTCAAATTTGTATTTAATTTTGTACAATACCATAAAGCAGACAAAGATGTTTGTTTTGGGCTCTCATCAATCATTTTGTTTTCAAGCCATATCCAGCTGCCAGCCTCATGGTGTTCATAATAGGCCCACAGTAAGGGGTATTTGCCATTAAAAGCCAAATAATATGTATATATATCCGGTATTCCTAACCCTCCTTTATTCCTATGTCTGACAAGCTTACTGAGACTGATTACTTCTTGTGAAGTACTTACTCAGCAAAATCCAGCCGATACTCGGAACTGCATTCAGCGACGCAGACCTAAACAGGTCATCTGTGAACTGTAGCAGATCCAAGCTAGTGTAGATAAGCTGAGGGAGCTTTGGAGGAGTTTTCTTCATGGGAGGAAAGCGAAAATGAGTTGAGAGGGACCGGTCGGCTGTGGTGATATAGGACGGCGGGGCCCCGGCATAGCTCGACCTGTCTGTTACTGACAGACATTGTGTCATTGGAAGTTCCGTAGTTGGTCACGCCCGAGGCGATTCCCATACTAAAACACCGAACGAAGTTAGGAAGAGAACCGCTTTCCTCTGACGCATGTACACAAATCGATATGTGAAATGAGATGGCTTAAACCTCCTGGTGCCCACTGATGGGGGTCAGTGGGACCCAGAGACGAAGACAGCAGGAGGGTTAAATAAAGTGCCACGTCCCCTAAAGTAACAATTTACAACAAAAAGTTTGAAATGCTCAGTGTTGTCACAGATTCAAATGGCATCCGAGGAAAACCTTTCTGACCCTCTTTCCTTATCGCAGGTGAAGAGACTTCTTGTTCACTTTCTCAAACCTGATGGCTCAGTTTGGCTTCTTTTCCTAATCTGTATCCTCAATATTCATTCATTTGTATCCACTGTATCCTTGAAATCTGCAACAGAGAAAAGTGAATCATTTTCAGTAGACCGTCCTGTCATTTGCAACATTGGCACAAATAACTTGTTGAAACAGCATTACATCTTCCCTTGAAGTGGGGGGGTGGCACATAGTGAAGCACTCCAAAAAATCACCTTCATCCTATAAAGTTGAGAACAGGCAGTGATTAGTAAAAGTTTGTCAGAAATACATTGGTTGCATGTGTTTAAATAGAGTGAAACGAAATGCTTACCTCTATTAAAGGGCGTTGAAGTGACTGCAGAAACAGCCATGCTTCTTAAGTAGTTCCATGTTGATAAATATACATGAAATTTCTGGATAGCTGACGCAGCTCAATTTTTTTTTCAACAATGGAATACAAAATATGACGTGGTGAAACCATATCACTTGAAATCCGCTTTCCTGTGACGCATGCACACAAATTGATGCACGAGATGAGATAGCTTAATTAAGCACCATGTCCCCTGAAGTCACAATTTGCAGCAAAAAGTATGAAACCGTCAGCTTTGACAGTTTAAAACTGCATCCGAGGAAAACTTTTCCGACCCTCTCTCCTTATCGTAGGTGAAGAGATTTCTTGTTCACTTTCTCAAACCTGATGGCTCAGTTTGGCTTCTTTTCCTAATCTGTATCCTCAATATTCATTCATTTGTATCCACTGTATCCTTGAAATCTGCAACAGAGAAAAGTGAATCATTTTCAGTAGACCATCCTCTCATTTGCAACATTGGCACAAATAACTTGTTGAAACAGCATTACATCTTCCCTTGAAGTGGGGGGATGGCACATAGTGAAGTACTCCAAAAAATCACCTTCATCCTATAAAGTTGAGAACAGGCAGTGATTAGGAAAAGTTTGTCAGAAATACATTGGTTGCATGTGTTTAAATAGAGTGAAACGAAATGCTTACCTCTATTAAAGGGCGTTGAAGTGACTGCAGAAACAGCCATGCTTCTTAAGTAGTTCCATGTTGATAAATATACATGAAATTTCTGGATAGCTGACGCAGCTCAATTTTTTTTTCAACAATGGAATACAAAATATGATGTGGTGAAACCATATCACTTGAAATCCGCTTTCCTCTGACGCATGCACACAAATTGATGCATGAGATGACATAGCTTAAATAAAGCACCACGTCCCCTGAAGTCACAATTTGCAGCAAAAAGTATGAAACCGTCAGCTTTGACAGTTTAAAACTGCATCCGAGGAAAACTTTTCCGACCCTCTCTCCTTATCGTAGGTGAAGAGATTTCTTGTTCACTTTCTCAAACCTGATGGCTCAGTTTGGCTTCTTTTCCTAATCTGTATCCTCAATATTCATTCATTTGTATCCACTGTATCCTTGAAATCTGCAACAGAGAAAAGTGAATCATTTTCAGTAGACCGTCCTGTCATTTGCAACATTGGCACAAATAACTTGTTGAAACAGCATTACATCTTCCCTTGAAGTGGGGGGGTGGCACATAGTGAAGCACTCCAAAAAATCACCTTCATCCTATAAAGTTGAGAACAGGCAGTGATTAGTAAAAGTTTGTCAGAAATACATTGGTTGCATGTGTTTAAATAGAGTGAAACGAAATGCTTACCCCTATTAAAGGGCGTTGAAGTGACTGCAGAAACAGACATGCTTCTTAAGTAGTTCCATGTTGATAAATAGACATGAAATTTCTGGATAGCTGGCGCAGCTCAATTTTTTTTCAACAATGACATACAAAATATGATGTGGTGAATCCATATCACTTGAAATCCGCTTTCCTCTGACGCATGCACACGTATTGATACACGAGATGAGATAGCTTAAATAAAGCACCACGTCCCCTGAAGTCACAATTTGCAGCAAAAAGTATTAAACGTTCAGCTTTGACACAGTTTAAAATGGCATCCAAGGAAAACTTTTCCGACCCTCTCTCCTTTTCACAGGTGAAGAGACTTCTTGTTCACCTTCTCAAACCTGATGGCTCAGTTTGGCTTCTTTTCCTAATCTGTATCCTCAATATTCATTCATTTGTATCCACTGTATCCTTGAAATCTGCAACAGAGAAAAGTGACCAGAAGCACCCCCAGAAGGCTGTTGTTAAGATCTGGTCCAGTGAGAAGGACATCATTTGGAGAGACTCCGTCATAACAAGCACTTGAATCGAAACGACGTGGATCTTGCAAGGCTTTCTGAGGTGATACACACCAAATGATGGAAGATACCAACACTATTTCTGATCTTGCAACGATGGGGCCAATTCTGCATGGTCATTATCCAACATCTTCTGAATTAAGTCCAAGTAGTGTGCCTTCATTTCAGGGTTTTTCTCAATAGTGTTGCAGAGAGTTTTAAGCCGTTTGTAGGCGTATACCCTGTTGTTTGGGAGCCGTCTCCTAGGTGTCTGAAAGGGCAGAGAAGCCACCCAATTTTTTGTGCTGTACTTGAAAACCTCTCTGTCCATTATCTGTATAAACTTTTGCTCATCAATAGATGGGGCTAGCTTGCTGTCATTCTTGGTGAACAAAAAGACTGACTCACCCACATCTTCTCCTGTGGAAGTCTTTGTAGTGTTTGGGGAGTTAACTGTTTGAAGCTTCCCTTTACCTGAACATGACTTTCGCAGGGAGTCAGATAGCTTGGTCGGCCACTCTCAAGAACACATGTCCTCAAGCTGCTCACTGTAGATGGCTTACGGGCTTTACCAAGACATACATCCCCTATGACCACCCATCCCAGGTCCAATTTCTGGGCAAATGGGACATTATGTGGGCCATTAATCTGTTTGCGCACCTTATGGACACGGAGAATGTCTCAACCCAACAGTAGAAGGATGTTTGCATTAGGGTCCAAAGGAGGGATCTCGCTTGCGATGGCTTTGACGTGCTTGTGATGGGAAGCTGCGTTTGGGGTATGTATTTCTGACCTGATGTCTGGGATCTCCTCACATTCAACCAAGGTAGGGAGTTGTAGGTTGACTTTGACTCAACTGTATACCCACATGCTCTTCTTTCGGCGGTCTCAGTGATGCCTGCACAGGTTTTTAGAGTGTATGGAGATAGAACACTATTGTCATTAAAGATGTTGAAGAACTCGAACCTCACAAGAGAGCAGTTACTTTGCTCATCGAGGATAGTGTACATCTTCCTTGCTGCGTCGTGGTTACCGTTGGGGTACACGTTCAAACATATCTTCGAGCAGGAGCGAGAGCTCATCCCTTCACCACATACCTCTGTGCACCTCGGTGACACTTCCTCCTTTGTCTCATCCTCTTCCCCGCCATGGTCTGTATTTGGTGGAGGTGGCTTCAGTTTCCAGGGAGCAGGGCTTAGATGCAGAGCTGCAATATGCCTGTCACTCCCACACTCTATGATCTCCACACATATGATCTCTGCTTTGCAGTTTTTGGCTATGTGGGCTGTGGATGCACAGCAGCGAAAACAAATTGCTTTCTCCTTAATGTACTGTCTCCGTTCCTCAAGAGGTTTTTCTTGAAAGCCTCTACACTTATTGAAGGATTGGGGCTTCTTATGAAGGGGACAGTTCCTAAGTAGGTAAGCAGGTGGTTTTGTTGGAGACTGGTCGCTTTGGTCTGGAAGAAAGATCTGGGTCCTGTGGACTAACACCTGTGACTTCATTTGACTGAAGCCATCGTCGGGAAGCTCTCTTCTGGATGGAGTGTGACTTGATGAAGGAAGGATGAAACTTGGGTTGTTTCTAGCTTTAGCTTCATCATAGATGAACTTGGAAAACACAACAAATGGGGAGAATGACACCTGGTGCTGTTCTTTATATTTGGAACCATAGGATGTCCATTTGTCTTGGAGGTGGCATGGGAGTTTTTCGAGGATAGGATGGATTCCTCTGGCTGTGTCCAAATAAGATAATCCAGGTAAGAAGTGATCCTCCTTAGCTGCCTCCATCTCTAATAGCAGGTCTGCCAAGTCACGAATCTCCTGTACATCTCTGTTGGATATCTTTGGGAAATTCTCCAACCTGGTGAATAGAGCCCTTTCAATGACTTCAGGTGTCCCGTAGCATTGCTCAAGTCAGTCCCATGCCATTTTCAGACCAGCTTCAGGGTGCCTGATGTGGACAGATCTGATCCGGCGTACATGTTCTGAGGACTCTCTCCCCAACCACTTTACGAGCAGGTCTAGCTCCTCAACTTCAGTTACATCAAGACCTTCAATAGCATTGGAAAATGAAGACTTCCATGCCCAGTAGTTTTCCACCTTATCATCGAACTTTGTTAGACCTGTGGTGACAAGCTGACTTCTGGCGAGGAACTTAGCCAGGTCCGTGCAGGCAGTAAGTTCGCTGTGACCACCCCGATCATAAGACTGATCCACTGCTGTATCAGTATTGATGTTTTGGCTATGGCGATATCCATGTCTTGTTCCACTACCCTTCCTCCTAGGACTGCTACTGGGAAACGACAGGTCGTGGTATATTGCAGTTGGCTGCTCTACTGGCAGGGAGCTAATCTCTTCTTTTTTAACAAGCTGTTCACTCAAACTAACCTTTTCAGCTTGCTCTGTATGATCAGTGGTTTGGTCAGGCTGTTTTTGCTGAGGGAGAGAAGCTATGGGTTCTCTGACTAAATTGCCCTTGCTGCCTCCAGTGCGGCTGCCTCAGAAAAGGCTGCTTCTTTTTCCTTTTCAACTTCCAATGCCTTCTGGATTGTCTGGCAGGAAAGGTGGGGTCCTCCTCTTCCTCCATCTTGTCCACGTTGAGGAGGTCAGAGTTGGCATCGCCCTCTGCATCCTCATAGCCCGGCTCCACCTCGAGGAGCTCCTCGAATAGTGGAGGCACATCCGGGCACTCAGCATCCATCACGTCGTCCCAGTTCGCAGTGACTCGCAGCTGATGGGTGCTGGTTGAGGCTTTTGGGGTGGCACTTGACAGGCATGGGCCTTGGCTGTTGGCCACCACCACTCAGCCTTCTTTCCAGGGTCTTTTCTGGCATCGACGCACAGTGGGTGCATGAGTGGAGGTTGGCCAGTGATGCTTGAGCGTGTTTAGCGCCCATGCAGGTTATACACATGGGATGAGTGTCCCTGCCCGAGACTGAAGTTCCGCATGATGCAGAGCATGGGCAGGATGCAACCTCTTTCGCCTTTGGTTCCGACCCTTTGGTGGGGGTGGTGGCCGAGGACATGTTGCCTGGAAAGGGAGAATAATGGTAATATCCTGCCGTACAGGGCTCACAGTGACACGTTAGCCCGTCAGTTAATAGTGTTAGTGCCGGGGTTTAGCCTGAGCTAGCCGGGTACCGCAAAGTTTGCTCGCCGTGACATGCAAGCAAAACTCACGGTACTCGGTTCAGCCAACGATTAAATGTTACTGATCCCTGGTTGACTCACCGTGATGCATTAGTAAGAGGGTTATAAAGTAATAGTCATCGACTACACCGGTGGGCTAATACCGTGTAGCTGGACACATAGCTCGCTGTGACGCGTTAGCTGGTGGATAACTGTTACACGGGTGCCGGCTACGCCGGTAAACTAATACTGGGTAGCAGGTGAAGAGCAGCTTGCCTTGACGGGGACACTGAGGCCCTGTGTAACAGCAAAATTACTTCTTGTGAAGTGCTTACTCAGCAAATCCAGCCGATACTCGGAACTGCATTTGGCGACGCAGACCTAAACAGGTCATCTGTGAACTGTAGCAGATCCAAGCTAGCGTAGATAAGCTGAGGGAGCTTTGACATAGTTTTCTTCACAGGAAGAAAGCGAGAATGAGTTGAGAGGGACCAGTCGGCTGTGGTAATATAAGGGGGCGGGGCCCTGGCACAGCTCGACCTATCTGTCTCTGACAGGCGTTGTGTCATTGGAGCTTCCATAGTTGGTTACGCCCCCGAGGCGATTCCCATACTGAAACACCGAACGAAGTTAGAAAAAGAACTGCTTTCCTCTGACACACAAATCAATATGCGAAATGAGATGGCTTTCGCTCTGGGTCCCAAAAGGAGCGAAAAGGGAGCGGGTCAGTGTGACCCGGAGACAAAAACAGTGGGAGGGTTAAATAAAGCGCAACGTCCCCTGAAGAAACAATTTACAGCAAAAAGTTTGAAACGCTCAGTTTTGTCACAGATTCAAATGGCGTCCAGGGAAAACCTTTCTGACCCTCTCTCCTTATCGCAGGTGAAGAGACTTCTTGTTCACCTTCTCAAACCTGATGGCTCAGTTTGGCTTCTTTTCCTAATCTGTATCCTCAATATTCATTCATTTGTATCCACTGTATCCTTGAAATCTGCAACAGAGAAAAGTGAATCATTTTCAGTAGACCGTCCTGTCATTTGCAACATGGGCACAAATAACTTGTTGAAACAGCATTACATCTTCCCTTGAAGTGGGGGGATGGCACATAGTGAAGCACTCCAAAAAATCACCTTCATCCTATGAAGTTGAGAACAGGCAGTGATTAGGAAGAGTTTGTCAGAAATACATTGGTTGCATGTGTTTAAATGGAGTGAAAATAAACGCTTACCTCTATTAAAGGACGTTGAAGTGACTGCAACAACAGCCATGCTTCTTATGTAGTTCCATGTTGAAAAATCGACATGAAATTTCTGGATAGCTGACGCAGCTAAAATTTTATTCCATAGCAAAATGCCAAATATAATATCATATATCCGCATCCCTTGACATCAGCTTTCCTCATACACATGTATGCCAATCGATATGCTAAATGAGATGGCTTAAGTGCTTTGTCATCTGAATCCACAATTCACAGGCAATAGTTTCGAGCAATCTGCTTTGTAACAGATTAAACTGTCGCATGGGGAAAACCTTACTGGCCCTCTCTCATTATCACAGGTGAAGAGACTTCTTGCACAACTTCAAAAACCTTATGGCTGAGTTTGGCTTTTTTTCAAATGAATGTCCTCAAGATTCATTCATTTTTATCGACTGTATCCTTGAAGTCTGCAAAAGAATGGCATACAGTGAGGTCCGTACATATTTGGACAGTGACACAATATTCACAATTTTGCTCTTGCACACACCACAGTTGATATGAAATGGAGTAATCAAGAAGTGAATGAAGTGCATACCTTCAGCTTTAATTGAAGTGAAGAGCCTTCTTGTGCAAACGTTATGGCTTAGTTTGGCTTCTTTCTTCCAAATCAATATACTCAATATTCATTGATTTGTATTGACTGTATCCTTAAAATCTGGTTTTGCTCCACAGATTTCGCTGTAATATAACTGTAATGTAGTATGTAATGTAGTTCACGCTAAGTGAATGGTAACGTCAGTGCACAAATTAACATCAACTTACTTGACGCTAACCTGGCTAGCTAGCAGAGTAGCTTGTTATATTATCATGACTGATATCAATGTTAACTTTACTCAGTTACAATTTAGCTGCTCTCTGGTTTCTGTCATCCTGCCAAACGTGCTTCACTTAACAGTATTTAACCACCCTTTGGTTTGGACTTGTCATATTCGCTACTAGCTATATCTGTAATGAATACCCAGTCCCACTACTAAATGTTAGGATTAGGGTTAGAACATTTCAATGCAGCATTAATAAGTTCAACACAATTAATAAAACATAGTCAACTTTAGTAAAATCCGAGTTCCATTTTGTCCGCTGTATTAATTAAAAGAAAACCTGTGGAGGTATTTTAGCTTGCCTCCTGCCTCTTTTTGTAACTGGGAAATCATTAGCCTATGCAGAAATGAAAAAGCCTTTCTTTGTATCAAAGTGAAAAAAAGATGAGGTCATGTTCAAACCTGCCTTGATTCACGACGTGACACGCTTGTTGTGGCGAACATGGCTTACTGTGACACCATCAGGAGGTCATGACAGTGTGGATACCTGACAGAAAATGACACTGAATCCACATTTTTGTGAAGATTTGGGCTTTTAAAGGCTGTGGTCTTAAACTTTTGATCAGCTGATGAACAGCCTATTTCAGTTTAATGGTTGTTTGCAATAAATTGCTTACTCAAATTTTTTTTTGGTCTCACTCCCATTTCTTCTTTTTGCATTTTGAAGCTCTACTTAGAACCTTTTTAAGATCCAACAGTGCAAAATGTAAATTCTTGCAATTTTTCAACTGGTCTTAAAATTTTGATCAGGAGTGTATCTTATATCTAGCTACAGATTGTGTTAGTTTGTACAACTCAACTTAAAGTTTTATTTAATGAAATATGTTTCTTAAGCACAAATGTTCGGCAAGGCAGTACTGAAGTGTGTAATAGGCTAAATATTGAAATGTTAAGGGGCATGAGATGTGTTCTCAACCTCTCAACCTCTCAACCTGTCTAAAATTTACATAGGCTACTGTACTGTTGGTAGTTCTTAAAGGAAAAAACATGTTTTCTTCTTTCAATTGCTCTGAGAATTTAAATATTTATATTTTTGTATTCTGGTTTACTTTTTATTCCCCTTTATTTTATTGAATGCTACATCTGGTATCAGAATGCATTATTTTTGCACTAGTTAATTCTTCTTAATTGAATTTTATTTTGGAATTTGGAGATTTTAAGAGCAGGGGTTGTATAAAAAAATCAAATAAATAATGAAATGTTAAGAAATTAATGTTTTATCATTGATATACATAATATACCATGTGTAAATTGCTATATTAACCAAATAATGGGAAAATAATCCCTAATTGAAAAAATAATCATTTAGGTAATCGAAAAATGAATCGTTAGATTAATCAAATTAATCGAAATAATAATCGCTAGATTAATCGTTTAAAAAATAATCATTTTGCCCAGCTCTACTTTTCGCACACACACTTACACACCGATTGATATACTGATACGTTCTTTATGGAATGGGAAGGGTGAATATGCACCACTTTACCTGAGGGAGCATGAAAATGGTAAATAATAGAATCAAGATGAAGCAATAATACATTACTAGTAACCACTCAGCAAAATGCACTTTACTTTGTGTCCCCTCAAGTGTTTAGACCTACTTTACTTGAGGGAACACAAAAGTAGTAACTAAAATAGTTATATAGTAGAATGTAGTTATATTGCTTTTTCCTTCTTTTTCCTTCCCTTTCCTGTTCCTTTTTTGTTTTTTGTTTTTTTTTGGACTGGTATCTATAGCAATATATGTAGGCTGGTTGAATTTTGTTGTTGGTCATCATTTTATGGATATTTCAAGTTGCTATTTGCACTGGAAACGACATTTGGAATCACAAGTGAAACAGCATTGATTTTCTGGTGTGTATTACTTGTTGGTGAATGTGTCTGTTTGCTGTTGCGTTTTAGCTCGGCAGGGAAGCTTGCTGGTTTTGTCTGTTTGTTGGTAACGTAACGCATCAGCTAGAATATTGGTTGGACCGTTGCCATGGCAACGGCCTATGCCCGCCAGTCAGATCAATTTATACTGATAGCACTGGCGGGCCGATAGGTTTGATTTATAAAGTGTTGAAAATTCACATGACAGGGACATTTGCGATTTTTCGCTGCATCCCTAACTTTAGCGCTCTCTTGAACACCATAATAGAAAAATTATATTTTTATGAACTGTAAATTGTGAACTTCTAAACACTTATGTAGAATATATTCAGAGTTGATACAAATGCACTTAGCTTTAATACATTAGATAGATAGCATACACTTTACGTCAAAAAGATTTATGACTTTGACCTTTGACCTCTGTCACTGAGTTGAACCCTCCCCCCGACCCTCCACTCCACTGAAACAGAAAGAAGAGCTCTTTCTTTTCACACACACACTTACACACACACACACACACACACACACACACACACACACAGACACAGGCGTGGTATGGAAAAACCTTAACTGTTTCATTGGATATTCTGCTTAAAAAAGTAATGCGGTTAAATATCGCACCCATTTATTTTTGAATGGCAAGTCTTGGCAAAGATTCACCGTCCTCCTCCCCCACAGGAAAAAAGGGTAGGGAAGGGGGTGTGTCGAGCGTCACGCACATTCCTTTAAGGCGATAACGCGCCAGTGTTTCCTTGCGTCTCTTCTCAACACGGGCCTTTGTCCAAAGTGCGGATGATATCCACAATATTTTCCATTTGTTCCATAGCCGCATCTCTGTCTGTGTTTCCGCCTGAGATTAAACACTGAGTGACACACTCATCCATGAGCTGGATTAACTGATGAGGATGACAATGTGGTCTTTCAAACACTTCTTCCAATTGCTCAACACATTACCCATGCGACCTCAGATGGAAAAAGACTCATTCGCCTTTCCAGCACTCGGTGACCAATTGGAGTTGTTCTGTCTTCCTCACATCCTGTCCAATGAGCTCGTCTTACATTTCATGGATGGCGTCGTGGATCTTCCTCACTGCTTTTAGCTCTAGCAAAAGAGTCTCTGCCACGGCTTTGACGCTGACGTCGTTCGTGCAGATGTGGCGCAGGGTCAGCTGGTGATGAATGGAGGAAAGGAATCTAGGGGTACAAAGTCTCTGCGTCAGATTGTAAAAGTGACCCTGGCAGAGGTAATCCTTCTGTGTTGGACCCTCTGCCGCTGTGTCTCCTTTTAAATCGTATGGGGTGTGGCGGGGTGTGGTCTAAAAGGATAGCATTTTTCTCACCGCCAACACGTCAACCCAGCAGTGGCAGATGTAGGAGAGGCTCGAGATTGGTTCTTCTATTTCTTCCATCTTTTCCAGCCAAAGGGCAAGCGGTATGGTTATCACTGCACAGAATACAACACTGTAGTGTTTCGGAATTGAAACACTACAGCACAAAGTCCTCCTCGGGTGTTCTCTCCTTGTATGTCCAGACAATGGCGCAATTGCCCGGACGGCACTGAAAAGCCTCTTGGCCTCGATCAGCAAAGTCTCGTCAAAGGGAGGGTCCAATTCTGCCTGTTTAGCACATGCTGGCACTTCTTCTTCTACTTGTCTTCTTCACACGTGGGATGGACTGTTTCATGTGGAACCTGCTTCACCAGTTGCAACACCATCTGCAACACTGCCCAGTCGTTGGACGTCAGCGTTGTTACATTGTTCAAAGATCCCATCGTTGCACCATCCTCTTGCTGATAGAACCAGAGCTTGCCTATTTCGTACTTGAACATGCACCCCCAGTGTCCACGCAGCCAGCAGGCCTCCAAAGACCATTCCTCTTGCAGAGAGTCCAGCAGGGCCACCTGCGTACGACACAGGTACATGGTGCTCTTCCTTGGAGGATCCGTGATCGAGTTCACTTCTCGGTAGATGGTGACGGGTGTCTCACAAATCACCGTCCTGACTAGCGTAATTCCTCTTTGCTCGTATGAGGAACCATGTGCTTGCGGATGCTACGTTTCGATTTAGACTTTAGCAGAGGCATGGTGAGTTCTCTCTCCTTTTTTCTGGTAAAATGCGACAGTCCAGGGTCGGCCTCTTAAAGAAATGCTCAACACACCCCTTTCTCTACCCTTTTTTCCTGTGTGGGAGAAGGATGGTGAGTCTCTGCCAAGACTTGTCATTCAAAAATAAGTGTGTGTGTGTGTGTGTGAAAAGAAAGAGCTTGTGTTTCTGTGTCGGTGGAGTGGGGTGTCCGGGTGGGGAGTGAGGGGGGTAACTCGGGGACAGAGGTTATAGGTCAAAGTCATAAATCTTTTTGACAAAGTGTATACTATATCTTTTTAATGTATTAAAGCTAAGTGCATTTGTATCAACTCTGGATATATTCTACATTAACTGTTTAAAAGTTCACAATTTACAGTTCATTAAAATATATTTTTTCTTTTATGGTGTTCAAGAGAGCGCTAACATTAGGAATGCAATGAAAAATCACACATGTCCCTGTCATGTGAATTTTCAACACTTTATAAATCAAACCTATCAGCCCGCCAGTGCTATCAGTATAAATTGATCTGACTGGCGGGCATGAGCCATTGCCATGACAACGGTCCAACCAATATTCTAGCTGATGCGTTACGTTACCAACAAACAGACAAAACCAGCAAACTTCCCCGCCAAGCTAAAACGCAACAGCAAACAGACACATTCACCAACAAGTAATACACACCAGAAAATCAATCCTGTTTCACTTGTGATTCCAAATGTCATTTCCAGTGCAAATAGCAACTTGAAATATCCATAAAACGACGACCAACACCAGATTTCGACCAGCCTACATATATTGCTACAGATACCAATCCAAAAAAAAAAAAAAAAAAAAAAACATAAACAAAAAAGGAACAGGAAAGGGAAGGAAAAAGAAGGAAAAAGCAATATAACTACATTCTACTATATAACTATGTTAGTTACTACTTTTGTGTTCCCTCAAGTAAAGTAGGTCTAAACACTTGAGGGGACACAAAGCAAAGTGCATTTTGCTGAGTGGTTACTAGTAATGTATCATTACTTCATCTTGATTCTATTATTTACCATTTTCGTGCTCCCTCAGGTAAAGTGGTGCATATTCACCCTTCCCGTTCCATAAAGAACATATCAGCATATCAATTCTAGTTATCAATTCACAAAGTTATGAGTAGGAATGCATCATTACTTCATGATTATCTTACCGTTAGCTACTCTAGCCTGCACAAGTAAAAAAACGAAGGTAACAATCTAAATAAACAAATGAGCAAGCAAGCACAACAGGAAAAATATATAAAAGATTTTGTACCTCTAAACCACTGGCACAACAGAGCAGCATTAACATCATTACAAGACAAAACACATGTAAACATTTAGAAAAAAAGAAGGTGGGTTTTTGCTATACGCACATCGCCATGGGTGCTGTGCTAATGAAAAGTAACAATGGAAAAGATGTAGAGCCCGCACAGCAGTACTCCGTATTAGACCTTTATTATTAAAACAACATTTCGATCAGTGTGTGATCTTTGTCAAGTTCAAGTCAACAGTGTGTTCTGGTGGCCTCCTATATGGGTTGATTCTCTCCACCAGGTGCAGGCCATTGCCATAATTAGGTTGCCTGCATTGGGTGGTGGGCAGAGCCCTTAAATGGCCTACATTGAAAAACACTGAAAACATTTACAGAAGCATATAATACATTACATAGTACATTCGGAGCATGACCATGAATGAACTCCAAAACAAGCAAGCAATACCGCAAGTCACCGGACATCAGATATGATGAATGATCACCACAAGTACATGAAATTCATGATTAAAATGTTGGGTATAACTCTGTCCACAAGAATGTGCAGGATATATTACAGAAAATGCCTGATCTGATTTTCTTGGTTAAGGCCTGATGGGTGCAGTGTTTGAAGTGTGTGTATGTAGTAGCTTTCTCGTCTCAGAAGGAGGTTGTCTATGTTACCTCCTCTCCTAGGGACTTTTACATGTTCTATGCCTATGTACCTCATAGCAGCTACACTGTGGTTTGCTTCTGCAAAATGCACTGCTACAGGGCTGGTCTTGTCCTGCGTCCTGATCTTACTTCTGTTTTCTGCAATTCTTGTCTTCAACGGTCTCGTAGTCTTACCTACATAAGCCATATTGGGACAAGAACAGGTAATTAGATAAATACAATTTTTTTTTATTACATGTTATCATGCCTTTAATTTTCATCAACTTTCCTGTGTGCAGGTTTTTGTAAGACGTACATTTTGTCGTGTAGTTGCACTGCATACATGATCCACATCTAAAATTTCCTTCTGGAAGTCTGTCTAGAAAAGTCCCTTTCCTTATGGGTAGAAGGTCAGATTTCACCAACATCTGCCTGAGGTTGGGAGGGCGTTTGTAGACTATCTTTGGGGGGGTGGTAAACACCTTAGATAGCTGTGGGTGTGTACTGACTATATGCCAGTGCTGCTTCAAAATATTCTCAAACTCTTTCCCTAGGGGTGAGTGCTGTAGGAAGCAACATGTGTTGTCCATGGGAGCTCTCTGTTGGTTAGAGGTGAGATATTCTTCCTGTGTACGAGCACTAAACTTTTCTCTGGCCGCCCTGATCCACTCTTGTGGGTATCCCTTTTGTGTGAATCTATTGTCTAATTCTTCAGCTTGTTTTTCATAGTGTGTCTCTTTGCTGCATATCCTCCGGATTCCACTGTATTGGCTGATAGGTAGACTTTTTTTCAGGTGTGTGGGATGAAAAGAGTCACTGTGTAAGTACAAGCATGTGTCTGTCTCTTTCTTGTACAGGTCAGTCACAAAACCATTGCCTTCTCTTTTCATGAGAATATCAAGAAAACTGATCTCTCTGGGATCATGGTTTATGGTGAAGTTTAGATGCTCATGACATCTGTTAATGTATGCATAGAACTCATTTAGGGCATCTACAGATCCCTGCCATACCATAAATATATCATTCACATACGGTTTCCACACTCATTTTGGTAAACAGGTTTTCAATGTCCAATGTCCATTGTCTCAGCGGCCCTCACACATTTCCTAAGCTAAAGGCCCGGTGATGTTGTACCAAGCACACAATGCATTAAAGATCTAGCAGAGATTGTTTTAACTAAGAATGCTTTTATGTTCGAAGATTCCTATTTTATCCAACAGAAAGGCACCTCGATGGGGAGCAAAATGAGCCCCCAATTCAGTTCACTTTATGTGGCACTTTTTGAAAAAGAATATGTAAACAACCCTGATAATCCATTCTTCCAACACATTAAAGTGTGGAAACGGTATGCGGATGATATATTTATGGTATGGCAGGGATCTGTAGATGCCCTAAATGAGTTCTATGCATACCTTAACAGATGTTATGAGCATCTAAACTTCACCATAAACCATGATCCCAGAGAGATCAGTTTTCTTGATATTCTCTCCTGATATTCTGACCTGTACAAGAAAGAGACAGACACATGTTCGTACTTACACAGTGACTCTTTTCATCCCACACACCTGAAAAAAAGTCTACCTATCAGCCAATACAGTAGAATCCGGAGGATATGCAGCAAAGAGACAGACTATGAAAAACAAGCGGAAGAATTAGACAATAGATTCACACAAAAGGGATACCCACAAGAGTGGATCAGGGCGGCCAGAGAAAAGTTTAGTACTCATACACAGGAAGAATATCTCACCTCTAACCAACAGAGAGCTCCCATGGACAACACATGTTGCTTCCTACAGTACTCACCCCTAGGGAAAGAGTTTGAGAATATTTTGAAGCAGCACTGGCATATAGTCAGTACACACCCACAGCTATCTAAGGTGTTTACCACCCCCCCAAAGATAGTCTACAAACGCCCTCCCAACCTCAGGCAGATGTTGGTGAAATCTGACCTTCCTCCCATAAGGAAAGGGACTTTTCTAGACAGACTTCCAGAAGGAAATTTTAGATGTGGATCATGTATGCAGTGCAACTACACGACAAAATGTACGTCTTACAAAAACCCGCACACAGGAAAGTTGATGAAAATTAAAGGCATGATAACATGTAATCAAAAAATTGTATTTATCTAATTACCTGTTCTTGTCCCAATCTGGCTTATGTAGGTAAGACTACGAGACCGTTGAAGACAAGAATTGCAGAACACAGAAGTAAGATCAGAACGCAGGACAAGACCAGCCCTGTAGCAGTGCATTTTGCAGAAGCAAACCACAGTGTAGCTGCTATGAGGTACATAGGCATAGAACATGTAAAAGTCCCTAGGAGAGGAGGCAACATAGACAACCTCCTTCTGAGACGAGAAAGCTACTACATACACACACTTCAAACACTGCACCCATCAGGCCTTAACCAAGAAAATAAGATCAGGCATTTTCTGTAATATATCCTGCACATTCTTGTGGACAGAGTTATACCCAACATTTTAATCATGAATTTCATGTACTTTTGGTGATGTTCATCGTATCTGATGTCCGGTGACTTGGGGTATTGCTTGCTTGTTTTGGAGTTCATTCATGGTCATGCTCTGAATGTACTATGTAATGTATTATATGCTTCTGTATATGTTTTCAGTGTTTTTCAATGTAGGCTGTTTAAAGGCTCTGCCCACCACCCAATGCAGGCAACCTAATTATGGCAATGGCCTGCACCTGGTGGAGAGAATCAACCCATATAGGAGGCCACCAGAACACACTGTTGACTTGAACTTGACAAAGATCACATGCTGATCGAAACGTTGTTTTAAAGGCCCCATGGTGTACACTTTTTCAGGGTTTTATTTTAACTGTTGATATCCCTAGCATGATGCATTTTTGGTTTTGAGTACCTGTGGTCTGCTAAATATAGTTTTACAGCTCCTCTCTCTTGCCTTTCTCCTGGAGCTCTGGCAGCACGGTTCAGATATCAACAGTTAAAATAAAACCCTGAAAAAGTGTACACCATGGGGCCATTAAAACAACATTTTGATCAGCATGTGATCTTTGTCAAGTTCAAGTCAACAATGTGTTCTGGTGGCCTCCTATATGAGTTGATTCTCTCCACCAGGTGCAAGCAATTGCCATAATTAGGGTACCTGCATTGGGTGGTTGGCGGAGCCCTTAAACGGCCTACTTTCCTAGGGATTAGGCATAGAACAGATCAGGCATTTTCTGTAATATATCCTGCACATTCTTGTGGACAGAGTTATACCCAACATTTTAATCATGAATTTCATGTACTTGTGGTGATGTTCATCATATCTGATGTCCGGTGACTTGGGGTATTGCTTGCTAGTTTTGGAGTATGTACTATGTAATGTATTATATGCTTCTGTAAATGTTTTCAGTGTTTTTCCAATGTAGGCCGTTTAAGGGCTCTGCCCACCACCCAATGCAGGCAACCTAATTATGGCAATGGCCTGCACCTGGTGGAGAGAATCAACCCATATAGGAGGCCACCAGAACACATTGTTGACTTGAACTTGACAAAGATCACACGCTGATCGAAACGTTGTTTTAATAATAAAGGTCTAATACGGAGTACTGGTATGCGGGCTCTACTTCGTTTCCAACATTTAGGTAAAAAAAAAAATAAGAACAATAACAAGAAAACAAACAAACAAACAAAAAACAGTCACTACACAAGTCACAATGGCCTTTGCAAAAACAGTAACACTTCACAATATTGGTACATTAAGCTCCAAGTCATTTTTTGTCCACTAGGGGGCAGCTCATGGGTGCAGGTTGTCCCTGTAAGAGTAAGTTTCCTCCAAGGCAGGCATTTTGCATGCACCCTTAAATCCATCTGTCACAATCAACCCTCTTGTCTTAATTTGACAGCAAATGTCATTTTCCAGAATAATATTTAGCCACAATAAACAGTGATTAAGCCTGTCAACAACAATAATATTAACAGTAATAAAAAGAACAACGCTACCTCAGCATAGGTTGGAGTCATGTAGCAGAGGAGTTGAGGTGATTAGACAGTACAGCTTTTGTACACATCTTGGTGCACAATTAAGTATGGTGAGCTCTTGGTGCAACAGCAATAAGGATTACTGATGGTTATGCAAAACTAATCAGCATTTCCTCTGCCCAGTCAGTACAAAGTGTTCATCCATATGATTATATTTTAAATAATATATAAACAGATTATGTTTTGAGAGCAGACTTCTTGTCATATCATATTTCCTGTAGCAACAGTAAACTGAGCTAGTTTGGAGGAAAGTGGCAGAAATACACCAAAGTTCACCTTCTTTTTCAGGCAAAAGTAACAGAGGGAAAACAAGGATCAGTTGAGCCTACATGTTTATGACCTCTGATTATTAAAGTGGTGGCAGGTTTCAATCTCCCTAATGAGATGACAACACCCATATCCCAATCAGCCAATCAGGACAGTGCTGTTTGGCACAGTCAAATATATACATACTATGTTTTAGGCAACAGGATTTAGTGTCAATTTTAAAAAATGAAATTGTAGAAAGATAATGCCATTAACGTGAGTAACCAATTAAAAGTCTCAAAAAAGCTATAAAGATTGTTTTCTTATAGGTCATACCTTTCATCAGATAAATACATGTTACACAACACACTTGATCCATAAATTAAATGCCAATATATGTGTTTTAGATAAGAGCACATATTTAACAATTCCTAAATGATACCAAAAAAGTTGGATATATCAAAACCAAAAGACAAAGACCTATTTCCATCATGCAGCATTCCATTTTCAAAAAAAAAAAAAAAAAAAAGCCAAGCAGAACTGGAATATTTTCACTCAAATCCTATATATAAATGCCTCCAAAATATGTGACATCTGGTCAGAACAGATGTACTGCCAGATCGGCCCACTCATTTTCTGTCAGATACGCCACATAGGAACCACAAATGTGGACAATGCACACATGTAATCTCACTTTTAAATGTCAGGCATTCACACTCTGGAAAACAATTCAGAATTAACCGACTTTTTTTTTTTTTTTTTTTTTTTGAGGTCAATATTGTATTTCTGATGGGGCATTTCCATCTTACTTTGACCAAACAGCTGCATATATAAAATTAAGACAAAAAAGCTGCAGTGACACAGTGCCTATTTGACTTTTTGATGAATCTTACTTGTTATGACACCCTGGTGAAACATGTTGGTGAGTGATGGCAATAAATAATACACTGTATATGGAGAGATGCAGTAAAGAGAATGGAATGGATGCCGTGCAGTGGAATACTATTCTCAGTTTTCTATGTATGTGGTATTTCTGTGAAAAGCTCTATGTGGATGTTAATAGTGCAACAATAAAATAATAATTTTTTAAACCATCAGGAATTGAGTTCTAGTAGTAAACTCACCAGCCACACCATATAATGTACAACTGGGATTACAGCCACTTAGCTCCTCTCAGCGGAGGAGGTTAACCATGCTCCTACCTGACCGTTTGTGGAGCAGCCATTCCTCACCAGTTCAGACAGTGTAGCTCTCACCATCACCTTGTCCTTCTCTTCATTTGAAGCTCCAGTCTCTTTACTCTGGCCATATGTCCCACTGAAAAATAGATTATTATTTTACAGCTGACCTGGATGGAAGAGGAGGGCTGCACTTTGATTCAGGTTTAGAGCTGATTTAAATGTTTACTGTCATTTTAAATAATCTTACTGATGACACTGATTGATTGAGGTGATATTTCTGCTTATTGAGGCTTATTAGTATTGCTAATCTTACATTGAACCAGTACTTACCTCTGACCCCAAGATTGCGCCCCCCCTCCCCCCGCTCCCTATTTAACAATAGATTAAATTATTATTATTATTTTCTTTTTAAATGTAAATTACTTATCAAACAGACCTAACAATTCAGCTACCAATGAATGAGCTGTAGTGTGCATGTGATAACATAGATTGAAAAATAGGCCGAAGTGATACCTCTTCTCTGAATAGACAAGCTAAGCCAGTGTGCTGCTGTAAGACAGTGAAAATAGCGCGGAGTGGCAACTCTTCGCTTTGTTACACAATCTATGTCAGTGCGCTGCTGTAGCCTGGAAAGTTTCTTTGCCTTTTGGACTCATATGGTGCCGGTGCAGATGTTGTAATGTTTTTTCTTGGTGGTGCAGGTGCAGGTGAAACCACTGGAGGGATTGTGCCCCCCAGATTTGCTTCCCTCCATGTAATTTTCCCCAGACATATGTCCATATTCCACACAAAAACAGCATTTCATTCAAATTATGTCAAATTCGGTGATATTCCGCGTTAAAAAATAGATTGCGTTTTATATGGCAAATTTCGTGATCGCGGAAATTATGGGCCCTACAATGTTAACATTAACGATAACATTAGGGTCGTTTTCACAGGCTTGACCAAAAAAAATGGATTAAATTTAATCTTGCCTAGGTACCTTTCTCTTGCCCTTTTCTCTCCCTCTGCGAGCACAGCAGTAATAATCAAACAGGCGGGTGATGACTAAAGTTAACTGCAGTGTAATGTAACATTTCATGATATTTAAATTATCATTTCAAACTGATTATAATAAGTATATTTGCGCAAATTAAGGCTACATAGCCTATATATGTGTATATATATCCATTTAAAATTGTTTTAACATCTGGAAGAAAAAAAAATCATCATTCCGAAGGTGTGGCGGCTTTTATTTTGCCGTGGCGGTGCGCCACGATGAATTACATGTAGTGGAAACCCTGATATATCATACATAGCCTTGAGGGTCTATGCCTTCATTTAAATATACCATAACAGCTCTTCTCCTCTGTGTGTGTGTGTGTGTGTGTGTGTGTGTG
Source organism: Myripristis murdjan (assembly GCF_902150065.1). NCBI lineage: Eukaryota > Metazoa > Chordata > Actinopteri > Holocentriformes > Holocentridae > Myripristis > Myripristis murdjan. The sequence goes on along the minus strand of NC_043986.1, from coordinate 30,951,933 downwards.
TGTGTGTGTGTGTGTGTGTGTTGGGCTGTTCGCTAACAAAGTGTCAAAGAGGTTACACTAGCATCATATTTTGCTTAAGACTTGTGAACTATGCTGCCATTTCAGTAATTATTTTTTTTTTCTCTTATGCATGTTGCTCCTATAGCCTACACAGCCATATTTTACCTCCCTTTGAATTGTACAATCTCCCCCTGTGACAGTTTTCTGATACAAAAACAACTAATACTACAATACATTTTGCAAGGATATTAAGACAATTGTCAAGACATACAGGATAATCAACTCCCTATTGAAATATGACATAAATATTGGTGAAATATATATGTAAAAATACCACAAAAACAGAAATTGTATGAGAAGATAGGTGGCAAAAACTCTACAAAAATCCTTTAACAAATACATTTACATAGACTTCCATTGTATTTATAGGCTCTACAGCTCTACACAGAAGAAACTCCATTAATACTTCTAAATGCTCAGTGTGAAAAGCTGATCAAACATGCAAACTCTCATACTGATGTCATGTGTGGTTTATGAGTTATAAAATACATGGAAGTAAATTATGCCCCATCCACTCCACTCATAAGTCAGCAACTGTATACAGTATAAACCCCATTCAAATTTCTAAATGATCAGCTGCTGATAAAACATGCATACTCTCATATTTGTGTCATATATGGTTTAGGAGTTATAAAATACATGGGGGCCAATGGTGCTCCATCCACTCCCATTGATTTTATAAATCAGCAACTGTATACAGTAGAAACTCCATTCAAATTTCTAAATGCTCGGTGTGACATGCTGATTAAACATGCACACTCTCATATTGATGTCACGTATGGTTTATGAGTTATAAAATACACAGAAGTCAGTTAAGCCCCATTCACTCCCATTGATTTTATAAATCAGCAACTGTATACAGTAGAAACTCCATTCAAATTTCTAAATGCTCAGTGTGACATGTTAATTAAAAATGCATACCCTCATATTGATGTCATGTATGGTTTATGAGTTAGGCTATAACACTCCCATAGTATTTATAAGTCCGCAACAGCACACAGTAGAAACTCCAATTAAATTTCTAAATGCTCAACCTGAAATGCTCATAAAATATGCACAACCCCATACATGCATGGTTTATGAGTTGAAAAAGGTGGACGGCGTTGACCCGCAGGACCTTTCTGTTGCAGGGCAGACACGTGAGGCACACACACACACACACACACACACACACACACACACACACACACACACACACACACACACACACACACACACACACACCTAGGGACAATTTAGTGCATTCATTTCACTTGACTTGCATGTCTTTGGACTGTGTCAGCTAACCGGCGGAAACTCACGCAGACACGGGAGAACACTAAATATTTGCCATTCAGTGAAAAGAATCACCTTTCCTGTTTTAACGTAGCCTACTGGAAACTCGTCATGGAGAAACGAGAGGGCTTTAAGTTTGTTTGTGTCAAAGTAAAAAGGATTTCAAGTTCAAACCTACCTGGGCCATGCGAGGTGCCTCCCTACTCCGCGATGTCCACCCAAATGCGCACCTTGCGACTGAGATCACTGAGGCCTCTAGAACCTGCATTGTTACGTAAGAACGTAATAATGAACTACGCAACAACAGCCTATAGCAGTATTAGCATATAGATCTATCATAGGAGATAGCACTACCATATAAGGATATAGGCCCATATCAGACCATGAATTCACTGCTGAGAGACACAATACAGGACACAGAGGAGATGAATCGCGACTGAGTGATTATAAACTCCATGGACAGTTTTGCAGAACAACAATACGGACCATATAGTGACCTTAGTATAGGTTAGACTGCGCTATAACGTCTATGATGGACCAGACCAATAATATTCCTACTAGATATTAGCCAATAAGTAGCCAATTTACGAAAAACAAACAAACAAACAAACAAACAAACAGACAAACAAACAAACAGACAAACAAACAAACAAACAACAACAACAATAATAATAACGTGTGTGTGTCTCTCTCTCTCTCTCTCTCTCTCTCTCTCTGTGTGTGTGTGTGTGTGTGTGTGTGTGTGTGTGTGTGCAGATCTGATGTTTGCATACAGCAGTCACAGTGATTTTTCAGTGTTTGCTTTTTTATGTAGGCTATTTATGGACGCACGCGTGTGTGTATGTATGTGCATATGTGCTTTAGTGACATTGCCACTAACAGTGAGAGTGCCAGGGCTCTCAGTTAAATTACTGTAAAGTATCTTTAACATAGTGCGACCAACATTTAGAAAAAAGTTTAATGAAATAAAGCCTTTGCTGACCCTATTATTGATGAATGCAATACATTTGTCCCACTTCAAGTTATCGTATAGGACCTTTCCCAGATTGGCTATTTGTAGTCAGTGATAGGCTCTATAGTTAAGTTCAAGTTTTCTTAGAGCTTTATCACTTTTACTGTCTCAGATGACAGCCCTTTGTTAAAATTCAGACATACTGAATGCTCTTTCTTGAAGCTAAATGCCTCATATCTCATTTATTATATTTGGAAACATACTATGGGACATGCTATAGTATGTGAAATGTATTATAGCCTACATACTGAACATCTTTAAAGCCTGGTGCATTACTCTGTGGCCTACAGTACAGTATCCTGTTGACATGCTGCCTTCCGTGTTGTCGGAAAATAAGATTTCGAAATGTAACGTTTACGGGGTGTGAACACGGACGCCATGCAGCTGATGTCAAAGGTGATGTCCATGGTTTGTGCTATGTAGCGCATGTTATTATTAACTATCGGGCCCTGAAAGTAACTCTGTACTTTACATAAAGTAGCTACTAGAAAACTGTTTTTGCTGCAGTGTCAATATTGTCATTGTTTCCGAATGAAAGCTCCTGTGTGTACAAGTCGCATCGACGACCTTCAAAGTCGACTTACAAGGAGTACGTGAACGCTACATCAGCTCCGTGGTGCAGGTTCAGTAACAGCTCAATAGGGGGCGTCAACCTCCGGGATTTGTTCCCCCCGTTACAGCCAACCAAACTGCACTATCCAAGCCTTGACATTGCGAAGATGGAGGCTGTTGTGATCTAGACCGGGATGCAATAGCAAGCACGATTTACGAGTTTCAGATACTTGTTATGACAACAGTCCCAGCTGGTCCAGGTAAACGGCAAAACGCTTGATTAGTCAGAGAGCTAAAGCTAGCCTCACTGCAAAGTTGGCTAGCACAATGACAGCCAGCTCTGCTAATGTCAGCAAACAAGCTAGCGAACATTAGCTAATGTAGCTGCCAACGCCGAACCCACTACAGCGTAGTTAGAGGTAATGGCTAACGGGCTCACTTCTGGTTATTTTTGCAACATTTGATACTTTATTCTCATGTCCAGAGAGGCAATTTGTTCACACAGCAGCTAGCAAACAGCTAACTTCAGCTAACGTCATTAGCATGATTAGGAAGATGTGGTGATATCGACGTTAGCTAGCTGACCACTAACGTTAGCTTTTCAAGAGCTGTTTCCTGGTTGTGATTGCTCAGATCTTGTTGTCGACTCGACGTTGCAGCTACAATATGGTCGGCATAGTTCAGTACATTCAAGAATTACGAAGCATAGAGCCGCTTGTATAGATATATATTCATGCCAGCGTTATGTTTCAGTCTTTCTGCTATAGAGAACGTCACGCAGAGTCCATGAAAAACTTGGCAGTTTGATTTGCGTTTCGTTTTGTCCTTGTTTACTGGCAGAAGTACACACCTCACTGCTCATAACTTTGTGACCTTTAATGAATTGATTGTATGCACCCTTCAACACAGCATGCGTTCACCACACAGTAAACCGCCCGCTAGTACAGTTTCGCAGAGCAGTCGGAAAAACTGCTTTTCCGTTTTAACTCCCGTTATCATTCTCTGCCAAACAAACAGTGTAAGGCGGTGGCAAGCAGCATGAAACAACTGCAAAAGTTGATGTTCTTGAAATAAAGCACTTTTTGGCAGAAGAACCTGACATGTTGTCTAAGCTCCTAAATCATGTTGCAGGAGGGACCCACCTTTTTTAAAGTACAAGACTCTAAATTATTAGATTTTTGAATGGAGCTTGGATGACAGTCTCACCACAAGGTATATCCTATGGATTGCTTTCCTAGTGTGCCTTGTTAAGTTGACTAGCTGGATTTGTGTGTGTGTGCAGGTGGAGGAAGGAGGTGTGAATAGAGTACAGCAGACATCAGCAGCATGTACTCTGAGTGGCGCTCTCTGCACCTGGTGGTGCAAAGTGACCAGGGCCACCTCAGTGTCCTGCACACGTATCCCGCCAGCGTGGGCACAGAGGTAGCCAATGCTGTCGTGAAGCCCCTGGGGACAGCTGTCAGCCCTGTGGCCACGGAGAACATCCTCAAGACAGACAAGGAGGTGAGGAGGGGGGCGGGTCAAGAGAGTCATTGTGTACAGGACAAGGAGGCAATGCTGTTGTATAGAAGGTTGTGTTGAAGTTTCAGGGTCCACAGGGTGCTTATTATGCCCCTGGTCACTTCAGTTCTTCATTAAAAAAATTCCACCAACAGCTCAAGATCAGGAAGTGTACATGGAATGTCGAATCTTGATACGTTTGTCTGTTGAATTGTTGTGCACTTCTTGATCTGGTTGTGGGTTTTTGGTTTTATGTTGGCTGTTTTTTGCTGTTGATTGGGAGTGGGCAGGTCAGTAGTCTGCTGACTAAGGGCCCTTTTATAAACAAGTGCAGACTCCAATAAGCCAGTATGTCACCACCCACCTGAAAGCCCTAAAAAAGTCTGCCCACTAACTCACAGTCACCGTTAGTATCCAAGGTGCTTAACAGTATTATGTCAAGTTTCATCTTATGTAAGGCTGTACAAGGGCTGAGCGATATATCGTTACCATATCATTATCTAGATATGAACCTAAGTGATATTAATATCTCAAGGGCAGTGATAGGGCCAATTGGTCTGTTCTGATCAAAAATACTTTGTGAAGTAAATGCTTTTTCTGTGTCCAGATGGTATTATTATGCTGTTTTTTTTTCTTTTGAAGAATGCAAAATTTTCACTGTTGCCACACTTAAAAATTTCAAATAAGTGTGAACCCATAGTTATATCGTATATCCTATCACTGAGATATTTAGTGTAAATATTGCTCGCATTACATGGGCCAGTCACAACCTTTTGAAGAAGTATGTGACATGCACCATATGAAGAGAAGTTAATGGTACAGATGGAGTGAGCCTCGGAGTGATAGAGACTGAACAGCGTCACACATAGACTGTCTTTAGGCAAATGTAGCCTGATGCTACATTTGCCTAAAGTTCCTACAACACAGGATTATATGTTCTTTCCCATGATTGTGCAGCCCTAATGAAAATGGTTTTGGCTCCCAGGTGAAATGGACCATGGAGGTGCTTTGCTACGGTTTAACGCTTCCCCTAGAGGGGGACACTGTCAAGCTCTGTGTGGATGTGTACACAGACTGGATGATGGCCCTGGTGTCACCCAGGGACTCCATGCCTCAGCCTGTAGTCAAAGAGCCCAATTTATACGTCCAGACCATCCTCAAGCATCTCTACAACGTCTTTGTACCAAGGTACAACAACGATAGTCATTAAAGCTGTTCATCTGTCTGTCATTTGCTCAGTCATTCCATTTCTTCTCATTTATTTGCAGCTTCTCTTTCTTACCCCCTCTTCATGGTAGTAATTTTGGTTTATTAGCTTTAAATTAGCTTTTTTAATTGCTTTTCATGTAGTTGTTTTTTCATATTATCATTTTCCTATATTTTGTATGAACTACCTACATTTTTGTTAATTCTGATTATATTTCATTGCTTGGCACATGTGTTTAATAATAATATAATTCATTCAATGCAATTGTATTGAACATGTTTTGGTGTTGTAACTGTCAGGTATGTTTAATACTTTTCATTTGCCCCAATCTTATTTACATTTTTATTTGCTGAATCTTATAACTTTATGCTTCTGCAGTGACCAGATTGGCTGCAGAGGTCTTTAAATTTAAAATTCATCTCTTGTTTTTCTGGGGTGTCTCACTGTTGGACTGTGTTTTCGCGTCCTCCAGCCTTCCTGGACATCACTCACAATGCCTGCTCTCCCCTGTACATTTCCTTTCTCTCCCAACTCCTCCTGCACCCCCTCTCCTCCTCCAGGCCTGAGCAGCATAGTTTGAACCACATCAGGCTTTGCCAGCAGGTTCTGACTGCAGTCCAGAAACTGGCACGAGAGTCTGTTTCTATGGTGAGGGAAACATGGGAGGTGCTGCTGCTCTTCCTGCTTCGCATCAACGACACACTGCTGGCCCCGCCCACTATTGGAGGTAAGCCTGCACCATTTTTCCACAGCCCCACTTTTAAAGCGAGAATAAAAGCAGAGTGAGGGCCATAGTTAAAGTGTTTTATAGTGGCAGTTTATCTTTGGTGCTGCTGAGTGCTCATTGCTTTGGTGTTCCTGCACTGCACTTCCAGAAATCACCTGTCAATCAAACACTGTGGGCAGTACTGTGCAGCCTTGCAGCCTTTTTCATTAGATGTTTTTTTGTAGATGAAGTTTGAGTTTCTGTCGATGGTGCTCTGTTCTTTGCCTGCTCAGCCAAGGTAGCCATTGCTGGTCATGCTAGCTATCCAGCTATTCTTGTGTTTAAATAAACAACTGTTGCTGCAGGAAATGTAGAACGCATGACTTCCTGTGCACTAAAGAATTTTAGTCAGGAAGGACCTACCAGACACTGGATATTTAGAACAGCAATCATTGAAGCTTTCATGAACTCACTATAGATTGACTCATTATTCTGGTGTATGTTTCATTATTAAGAGTAGCATACAGAAATTTATTTAATTGAAAATATAATAGTTTATAAGGAAGACATTATGTTGGTGGTTCCACATTTGGGGTTGAAACCTTAAATACATAACTAGGCACCTGTCCAAAACATGCCAGAAGGATTAAAGGTAAATTCTAACATTTGTGTTAAACTTTTATGCAATGAAACAACGAATAGCGACACTTTCAAAGCTGAGATCTATATGACATAAAATAAACCTGCAAGTGAACAAATTTTGCATCATTCATTCTATGTTCCCAGTATGGATATAGGCGAATGGGATCTGGTGACGGTTTCTCCTTCATGTGATTAATGTTAATCCCTTTAGTGCAAGAAAATATTCTTGTATGCAACTCAGGCTCATGTCAGTATATGGTGTATAACTTTTGATGATACTGCTTTGTGTCATGCCTAACAGCGGCTTCACTTCTGAGTTGAATGCAGTGCAGTGTTGCAGTCAAATGCCTGTCTGCAGGTCATTAAGCAGTCTTAAATTAGAATTTACGAGGTCTTAATTTTCACAAACTGTTTTATCAAATATAATTTATCCATATTTTAATTTCCCTTTGTCAAAATCAGTAAAGCTCTACTGCATGAAATTCAACATCTCTGATGTTACAAAACTCTAAACCTACCGCTGAACCGAATACTTTCTTTACACTGACATTCTACTCTTGGGTGGGCAAATGCCTGCTGTAGATTAACCTAAACACCCTTTTCACTCACTCTCATATGTACATGCGCACAAGAAACCAGACTATTCACTTTAGCATCTGTAGAGAGAAATCCACAAAAATCCTTGGATTTGCGTATCATCTAGATTAGAAAAAGATGATTTTTTCCAAAAATCAGTATTTGGATAAATTTTACCTTGAGTAGGTCTTAAAAAGCATTAAATTGAACTCTTTGATGCCTGTAGACACCCTGTTTCCAGTCTCTGGTGAATACTTACCCTCAACCCCCTCATATGTTCACCTCTATCCAGTTGGCGTGGCAGAGAAGTTGGCAGACAAGCTCATGGCAGTGCTGTTTGAGGTGTGGCTGCTGGCATGCGCCCGCTGCTTTCCAACACCACCCTACTGGAAGACAGCAAGGGAGATGCTGGCCAACTGGAGACACCACCCTCCTGTGGTGGAGCAGTGGAGCAGAGTGGCCTGTGCCCTCACCTCCAGGTGAGAAGATCATGGGGGTAATAATCCCAGTTGGGGGTATTTCACTCAAAATAATTCTATGTTCATATGACACTTACAAGATTTGGGGTTAGATTGAGTTTTTAAGTAGTATTTCAAAATAACTTCATATCCTCTTATGGTGTTATAAGTATTTAGCAAGTTTGGATGGCGAGGCAATTTATGACCTGCTTTGTCTATCCTGCTCAATTTCAGTATTTTGCTTAGAGCAGCTGTGTTATCAATTAAGAATACTAGAGATTCAAAATCCTCTGTCATATGCTCTGAACCTACAAGATTCAATGTCTGTCATGTGATTTGTCGAATTGTTTTGTTGTTGTGTGTGTGATTGTTTGTCAAAAATGTCTGTAATGTGTCATTTTTCCTGTTGCCCATGAAAAGTATAAATCCATTGATCAATTTACCCGTCAGAGGCTACAAAGTGTTGTGTTGTCCTATCTCCCACAATACATAGGCTCCCAATATTTTCAAGAATCTGTCCTAAACACGTCAGCAGTGTACTGTAGATTTGACTAAATGTAATCTGTCATCAGCAAGTGTGCAGTGCACCTATCGCTGAAACAATCGCCACAGTGATCTGTGTTTGTTTTGTAAGCAATGTGGTGCGGTAGTTGAGGAGAGGGTTGAGGGGTGTGTGTGTGTGTGTGTGTGAGCTGAGGAACCTTTGAAACTGCCCAAACAGCTTGTACATGCCAGTGACTTTTGTCCAACAAGGGTTGTCGTCTCTGTCATGTCTTATCTTAGCATCAACTAATAATATGATATATTTCTGTCCAATGTATTTTTAGTTTTTTATGACTAAGAAAATTAAATTGCACAATTACCTGTCCTGACAGTGTGTCACAAGGCCGGGGAAGGCCTTCTGCTGTTCAGTCCTACAGGGATTTTATCCAATCCACATAATTGTGTAGTTGTAATTCCTTACTCAGTCACAAGAGACCTTGGGTGTGGAGATTAGCAATTTAGAAAAATAACAACAACAACAATACCAAAAAAAAAAAAAAAAAATGAATCACTGCCATAAACACAAGATGTAAGTTTTGTTTGAGAGTTCAAATCCATTTCACTAAGATATACCATAATACAGCCCTATTCCTCCCATAGGGATAACTGAGTTAGGTGGGTAAGTTTGTTAACAATTTGACACAAGCCCATAAATATCTGTTTATTGAAGCCAAATTAAAATGTAGTCCTCTGGTATCAGAAGAAAAGCCAAAAAAGCCAAAATGCAGGTTTAGTCAAAGTTGACTGGTTTATGGTTGTGCCTTTTTAAGCTTACCCCACCCATGATCTCATTTCTAGATATTGCTGTGACTTGGAGAGGAGCCAGTAGGTGCTGCTATAATTAGACAGTTTTGAGATGAGAGAACCACATTCCTTTGGTATTTGAAAAATTTCCACAATGAAAATACTTAAATATCTACACTTTACTAAAATGAACACTGATGGTCTTAGTTTTTAAGAAAAGTATTAAGTGAATTTTATCAAAATAAACACAGTTTCAGCAGAGTATGGAAAGGGTGTAAATGTGCCCTTGTTAGAGGTTTACCATACTCCACTGTGCACATAGCGATATATTAAGTAAAAATATTACAGATTCAGCTATGAGGACTAACAAAATATTTTGTCAGAGCTTAATAACTTTAAAAAATTAATACGTTTATTACCCTCTAAGTAGTGGTTTGCAATATAGTCAGTATTGTGCACCATGTCACCTCTTGTGCTTGTCACGTTCTCATATGTACTCATGAATAAGTTGCAGTAATTTAAGAAAAAATGCAGTACTTTTGCTTAAAGCTCAGCATAATGTTAGAAAGGCAGCAGCATGTCTCATAGCTTTTTTTCTGTGGATTTTCAACAATGGGAGACTCTGGCCTCCGGGGAGGTCGTAGCCCATGACTGTACATGATACATCAGCAAGTTTCATTAAGTGGTTCTCAGCCTCAGGATCTGCATTTGTCTTCGTCATTCAGTCACAGCCCACACATAGGCTAACTTAACAAGAATTGTTTTATTTCACAAAATGAAAAATTCTGTGATCCACAGCGCTGTCACGCACCAGAAAAAAAACATTGAGTGAGAAAAATAAAATGTAACTCCAACAGTTACTGGAGATTAATGTAGACTTCTGAAAGTAGACATTAGTAATAGAATAATAGGCATAACTTTAACGACAAGAGGACAACAAACCTGTTTGGCCATGCTGTGGAGATAGTGAGCTTCCTCTCAGTCAGTGAAGCAAGTCACGCTTACATGCAGCAATGTGAAACATTAGTTCAAAATTAAAGCACTGTACGGGGCACCCTGGTGGCATGTCACCCCCCCCCCCCCCCCCCCCCCCCCCCCCCCCCCGCTGCCTTTCCTGTCTCTATCACTGTCAAATAAAGGTGAAATGCCCCCCAAAAAATCTTTAAAAAAGAAATAAATTAAAGTGCTGTGAATATTTTTTTAAAAAAAAGTTTATGATGAAATGGATTCACACATCTATGATCCACTCAGAATCAACTTGCAGTCTACTGTTACCTGCTAGTTTAGAACTACTGTCATGGTCAGTAATGATTATTTTTTATTTATTTTATTTATTGGTTTTTATTTATTGGTCATGGACAACGCACATTAATCAGCTGTGAAAGGAGAGGCTAAATTTCATCTGTTGACCCAGGCCAGATGTTAAAAGCCACCTTAAAAATGTAGGAAAAAATTAATAATAAATAATAATTTTAAATATTTTTTAAACATGCTATACAGGCAGAAAATAAGTGAGATTAAGCAAAAAACATAAGGCAGTGAACACAACGGTTAAAATTATGAAGGGCAAAACTTTACATTACATCCTGTAATGTGTTCAGTGTGATAATGTGTCCATGCCTGCCTCTCTTATTCAATCCTAGACTGCTGCGGTTCACCCACGGCCCCTCCTTCCCCCCTTTTAAAGTTCCTGACGAGGATGCCAACCTGATCCCAGTTGAGATGGACAATGACTGTGTAGCGCAGACCTGGTACCGCTTCCTCCACATGCTCAGGTGCATAGCTCTGCAGTACTAGAGCAGTTTTGCTGTCTTACTACCTGAAATAGAGATGTTCTTTCTCCATCAAACTAACCTAGATGCCTAAAATGGCTTCTTTGTTTACATGTCCTGGAAGGTAGATTAAGAGCTTCAGTATTTCAAATGTAGAGAGGAACTAAAGAAATACCTTATGTTGCTGTCTTCCCATTAAATGATTTCCCCTTTTTACCTACTATATTTCCTCTATGTGAAATTAGAGGGCCAGGAGCCTCTTGTTTTATGTGCTGTCTTTCTTTCTGTCTTCATTTTTGTGACCAAGACTGCTTTTCCATGAACGGAAACACAATAAATACACTGTGGTCCCATCCTGATGCACCAGATGGTTTGTTACACAGAACCATCTGAGAAGTCATCATTGGAAACTGTTTAGAAAAGGACAGGCACTTTCAAAAAAAGTACTTGGCTGGATAAGAGCGCATACCATGTGTTATGGCTGAGTCCTGATTGCAGTGTTCTGGGTTCGACTCCGACCTCAGGATATTTGCTGCATGTCATCCCCTCTCCCTCCTCTGCCTTTCATGACTCTCTCTACTGTGACTATCAAATAAAGCAGAAATGGCAAAAATAGTACTTGGTAGGTAATTGGATGAGCCATCTGTCTGTCACTGTTTATCATGGGCTAACTTCAACCAATCACATCAACAAAGCATAAGATGTAGTAAGAGGCAACAACAACATGCTGCAGTCTGATAAACTTTGACAGCTAATAAGCAGGTCATTATAGCTTTGTAGTTAGCCTGTCAGTACACAATTCTTGATGACTTTTTAAGGAAAATTTGTGCTTCCAGTTCTGACACAGCTGATGCTGTAGCAGCACCCAGCTGACCTCTTTAAGAGCTGCTGTTGTTATCACTATCATCACACAAACCGTGCTCATAGCTGTCCCTGATTGGTCGAAACCACTGTGGCTCAGCCAAAAGTACAGAACTTGAAGCCCGGCAGGATGGATTCTTGCATGATGTTGCGGATCCAGCTGCCTCGCAAGGTGATTCTAATCCACTCCAGTCCAAAAATGTTTCATACAGTAGGGCCAATCTTTTTGATGATGACAAATTAGCCATGTGTCATGCCATTCTCTGTCTTAGCCATGGAGGAATGATGTCTGGTCCTCTTAGGAAATGATATGCAAACTGGCAGTATTGGCATCTGTAAGCTTTTTCTTAAAACTATGGATTCTGGCAACTGTTACTCCCCCTTCTGTGCTTTCTAGTAACCCGGTGGACCTAAGCAACCCGGCAATAGTGAGCACCACCCCAAAGTTTCAGGAGCAGTTCCTCAACTCTAGCGGTATCCCTCATGAAGTGGTGCTGCATCCTTGTCTGAAGCAGCTGCCTCAGATCTTCTTCAGAGCCATGAGGGGTGTTAGCTGCCTTGTGGATGCCTTCCTGGGTAAGAATGGGATAAGGAAAGCATGAGTCATTGTGGAGGGATTTTTTGAGCATCTTCATCATAGATCCGATGAAAGGGGTTTATTTCAGACGGAAATGGTTAAACTCAACATCTTCACGGCCATGCCAGGCATCAGGAATTGTCAGTTCCAACTGTTAGAACAAAGTTTTAGCAATACAGTCAACACTGAGTAAAAGTCAGGAATACCTGCTTGAATATTTGAATAGAAACATGTCGGTGTGTATTTCTCTCTTTACACTGTAGGTGTCTCTGTTGAAAAGAGAGATGTACGGGAGAGGGTGTTCTCTTTTTGTCCAGTGCTGCTCTCTCATGGTACAAACGTCAGCTGATGCACCTTATAACAAGATGGGCATATGAAGTGGGCCATGTTTATGGGTGGTGATGAATGTTAACACCTGGGTTTAGTTTTGTGATTTAGCATAAATTCCTTGTACTGGCATTTCAGACAAGCTAAGCTACAAGATCATCATCAAGGTGTCTGCTGCAGACACAAAAAGTAAAAGCATTTGATCATGGTGGATAAATATCGTGGGTGATTCATGTCCTAACCTTTGTCTTGCATGAAGGCCTGGTGTACGATTATGGTCTATGATCAACTCACAGGTTCTTAAACCACTCCCTTTTCTCCTCTTTACTGCATAAACATGGTTCAAAATGATTTCATCCAACCAAAGCACATGGTCTGTCCACTGGAAGAGAGAAGGGACAAAGATTTGATTAGTTATGAGATTGATTATTTGCCAAGTCTAATTAGACTTTTTTCCCTTGGAAATAACTGATTGTAGTACACCTCTCATTTCACCTTTCACCATCACCTCTAAACAGGCATATCACGTCCCAGAGCTGACAGTGCCCCGCCCACCCCCGTCAACAGACTGAGCATGTCCCCGCCTCCGTCTGTCAACAACACCACGCCCCCTCACAGCCGCAAGCAGCGGCATACTGTGGTCACCAAAACCACGAGCAAGAGTTCAACAGTAAGTCCAAGCATCACACGGCCATGACCCTTCCTGTGTGGAGTGTGCATGGTCTCTGTGTTTTTGTGGGTTTCCTGTTGGTGCACTGGTCTTCCCACACATTACACATGGCAGTGCTGGCAACTGACAGCGACGCTGTAAGGAGCTTAGTTTATTGTCAGTCTCAGTGCAGATACTATTCTGAATGATAGCTAATTAAAGCAGTAGTTTTGGCTTTGTAGCCTCACAAATGTGTGAATTTTTCACTGCCAGCAGTGAGCACCGTTTATTTTACTATGGGCCATGGAATTGGTGAAAAGATAGAAGTAAAGTGGGCAGTCAGGGACTTTGCTGCTCTCGTTCAAACATCAAACAGGATTCTGGTCTGACGGCAGTGAGTTTGAGCCAGAAGCTGCAGTGACAACAGGGAATGGTCGTGCATGTGCGAGTCAGGCTTAGTTTGTGTCTTTAGACTAGCTGTGCAGACAACAGAGAGTAACAATAAACAACAGAACCGAATTTATCTAGAAAACCAGCAGCGTTCTGGCTCTTGAAGATCAGAATTGAGAACCACTGGGAAAAAAACATCAACGACTAAGCTGGTAAACATGTGGGTCAGCATAGTTTACAGATGTAACATCATATGATATCTGGCTATTGGAGATCTTTAGTTTAATTTAACAGTTAATTGGATTTCCTGTCACTTACTTTTTGTATTACTTTGCTGCTGTCGTTTTTCTCATGGGGCCTATGCATAGTCGCAAACTTATGTTCTTTTGAAAATAGTTTCTATGCCAATTTTCTGTTTCTTTATTTTGTTTTATTTTTTAATTGGTCTTCAACTCAGTAATGAGGTAGCACTGATAATATCCCACTGTAGATAGTCTGGCTCTCTCCATGCCACAGGTACCCTCTGAATGTCAAACACTCTTGTGACTTTTCTTGCCTGAGCACTCTGTATTTTAAGGGTGTGGGATACATCAGCCACATCACTCCTGTGTTCTGTCAGCAGCCTAATCACACATCCCCCCACAGGGTAGTGGTGGACAACCAACCAAAGCGTCCCAACAGCAGCAGCAGCAGACGTCGTCCTCTCCAACCTTGCTGTCAAGCCCCAACCAGAGCAGCTGGGAGTCCCGGCCCCTGCCGGCCCCAGCCAGGCCCAAGGTCAACAGCATCCTCAACCTGTTTGGCCAGTGGCTCTTTGACGCCGCTCTGGTCCACTGTAAGCTCCACAGTGGCCTCAGCAGAGACCCCAGCATGACTGGTAAGGAGACAGCCTCAGACGGCGGCTAATAGCTTAGCTGCTGTAATATGTTTAGGCCGACATTTCATTTATGCATGGGCAGGTGGGTGTTTTGTTGCTGTGCTCATTAGTATGTGTTTTTGTGGAGTTATCTGTGTTTTCAGTGTTTGTGTTTTTATTGTATGTTGTGCAGGATTTTCTTTCTTTTTTTTTGCCATTTTCTCTGAAACTTTCTTGTGCTTTTGTGTGAGTGGAGGGCTTGGTTAGAAGTGGCCGGGTATAAGATTTTAGTATCCTCATACTCGTATTATTAATTATCTCATAGTGTATACTCATTAGTGGAGCAGTCAGTGACAACAACATAATTATGCCAATAAGATGCAAGTATTTGAAGAGAAATTGGGCATATCATTGGCTATCCATTTATTTTTTTCTCTTTTTGGTGTAGTGTCCTGCACGTGTCTGCAATGTCTGAGTGATGTTCAATAGTTGTATCGGGTCAAAGGTCATCCATTGAGGAGAACAAAAAGAAAACAATTCATGCCTGATATGAATTGACCCCAAAATATTGGATCTGCTTTGATTTTGTGTCTCTCCACTATTTCTGTTATCTTGCAGCCTCTTTTATCCAAATTCTCCTTTCTTATAAATCTTGTAAGTAGGAACGGCAGCTTTTTTTCTTCACTTGATTCGGTTCTTGACAAATTCCAGCTTTTAAGTTCATTTCTTCATGATCATTGCCATTGTTTATGTTTTGTTTGTTTTGGGTTTTATTTCTGTTTCCACTCCCTGTCATATGAACGTTCACCAGCGTTCCCAACGTTCTCCAATGGTGATGAAATGGGGTCACCGACTCACCACTTTTCTCGACCATAACGTTGCCAGTTGTGACTACGCCACCATATTTAAAGTTTTCATTTCCTTTTCTTTGGGTCACACTAATCTTTATAATTTAGCCTCAGACCCCCTCAAGTTCAGCATCAATATTTTTTATTGTGTTTTCCTTATGTATTGTCTGTACACCTGAGTTTGGATTTTATTGGTTTGGTGCCTCAATGCATGAAGTGAATGGTCTGTACCTTGAGTGACAGTGATGTTGCTGCAGCAGCAAGGGAGCTGACACAGGGATTTTGCTTTGTGATCTTGCAGTGGGGAATGATGGTCACATTTCAATATCAACACACTACACTTGTTCATGCTTTGTGCCACTGATAGCTACAACTTTTGTAGCAAACTCTTTGTGTCAGAGGTCCCTTTTTGTATGCCTGTTAATGGTATGAGTGTGTGTTTGCGGTTATTGAAGTCTTTGTGCTTCCTTGTTCTGTGACCTTTTTCTGCTTTTGGATCTGTTTATATTTGAGTTGGCGTTTTTACTATCTTTTCGTTGCAGCGTGCATAGTAGATATATATGTTTGCCTCTGTTTTCTATACATGCATGTCTGCTGACGACCACGTTTGAATTCAGGGTCCTTTCATTCTTTGTCTCTTCCCCATTCTGCTACAGCCATAGCCACTCAAGTGGGTCTGGAGTTGAGGAGGAAAGGTTCCCAGATGTCCACAGACTCCATGGTATCCAACCCCATGTTTGATGCCAATGAGTTCCCAGAGAGCTATGAAGCAGGCCGAGCTGAGGCCTGTGGGACTCTCTGCCGGATCTTCTGCAGCAAGAAAACTGGAGAAGAAATTCTGCCTGTCTACCTGTCCAGGTAACATGGTCAAGTGTTTTAGCATGCTAAAACCTAATTCTAATCATAATAAACCTTTTTCACAGGTGATTTAAAAAAAAAAAAAAAAATAGCATACCGTGGGTATAACTCACAGAAGCTGAGTGGAATATAACAGTCTTTCCCATTCAAATCAACCTACCTGGATGGTTAGAGCAGCAGCCATTTTTATGTGTTGTTGCCATGGTACCCGGCTAGCTTTTGTATAAACCAACTTCAGGCAAATCACAACTTGCTGAGGTTAGTGGTTTCGTAACGACGTTCAAAGCATTGGAAAGACGTCTTGCCTTTCAGGTGGCGGCCATTAGAAGTTTAAAGTTAAGACACTTGTCTTCTCCGCTAAAGTTCAGCAAAACCACAACAGTTTGTAGCATTTAAGGAGTTAATATATTCAGTAAAAGGTTTATTTGATTATACTGACCTGCTAGGTTTGCTAGTTTGCAGATGCTGCTACTAGGAGAAGCACAGTCTTACTAATGTTATGCTAACCTCATAGAACACACCAGAACACAGATTCAAATGTTCACTTCTTTTAGTAATTTCTGCTTTCAGGGTACAGCAACAGCCATTTTATTGTGTATTAGCCAAATGACCACATCAAACAGAGCAATGACCGTTCTACTCCATTAAAGTTCTGTGGTATACATATTGGTGTTGTGAGGCATTTAAATTCAAAAACAAGAAGCAAGGACAGTTACAGTATTTGAATTTTACAAGGTCTCAAGGGCAATATTTGTTTTTTTTTTTTTCTGCAGGTTCTACATGGTTCTCATTCAGGGTCTACAGATCTCTGATTTCATCTGTAGACCAGTCCTGGCTTCCATCATCCTTAACTCCTCTTCCCTCTTCTGCTCTGACCTGAAGGGCATTAATGTAGTGGTGCCATACTTCATAGCTGCCCTGGAGACCATTCTACCAGACAGGTGAGAGTGGTAGTGCTTTACAAAATTGTAGAAATTAGTAATATATTACAGTGTTTCCCCTACATTATTTTCTGGCATGGTGCAATGCATTTAAAAATTTGTGTTTACTTTGTTTCTTGGAGACTTAAAGTGATCACAAAGAAAGGAAGTTCAAGAAGTTGCTCTTTTAATGCACAAAAATAGGTTGTAACATGTACAATAACATGTAAAATCATGACTACTAAACAGTAGTCATGAGATACACTATTCATACTTGAAAAAAAAAATCTTGAAATCCAAATGAATGGATATTTGAACAGCACACCTGTGTTTTTGTCATCAGTGGTGTTTTTGTCTTGTCCTGCTGGTCTGCTAGGCTGCATGATGCAGGGGAAACACTACAAGTAGCATCTGCTTAGCTGGTTAGCATGTTCATCTATCAAGCCACCCACCAAGCTTCTGTTCAAGAAGCTTAATAATGTTGATCACATTTTCCTCAGGGAGCTGTCAAAGTTCAAGATGTATGTAAATCCTACCGATCTGAGGAGAGCCTCCATCAACATCCTTCTAGCCATGCTGCCTCTGCCACACCACTTCGGCAACATCAAATCAGAGGTACAGCTTTGGTTCCTATTTGTCTTTTTTCCAGGCTAACAATACAGACTTGGATTCCATTTCAACAGACATTATTTCTAAGCTGACTGTGAGTTTATTTTTAATATATCATGGCCTCTTGTGGGCTATGAATTAATTAATTGTCCTTACCTACAGTGACGATTATGTGTCCAGTGGAACCTAATGGTGAACTGACACTTTGGTACTTTCGCACTGCGCTCATGTTAGCTTTACGTTTGCACATTGGGCAGTGTTACATCTCTTCATTTAAGAATATTAAGCTGTTGTTTACAAACACTGTTCCGAGAATATTGTAGAATTTAAGTTTCATTTTGGCTTGCTGACAGCAGAAACTGTTGAACTACTACTACTGCTGTCAGAGCTGTCCCTGGCCAAATTGGGGTTCTAAGCAAATTTTGTTATGAGGCCCCCCAGTGCATGCTCCTGCCTCCCAACTGTACAACAGGTACAAAATCAGTGCATAACAAAATGCCATTTAACATAACAATCTTTATTAATAAGAGCAAACAACATCTTCAATAAAAAAAATAAGTAATCAGTTAATAGTTCCAAAAAATATCCAACTATATTAACATTGGGATGTGCAGATAAAGGAGTTAACAGGAGATTTAATGAATGGTGATGTCTGCCGCTGGAAATAACTGAATCTAATTGAATATACAGAGACTAGACTGCTCTTGTGGTGAATCGCAGCTGAAGTGTATAATATGGTCAAAGCTTTACATTTGTACTTACATAACATACCCACCCTCGAGCTTCTTCTTGTGTTTGTTTTTTTTTTCTCCCTCTTGCTTGCACGGAGTTCAAATTGTCTCTTTGTCGCAGTATCTTCATCTGCATTAGTGCCTGGCTCTGTGCAGTGATTGGTCAGATGATGATTAGTAAATGACAGACGTCAACTGACTTGACGTGGTGCGTGTGGGCCTCGCAAGTGATGGCTTTGGGGCCTTGCCAGCTGCTCACACATAACACTGATGAGAGTAATGGAAAGGCAAGATTCTAAAATTGTGACAGTAGAAATTAAACTGTTAAAATAAAACTGTAAATTAAAATTCAATTTTTTTTACAACCTGGGTCTCCTATTTTTTTCTAGTTTTGATTGTGTTCAAAATTGTATCACTTACTTCAGTGTAGAGCTTTTTATACCTGCGGGTACCAGGCACCTTACTATCCAATGCACACACACAGGGCCAAAAAGCAATTAAAACACTTCCTTTAAACACAGCAACCCTCACAGTGTAGTCCCACACTGTATAACTATAAATAGCTGTGTAACTATCACAATATCTCAGTTATAGTTGTCCATTTGATACTAGCAGTGCTCTAACACTTCCTTATTTACTTTGCCTGCTGCCAGACTTCTGCTGTGTTCCGGTCATGTCTGAAGAAGCAGAACAGGATCTTGTTCCTTCAGTTTGAACTACAGAAGTTTTTCCCTTTTTGTTAATGTGGTGGATTGTGTGACTGTAACTGATAATTTTTTTTTTTTTTTTTTTCCAAATCATAGTTGTGTTGACCCCTCAAGCAATTTGTGATGCAGGGTGGGTGATATTGCAGGCTACCAAAAATTCCCACATATGCCTCTTGTAATTACCACCATCAGGTTGACAGGAACAGCAGTGAATTTGAAGTTCAAATTTGCAGAAGTTCAGATACAGCTTCAACAGTCTGCATTCCAGTTTACTTGCACTAGTTAGTATGAATCTATTGCAGTATGCACTGTAGATGAAATACTTGATATTATAGTTTAACAAATTATCATGACTCAAGTAGTCCAAAAGCTCAACCTGCTCAACTTTTGTGGGGTTTTTTTTTCGGCCACCTCCATAAAAATAGGAAACGTCCAAGCCCCCAAATTTGTGATAGGTCTTGCAGAAGGTGTTTAAATCATTCCCAGTCATGTCCAGACATGTTTCAAATAACTTACTCTCCTGAAGGTTATGTTTTGCTTAAATATAATCTGCACCTATCCCTGTGCCAAAACTTGCCCATGGGAACCTGAGCCTTTACAAAAAAAACAGGGTAACTGTTAATTAACTGTTTGATGTGTGTTTTAGGTTCTGCTGGAGGGGAAGTTCAGTGAGGAAGATGGATCTCCTCATGACCAGCCTGTGTCCTTCCTGTCCCTGCGGCTCCGTCTAGTCAACGTCCTGATCGGAGCCCTGCAGACTGAGACTGACCCAACTAATACACAGCTCATCCTTGGTATCTCTTGTCCTCCTTGTCCTCCTATTGCCAGTATTGATTCATTCGGTCTCTCCACTATTACTTAGGCCATGGTTTTGTTTACTTAAACTATATCTTTTGGATCATCCCTAAGTCTTTTCTCCCTTCTCAGGTGCAATGCTCAATATCGTCCAAGACTCAGCACTGTTGGAGTCTATAGGTGCACAAACCGAAACAGTAAGACTGGTCACTGCTGTCTTCATTGATAAATAACCAAACTTTAAATGCTGCTTGATCCAGCATCATCGGCTGAGCCTCAAGATTGTTGTGTTTTTTGTTATGGCAGGGCAGTATAGATGGGAGTCACATGACAGTGAGGAGCCAGAGCCACAGCCGCACCAGCAGTGGCATTAGTTTCACCAGTGGGGGCAGCACTGAGGCTACCAGCCCAGACTCTGAGCGTCCCGCTCAGGCTCTGCTTCGAGACTATGGTAAGGATGCACAGGATACTCAGCTACTCCATGTAAACTAAGCTGTAGTCCTAATGCATGATGGTTTTACACCAGTAGCTGCAATGATCAGCTGTGCTTGGATTTGGCATAACAGCCTTGCTAGTGGACAGCAGAAAATGCAACTCATTGGATTAACACTTTTGTTCTTCATAGCTAACGTGGTTAAAGTGGTATGCAGAGTTAAGAAGCGTTGGGTAAAATGCCTCTGTAGGTGATGCCAAAGTTATTTGCTGTGATGCTGTGCTACTGGACAACAGTTTGCCTCTGGGACAAACGGGTCTTCTACCCTGTGCCTTAAAAGACACAGTCTTGCCTTAAAAGACACAGTCTTTTAAGGCATTTTAAGGATTGTCTTTTTCTGGTCACTAATTATTCACTACATATTCTCTAATCTACCAGTTTTTGTTCTTGATCATGGTGTGCTGTGTTGGTTTAAGACTCTCTGCTAATGCATGATGTTTAATAGCATGAGAAAACTGGTAACTGGGGATCCAGGATCCTACCAGCTCTGTATATTTTAGCTCTGATGCACCAGCCTTGTCTCTTCTATCCTGCTCTGCTGTTTTCTCTGCGGTGGTTGGTATTTCGGGGTGTTATATGCTCTAGCTCTTCCAGATACAGCGGCAGGCCTGTTGGTACGCAGCATCCACCTGGTCACCCAGAGGCTCAACTCCCAGTGGAGGCAGGACATGAGCATTTCACTAGCTGCCCTGGAGCTGCTGGCTGGGCTGGCCAAGGTAAGGCTACAATGTCCATACACCACAGAGACTCAGTGTACGCTACCTAGGTCCAGTCTTCAATAACCTCTAGCTGACCTGGCCAAGGTAAGAATATGTCTTCCATGTTCCCCTACCAAGTCTCAAAAAGCAGTACCTGCTTTAGGGCCACCTCACCCAATACCCCAGTAACTTAATTAAACCCCAGAGGTTCACTGTTAAGTTTACCATTACCACAACTGTAACTTTTCCAATTTGAAATTTCTCAAATACTGAAAGACAGCATATTGTGATTATCACAGCACCATAGCTGATATAAATTCCTCCCAAGTGGATGGACCAGAGAGTTTAATATTGCACCTTTTTTGTTTTGTGTCTTCCACTTTTGTGTTTCGCAGGTAAAGGCCCAGGTAGACTCGGCAGACCGTAAACGTGCTGTCAGCTCTATATGTGGTTATATTGTTTACCAGTGTAGCCGCCCAGCTCCTCTTCAATCCAGAGACCTCCACTCCATGATTGTAGCTGCCTTCCAGTTTCTGTGTGTGTGGCTCACAGAACATCCTGATATGCTGGATGAGAAGGTAAGCCTTAGGGATAGATTCTCATTTGGCCAAAATTTTACATCAGATTAGGTTAGTTAGAGTTAGTAAGTCCAACAGATAACATGAGTCACACATTATCTACTGTCGTGTCCAATTTACTTGTAAATGGCCTTTCAGTATTTGGTATGGACATGGGTTTTGGTTAGGCTGGACAGTATTACATGGATAGAGTTATGCCCCCCAAACACGTTGCTTGTAAACCTGTGTTTGCATGCCTCAGTATCCTGGATAATATCAGAGTACATCAGGTATTTCATTAAGGCTTTTCATAACTGAGATACAGGCTTATTCAGGATACTGTAATTGGGATATGGTTTTTACATTTGACAGTTCAGTGATGGAATACTTCACTATCCCATCTACTGATGAGATCTGAGTGTACACAAAAGGCAGTCATTGTTAGCAGTTGTCATTGTAGTTATACTACTAGCAATAAAGTTGTGATTTTGTTTCTGGCTAGCAGAATCCATTGGTTTGAATGAAAAATATTAACAGTGCTAACATGCTGTTTTTTTTTTTTTTTTTAATTAACTCAAGTGTGAACATATCACATCTTCAACGTGGTGATAAAAGGTTGAAGAAAATGAAAGCGCTAAAATGCAAAAAGTTAAGGTATTTCTTCTATAGGAACAAATTAAAAGTTAATTAGAATGTGATTAGCATTTTCAGTGATAAATTCAGGATCTGAATGCAAAGAAGAAAGACTTCAGCCAAATTTAGGTGGTGCACCAAGTTTTTTTTCCCCTTCTTTTGCAGGACTGTCTGGTAGAAGTCTTGGAGATTGTGGAGCTGGGGATTTCTGGTAGCAAGTCTCGGCAGGAACAGGAAGTCCGACATAAAGGGGAGAAGGAGCACAACCCAGCCTCTATGAGGGTGAAGGACGCTGCTGAGGCAACTCTGTCCTGGTGAGAGTCTTTTTGTGCTCCAGGCCCATATCTATTCTTACAGCCCAGCAAAGAGACAGCTGGGCTGTAAGATTACATAGATTACATAGAAACTGCAGAGACAGACAGCATAATATTCTCAGTAAATTATCTCTTTGTTCTTTTTTATCTATAGTGTATCTTATTGTGCTGCAATGACCCAGTTTCCTCATAATGTCCGTAGAGCACACAGACAACTGTTGGATAGGAGCTAGGAACGCCTGCTTTACCTACTGACCCCACTTCTTCACATTTATGTCCCTCCTTGTGTCGGTGTGGTGTTCCCCAGTATCATGCAGGTGTTGGGGGCCTTCCCCTCTCCCAGCGGGCCAGCCTCCACCTGCAGCCTGCTGAATGAAGACACCCTGATCCGATATGCCAGACTCAGCGCCACAGGAGCCAGCAACTTCCGCTACTTTGTCCTGGATAACTCTGTAATCCTGGCCATGCTGGAGCAGCCCCTTGGCAATGAGCAGAGTGAGCAGACATTGACAGACATTCCGTAAACATGCAGACGTCCTTGAAGACCACCGTGCACTCTTTCTGACAGCAAATCAGATCAAAGCAAGACTGAGCATGTGTGCCAGACTGCTTTCTTCAGGGTGTCTGCAGGTCCTTAAAAAGTCAGACAATCTCTTAAATTCAATGTTGCCAATATTAGACCTTAAAAGTCATTAGTCTTAAATTTGACTTGAGGTCTTAATTTCAACATAACATTTTTATAATTTCATTTAGATGTCTGTTTCTTTTGTTTCTTTTTTCTTTTTTTTTTTTTAATGAATCAGGTTTATCTGTATTACAGTCAACATTTCTGATGTTATAAAAATCTCCTGAACCTGTAGAGAGAAAATCCTTATACTATATACACCTTAAACTTTCTTGGTTTAAAAAAATGGGTGGATTTATCACAGTACCACCTACTTTAACACTTATAAACTTCTAAAAATTCATATTCCTACCAAAAGCTGACCTCTGACCTGGACCAAATTTACAGTACTTAAAGTACTGTGTGTTTACCTGCAGTACTTATTTGAATAAGAAATAGTTGAAAAAAGTATTAAATTTAATTCTCTGATACCTGCAGACACTCTCCTCTTATAATTTGGAAAAAAAAAAATAGTGCAGAAAATAGGTAGGTTGACATAGCTCCAGGAAAAATGTCTATTAATCATTTTGGCTTGTGAAGATTATTCTTGGCCTCTAGCATTTTTTTTAGTTTACCAGCTTGTGGCTCACTAACCAAATGGCCATCTTCCACCTTCATAAATGATGATGAATTCTGTCCTCACAGACCCCAGTCCATCAGTCACGGTTCTGATTCGAGGGACAGCTGGTAGGCATGCCTGGACCATGCAGCTTTTCCACCAACCCAGAGGAGCTCGCGCCAATCAGAGGGTGAGATCACAAACCATAGCTGTGGACAAAAGCTCCAACATAGCAGCCATTTTGACATGAACAGCAGGGTAAACCCAGGTGTTACTAATGACATTAATGAAGGCCCTCTTCCCAACTGGTATCAACATCCATCCTGAGAAATCCGATCACAAGCCTGCATCTCTAAGTTCAGGTGTAAACAGCAGCGTCCTCAATGCGTCCTGAGTGATCGGATCTCAGGACGCCTTCGGAGGTGGCCTGCAATTTGCATTAAAGTGTCTTCAGGCCTGGGCCTTTTGTCTGCATCGCACTAGAGCTGTCAGCTGATGGATCAAATGCAAGCAGAAGTGCAGGTCAGCTATGAAGCAGCTGGTTAATGAATGAAAACTCCCCATAAGAAGACATGAGCTCCCCTAAAAACATGTTGCAAGAAATTCTGGGGATGTCTCTAAAATATTTATTGACAATGTGCAGTGTTTTTTCATCCACATAGAATTCGGAGGCGGTGGCCTTAAATTTTGTGCCGCGGCACGAATAAACACATTGTTTGTAACCCGCCATAGAGTTACTATAGGAATACTACAGACAAATTGTAGGCAGCCGTGGGAATACATACTCAAAATGGCTGTGTTCATGTTGAAAAAGATCATATGACACGCTAGTACTTACCTTGATGACACTAAACTATTTTCCATATCTGTCCATTTCCATTCACTTTTCTCCTCCCATACAGCAGGTGTTTGTTCCTGAGAGCCGTCCGGCGCCCAACAATGACGTGGGTATCAAGTACAACGTCAAACAGAGGCCTTTCCCTGAAGAAGTGGACAAAATCCCCCTTGTCAAAGCTGATGTCAGCATCCCTGACCTGGATGACATTGTCAATAAGGAGGTGAGAGAGCCTCTTGTTGACCCCACCATCACCCTTTTGTTTCGTTGTATTGTCATTATATCCACTTATTTTCAGATGAACTTGCAGCAAATTTTTCATTGATGTTATTTATTATTACGCTAACTCAGGTGTGTTGTATGGGCTGGCAGACTGACATGAGAGCTACAAATACACTGAAGTGTAATGACCCACATGTGAGTTTTTGAAAGGGGTTCAGAGTTCACCTTGGTGTCTATTGGGGAAAAAAGGCTTTTCATAACAAACAATTGTTTGTTATGAAAATTGTTTTTCTTGACCGGTGGCAAACATTTGATGGTGTTTTTGGGGGTTTTCTCGCTAGGCTTTAACTGAGACACTACTTTTGCATCCAGTGCTAAAGCTCATTACCATTAAGCATATTGTCCATAAAAGTGGAATTTTGTACCTTGAAAGGTTCTTAAATGTAGATCTAATGGAAAATTTCCAATCTAACAACAACTTTCTCACCTCTGTATGATTGCTGTTTCAATTACTCCTTTTTTCTGTGGATTTACTATCATGTAACAGGCACTGATAAAAACTGTAGACATAAACCATTACCATCATTATGCTTTTTTCTAGTTTTCAATTGAAATGTTAGGGTGCAACATCTTGAACACTGCTGCTCATTTGACAGCAATGGAGACTTTAGCTCTGGTGAATCTGTGCATTGGCTTTGGGAGGTGGAACTCT
Source organism: Myripristis murdjan (assembly GCF_902150065.1). Taxonomy (NCBI): domain Eukaryota; kingdom Metazoa; phylum Chordata; class Actinopteri; order Holocentriformes; family Holocentridae; genus Myripristis; species Myripristis murdjan. Next base: position 30,926,071 of record NC_043986.1, on the reverse strand, counting down.
GGTATTTGGACTATGGGACATAACTCACTCTTTGTGCATTAACATATAGCTCATGCAGTCAGTCTATCACCATTCACCATCAGCTGCACCATCTTCCACACTGTAAGACATGTCCTATGCCCTGCTCCTTTCAGCTGGAGGTTCAGCATGACAGACTTCGTAGCATGATGACCAAGCAGATAGAGTATGAGAACACCCTGGAGCGCCACAGCGAGGACCTGTGGAGGTCTAAGCCTTTCCCCGACCCCCAGACAGACTGCAAGCCCCCTCCGCCCTCCCAGGAGTTCCAGACAGCACGCCTCTTCCTCTCTCACTTTGGCTTTCTGTCCCTGGAGGCACTGAAGGTTATTAATTGTCTATTGTTGTTACTTGTATATTGTAGTTAGTTGTTGTTCAAACCATCTGCTATAATTCACTGAATCTGATTTTATATATTTAGAATTCAACCAGTACAGGGTTTTCAATGCAAGTAAGAATATTTTGGATCAAAGCTGACAGTTTAAGTTTTGTGTCAGTATTTAGTTTGTTTTTTAAAAGTTGACAATTTCAATGCAACAAATGTCAATTTTAGTGTCTTTCCCCAGATTTTTATCCTTGTCAGGTTGGAAAGGCCATTTGAACAGCATTCAGCACTCTGCTTTGAAATGCATAGTAGTAATAATAATGAGCACCTGTACATGCATTATCCAGTTATCATCCAGTTATCAAAACACCAGGAAAATTTGAATTGGAGTTGTATAGTATCACGTGTATGGAGGTCAAATGGATTAAAAAACACAATATCCACGCTTTGATCAACACGTCGTTTGCTCTCAAACAACATGTTTGCCTGCTGTCAAAACATTTGTGCATTGTTAGCTTGTTATTTGCATATTTTCTTTTCATGTATACAGTAACAACATATTTTACAATGCAGTGCCACTTTATCCATTTTGAATCATTTTAGGGTGCCCATCTTTGAGCAAAGGCTAACATATGTATAAGTCATTGAATATGTCCTTCCTGGAATTCCTGGAAAATGACTTCCCTAAAAGAGTGGGATCCCTGTTACTCCTTTGGGTCAAAATGTCATATTAGAGTCAGTGTGAATCACCAGATGAGACATAACCAGCGTGATACTGATCAGTTATTCAGTATGTAATCAAACCATGTATCCATCCAATCCCAGATGAACAACATTGACTCTTTTAATCAAAGGCCACTGACCACGTTAGTACTGTATCAGTCTAAACCGAGTCCTGCTCATCACACAACAGTACCCCAAAGTGCTCCAGATTGGGTATTGGGTAACTGTCTGAGCACTTTTGGGTACATTGGGGTACTTTCTGGTAACTGAACATTTTGGGGTATTTTGGGATTCTTTGGGTGATTGGTAGAACCTGTCTAAACCTGATACGTCTCTTTGTGTTGTCTGATTGATTGATTGATTTCCTAAAGGAACCAAACAACAGTCGTCTACCTCCTCATCTGATTGGCCTGGAGTCGTCCTTGCCAGGATTCTTTGATGACATCAGCTACTTGGACCTGCTACCTTGCCGACCATTTGATACTGTCTTTATTTTCTATGTAAGGGCTGGACAGAAAAGCAGCCATGAGGTGAGGAAATATGTTTTGACTGATTCCAGCAAGACAACAAGCATAAACTAAGATGTGAAAACTGACAAATTGGTTGTTTGAGTGAGAATTAAAGTAAAATTATCTGCTTAGTCAAGATCAAGCAAATGTGTTAATGGGTTGTCTAATGGTTAGTATGTTTGCACGGGAACACCCTATCATGTAGTGTTTTTTGATGGATGGATCTTTGATGCATGGATCTTTGCTTATGGTGGTCAGATCCTGAGGAACGTGGAGTCGTCAACCAGCGTCCAGCCCCACTTCTTGGAGTTCCTGCTGTCCCTGGGCTGGCCCGTGGACGTGGGACGCCACCCTGGATGGACAGGACACCTGGACACCAGCTGGTCCCTTAACTCCTGTTCTGACAGCAATGATGCACAACAAACAGGTAAGCTGCAAAGCTCAATACAGCATTCAGTCTGAAAGCTCTGTGTAGCCCCCAGGCATGGTTTGGCAAAAGAACTGATTTTAACACCACTTTAACAACAGACTAGTGACCTGGGAAATGTGCAGGTCAGTCATCTATCTCCAAAGGTGCATCTGGGTCAGGGGGTTCTGCAAGACGACCCTGGTCAGCTGTGGACAAGATGAGACCTGGGTCAAACTTTGGGTCAAAATTCAGTGTTTATTCCTTGTTGCTTTGTATCTGGAACGTCATACCAAATACAGAATGGAAACACATCTGCTTTTGATGAGGTTATATCATAACAACCCATATGACATTCCCATGTATGAAGTTTGCTGTGAGTTGTCAGCCACATGGGACTGATTTGGATCTGGATACTGCTGGTGTTCATGAAAAATGTGAGAGCTGGGCTTAAAATGTAAATGTGGATAAAAATAAAGATGCCTTGGGTCATGTTTCACACGATGTTTAGCTAGAGTGATAATTGGCCCAAAGGGTATTGCAGTAGCCCTTAATGTTTGAGGTATACAAGTACACGTTAAACAATGTGGATTAATTTTTATATCTGCAGAAGAGGCAGCTACTCCAGAGGACACAGGAGGTTCAGTGTTCAACGGGGAGAAGAAAGTTTTGTACTATGCTGACGCTCTGACCGAGGTTGCCTTCGTTGTTCCATCTTTAACTGAAAACTCCGGTCAGCATTTAAAATTCTTGAAATTTCTTTGTGGCGTTGAATTTCAAGTGCATTTGATGTGTAATAAAAAGCAGAGCATGGGACTCAACATAATTTAGAAAGCAACCCTTTTCCCTTTGGTGTTTCCCAGAGGAATCGTCTGTGCACAGTGACTCCACAGTGGAGGCTGACACCAACGCAGACCTCATGCCTAGTTTATTGAAACAACCCAATCTCACACTGGAGCTGTTCCCCAACCACTCTGACAACCTGGAGTCTGCCAAAAAGGTAAACACGGGATTGTGTATGAACAGTTTGTTGGTCGCACTGACTATGATTGCTAATCAACATTTTTTAATATGTTTTAGGGGCTGTTGAAACCTAACCTCTGCTCTCTCTTTAGCTGAGTCCTTTGGTGAAAACCAAGAGGTCATCCACAGGAAAGTCGTTTCCTCTGCTGGGTCCTGAGACAAAAGTGTTTGTGGTCTGGGTGGAACGCTTCGATGATATCGGTAAACACACATGGCCTCCACTACCTCTGCGTTCCCCGTGCAGTTTGGGACTGCTACTGGTGGGGAAAAAAAGCTTTTCAACTATTTGTTTTCCTTGCACTTTGTGATCACATGAATATTGTGAGGGCACTAAGCCCCTGACCTTAACACTCTTCATTCTTGGTACCTTGTAATTTTTGGCATCCAGGAACTGAAGTTCATTCTGCTGTTTCAGTCATTGTAGGTCAACCTGATTAAGACTGTAGAACCTCCAACACCACATGTAGCATAAAGATCAACTTTATGATAGACCAACACATTTCAGCTTGTGGCCTTCCTCAGGGTCATGATCATGCTCCAGGTCAGTCAGGTCACCCTGATTGAAACTGTCAGCTAAATTCCCAAAATGGGAGTTGTTTAGAAAAAAATCAGCATCTTAATTCTTTGGAATGCTGTGGGTTTTTGAGAAGTCTGCTCCAGACAGGGAAACCTGGGGATTTAATAAGTTGTTATTTAATTCTCTTGGAATATCATGGAATTATGTCAGCTTCAGTAAATCAAAAAATCAGTAACTAGTTATTCACTAAACCTTTATGTTCATTTGTAGTCATTTTATATTAAATTACCCACAGAATAAATTAGAATAATGAATTTAAATAACATCAAGTGTTAAATTTTTTTATTGGTCACAGAGTTAAAACATTTTAGTCACAAAGTGATTGAAATGTCAATGAATTTTAGCTTTAACTGAGTTGGAACCCTGTATACTGGTGTATCGATTGGCTTTATTGCTGTCCTATACATTGTAGTGCTAATGTCAGACCTGTTGCGCTTTTGTGGGTCCGAAATGACCTGAATTCACTGAGGCTTGTAACACTATACTGAATCTTATTGTGTTTTGATTTCTAGAGAACTTCCCGCTGTCTGATCTCCTGGCGGAAACCAGCACGGGCTTGGAGGCCAGCATGAGCAATAGCGCTTCCTGCAGGTACAGTGTCGAGCCAGTGGCTAACTGAAAGCTACATGGATGCTAGTCCCAAAAATAATTGCTCAGATCTAGTAGACAGTGTATGCTTCTGTGAGGAGCAGGGGACAACCCTGCACTGCTTAACAGTTACAGGCCAATCTCTAACTGTCTTTTGCAGCAATGGCTCCTTGAGACTCCTAGTCATTAGTTGAAAGAATGTTTCAAAGAGCAACAGAGCTTGCTTACACCGCTTATCAATGACATTATGCAAAGTCAGTACAAGACCACAGGCAGTTACGTGCAGCAGCCTCGGCGACCAGAGGTGTACAATTTATGCTTCATGTTGTTCACATATCTACTATGACTCGCTCCAGTGTTCAGCCCAGGATTCAGTGAGTCAGAAGATCATTGGGACTGCAAGAGTATCGCACTGAAACCTGCTTATGTTTTTATTTTGTGTTGAGTCCATTTTGTCGCATTGTTTTTAGGACTGTCTTTTTTTCTCAAATACTTAAAGATGTTTTCGTTGATTCGATTACAACTTAAATTCTGCTGCAACCTCTTCTCTCTGTTTTTGTCTTTCCTTTGTTGCTCTTGCTCCAGGTCAGGGTTACTAGAGAAGGATGTCCCGCTGATCTTCATCCACCCTCTGAAGACAGGCTTGTTCAGGATTCGGCTGCATGGAGCTGTGGGCAAATTCAGCATGGTGATTCCCCTGGTGGATGGCATGGTGGTCAGCCGCAGGGCGCTAGGTAATGCATGACATGGCTCCTTCGGTCTTTGTCCATCCCTACCTTTATCCCCATTTCCTGTTTTTGCCTTGCCATCACAGGATTCCCACAGGAAATTTTGTATGTGCCATTCATTGCAATAGGATTGAGATCATTTTCTGACATTGCTATTTAAAGGCATAGTTCATGCATTTAAAAAAAAAAAAAGATATTATTTCACTTCCCCCCTTGGCGGTTATGTGGGACAGGAGTGGTGCTATCTTGCTTTCATCACTGAGTGCTGGATACTGGCTTTTAGGTTGGCTTCACCCCCAGCTTACATTCTTAAATATAACTAGCTATTAATCACGACAGTTAAATAAACAGTTTGAAAATGTGTTTCAGAACTGATGATAGAGTTTGATGATGTGTTGTAAAATTTTTACTTATTTTAAACAGTGATTTGAGCGAAACTATCATCTGTGTGCACTCGGTAGTCTAGGAAAGTAACACTTGAAAAGTGATGGTAATCCTTATTTGACTGGATTAAGGCAATTATTTTTCAGATTGTTAGCTAGTAGTCCAGTCATTTTATGAAAAAACCTGGACAAATTGCAAGAGAAGCAAACTCAACTGATTTTGTATCCTCAGTATGTCCTGAGTGAGGGGAAAAAAAAGTCCCAAGGAATCCCATTGGTGGAAAGTTTTGAAAATCACCTATTTATGACCACATATTACCAGAAAACACCCTTTTTAACACACAGGTGAAAGGGGGTCAAAATTTTACTTTCAGATATCACTATAAAAATTCACAAGTTGATTACACACACAAAGACAAGAAAAAAGTCAATTACAAGTTCTTTGAATTATTCTGTTTACACATGCATATCACACACTATCTGATTTGATATGCGCTAATAAGGAATAAATGCCAGAACAGATATTTAAACAGTGAATTAAAAGGTTACTATACATATAGTAACCTTGAATTAAAAGGTTACTATATAACAGTGAATTAAAAGGTTACTATATATGTAGTAACCTTTTAATTAATTTAATTTTAATTAATTTAATCATAGGGGCGGCGTGGCTCAGGAGGTAGAGCGGTCGTCCGGTAACTGGAGGGTTCCCGGTTCAATCCCCGGCTCCTCCAGAGTGTGTCAAAGTGTCCTTGAGCAAGATACTGAACCCCTCACTGCTCCTGATGGACAGCTGGCGCCTTGCATGGCAGCCTCTGCCATCAGTGTGTGAATGTGTGTGTGAATGGGTGAATGTGAGGCAAAAACATTGTAAAGCGCTTTGAGTGGTCAGTAGACCAGAAAAGCGCTATAGAAATGCAGTCCATTTACCATTTACCATTTAATTCACTGTTTAAATATCTGTTCTGGCATTTATTCCTTATATTTCTTATTAGCCCTCTTATTACCCCTTTCACCTGTGTGTTAAAAAGGGTGTTTTTTTAGTAACATGTGGTCATAAATAGGTGATTTTCAAAACTTTCCACCAATGGGATTTCTTGGGACTTTTTTCCCCTCACTCAGGACAAACTGAGGATACAAAATCAGTTGAGTTTGCTTCTCTTGCAATTTGTCCTAGGTTGACCCCAATTTTGGCGTAAAATTACTGGACTATAGGGGGAAGTGAAATAATATCAGATTTTTCAACATGGGTGAACAATCTGTTGAAAAATTTAAATGTTGTGACATTTGCTTACTTTTAACTCATGAGCCTCTTCGTCGGCGTCTTCCTCCCAGGGTTTCTCGTGCGTCAGACGGTCATAAACGTGTGCCGAAGGAAGCGCCTGGAAAGCGACTTGTACAACCCGCCTCACGTCCGTCGGAAGCAGAAGATCACCGAGATCGTCCAACGCTACCGCAACAAGCAACTGGAGCCCGAGTTTTACACCTCGCTGTTTCACGAGGTGGGGGAGGGAAGACTTCACCTCTGACCCCCCGTCTTGTCCTAACACTGGCTCACAAGTGCACACAGGAACACCCACCCACATACATTCTCCTGCACACATATAGAACATTTACATACACACACACAAACAAACACACACACACACACACACACGCACAGAATCTCTATATTTATACTGTACTGTTTTGTTATTTATATCAACACATATATTAACACTGTCTGCCATTGACTCAGAGAGCAAAGTGTCAAAAACCATGCCACGGTGCAAAAAGCTAAATTTCTACATTGGCTCAGCCACCCATTGAAGCTTTGGATGGCTGAATTTCAGCAGTGACTGTCTATCCTCGTTTAGGTTCACGCTTTGTGGCACGGGATTCTGCTTCTCTTTAATTGCAATAGAACAGTTGACCTGTTGGCCTTTCTGACATGGTAAAAAAAAAAAAACAAGTTACATTTGGCCTTGAAATCCTGTGATAACAGTGAATTTTATCATGGTTAAGTAATGCAGGGAGTTGTATCTAAAACCAGATTCACACATCTGTTTAACAAAACAGGCAGATGGTAAGCAGATAAATTGGGTAGCATCATAAAAACATAAGAAACATGTTTGTTATTGCAGCTGCTTTAAGGTAGATGGCTTCAGTGGAGTGGAGAAAATGATTGACAGCATAAACCAACTGTCACATTTTACAGCAAGTTGTCTTCTACACCCAGACACCTGTCCCAAGTCTTCCTTGTGGGATAATAGAGTTGGCCATTGCGGCAACAGACTGAGCACACAGATACTTGTGAAATATTTTTTGTCTGATTTTCCAGCTGATTTATAGGACTCTTGTGTTGTTTTACTGTGTGCCGATGTGATCTTGACACCTGAGATGTCACTGTGCCAGTCTGAAAGTCATCCCATCTCACTACAGCCACTACAGTGTGTGTTTGTGTGTGTATGTATGTATGTGTGCGCGTGTATGCGTGTGTGTTTGTATGCGTGTGTGTGTATGTGTGTGCGCGTGTGCGCGTGCGCGTATATGCTTGTTAAGCTAGTCAAAATCATTGACACTACAGGGAGTCACAGGGACTCCTCAGAATCGTATGAAAAACAAATTGGTCACTTTTAACGAATCGTACGTTACTACACCTCTGAACGTTTCAATCTCCTGATCACCTTAGAAGTTCTATACTCTTGAGACTTGCTAACGTTTAGGTTTCCCGATTGAAAGAGCAGTTACAGAACTCATGGGCTACTGCTTGGTTTTTGCAGGGCTGAGGTGATTTGATCACAGTGGCATTTTAACTTTTGAGTCAGTTTTCTGCCAAGACCCAACACAACCACAGCATCCTGCATTTCCAAACAATTTTTGGCTAATCAAAACTGTCATTTTTAATTCTGAACCTGGAAAGAGAATATTAGTCCATCAAAATGATTCAGTTTGAATAACAGGAATTTGGTGAGCAAAATTTTTTGGTAGCTTTTTGCTTCACTATTAGTTTGGCCCATTTTTGTTCTCTCACTGTATTTTGGTTTCAACGCAAGCCCTTTTACTGTCTGCCTGTAACAATGTGAATTTATTTATCACAGAGATGGAACAGGACAAACACCTCTAGTTTCTTCGTTATATTGAAAAGTCTTAATGCACTGAGCACATTTTTCATTTATTTTCTATTCCATTTGGTTACCTTACATGTCGTTTTGTACTTGTCTGCATTTTGAATGAAAACCCTGCTGAAGGAAGAGTTTTATCTTGTGAAATATGAATGAAGAGGAGGCATTGTCAATACGTTTTTAACCTGTCATGTCTAATCCATTGTGTGACTCACTTTTTAATGACCGTGCTTTGTGCACATGCCTTTTTTGAAGGAAAAGTACATTAAATATGCTTCAAAGAAACTGCATACAATCAGTCATGCATTGTATTCTAAATTACTCATTTGATGTTTGGTCATATTTAAGGATTTGCCATGTACAGAAACGGAGGATGATATGTAAATATATGATAGTGTAAGGCATATACAAGTTGTCTGTTGCATTCCTCGGTTGAAATGGCAAGTTATGTATGTATGCAATGTGTGGGAGCGTCACAATGGGTATTGAATGTAACATGCATCAATTAAAACTCTTAATGACCTTTTAATTTCTCCCTATCCTAATTGACTTCATTGTTTACAGGATGTTCATAAGGAATAAAATGAAGTTTCACTTTTATGCTTTTTATATTACCATCTCAGCCCTGGAGTTTGTACCCAGTGGAGCCAGTGGGGGCAAAAAAAAAAAAAAAAAAAGTATTATTTTGAGATAGACAGTTTCTCCCTGGAAACAACAATTATTTTCTGACACAGTTCAGAGGAGGAAAAGGAAAGTGTTTCATAGAATTAAATGGCACACTGTTCAAACAATTTGGATATTTGCAGCAGGCATGGGAAAGATGATCTTTGTAGAAGTGGCTTGTGGTGTTAGCTATGCTCCTGTTTGGTCTGCTGGCAGCCACACAGACAGGATGTCAACTGTCATACAGGCACCAATGAGTTGTAATTGATGCTGGAGCCTAACGGCTTCTTGGGAGGAGCTGCTGAAACAGGTGTGTCCCCTTTTTCCTCAAGCTATGTGGAAACATTTACATAGTCTAACTGAAAATCGAATCCACTGGCACATTACTCTGATTTGTATTTGATCCTCCGTAACAACTAACCTTGAAATACTCGTTTTGTAATATCGCTAAGAACTCTGTCACATCTATCGACGTGCTCTTCCACCCTGCTGGTCCTTTTGGTGGGTTCATCGTTGCTGCACATCTCAGCTTTGTTAAAACCCACAGAACTTTATTTTAAATTCTACTGGCGACCCCAAGGTTTTCAAACATACCAAACATTCCCTGCTGAATTACAAGGGAACCAGTCTAAAATGATGCACAAGGGGTGTCCAATCATGTGCCATGGAGAGCCGAGAGTCTGCAGGTTTTCATTCCAACCAAAACCTCCACCAGGTGATTTCACTAATCACCCCACCTTCACACAGAGAAGAGGAACTAATCAGGCACATGGTTGTCCAAGCCTGCACAAGACATTACAGTTACTATTCTTTTGTATTTTTCATTAGTTGTTTTTTTTTTTTCCAATTCAACTTAGTTTGTTAGTTTCCAGAGCAGTTTTGCTAGTTTCAGTTTGTTTTTATTCGTTTCAGTACTAGTTTTAGTTTTTTTGTTTGTTTTTTAAAATTATTAAATAATATTAATAATATAGGGGGTGTCTGTCAGGATAGGTATTAAACTCCAGCACTTTGTGACTCCCAGTCATGTTGACGTCCCATTCAACATCAGCACCAAGGCCTCCTGAGGCTGCTTGTGCTCACACATCTGACCAAACTGACTCAAACTAAAGACATTTTCTGTTGATTTTTACTTTAGTTTTGTAAGTACACAATATAATTTCACTTAGTTGTTTATTTTTATTTTTATTTCAGTTCACTAAAATGTTTTTTCACACCAAGTTTTAGTTTTTTTGTTTTATTTTAGCTATCTATAACAACCTTGCAAGACATACATTTACAACCAGCAGATAAAGAATAGCCTATGTATGTGACACTCGTACAATAATAATAAAATAAATAAATAAATAAATAAATTTGAGGCTACTTAAAGGGACGTTTAAGGGAAATGTGAATTTTGGGAGCCAAATCATAAAATACACAGGAGTAATCCCTTACACTGTTTGCAGTACTTAGCAGAAAAAACATAATGTAACATAGGATGGGAAAAGGTCGAATGAGCATCCAGTAGTGGCCGAAACCAAGTCGGAACAGGCACGAGACCGTGACCAGCACGAGCCAAAATCAGCACGAGAAGGCCAAGTTGTGGGAGAAGTGGTCTCGAGACCGGCCTCGAGCGGATCAGCACGCGGTTCCTCCTCTCCAGCAGGATGAGGCGAGGACGGCCTAACAAGCTGCAGCCTCGCTGACACACCGAGCTGCACCTGCGACTGGACGCCAGAGGGCCCTTTCTCTTTAAACTTACTAGGGATTCCTCTTCGAGTGTGTGTGTGTGTCGGTGTCGGTGTTGCATTCATTTAACTTCATGTGTTCATGTGTCAAGTACATTCCGTGAAATCCAAAAAATTCCTGACCTAAAAAGAGACACTTAAAGTGTGCTTGTGCTGCTCAGATTACTGACCTTATTACTTTTTGTCTTATGTGGCATCACCATAATAATATTAGAATAACCTTATAGGGGTTTGCATGAATGGTAAACTTACATTTTGTCTCATATATGAACATATGCCCCTATACCAGAGAAATATCATTTATTATATGTTAAGTATATGAACTAAACATACAACTTCTGTATATGTACTGAATGTAGTCAATATATGTGCATATGATTACAATATTGTTAAATGCTTGTGACAAAGAATTGAGGAGGACACATAAATTTGTATTATTGTTGGGCATGCAGTTTATGTCTATATGAAAGTGTGTGAAATGCTAATACTTAATATCTGGGTATTTCATATGGATGCATATGCCATATATATAAATCCATATTGTATTTGTGTTTGAGATGGTACTTTTTCTACCTTCTATGGTAGGCTATTACATTGTATGTGATATCATTTTTCACCTGTGACCTATTAGCTGCATGTTAAAGGTTTTCTGTTTTATAGTATTTTATCTACAGGATTCCTCTGTTTTTTGCTCATAGGGGTCGTTCAGTCTGTTTTAGGGACTGTGGTGAAACTACAGCAGTTCAACGTTAGTTTGTGTCCTGGTGGTTAGGGACAGCCCCTTAGCTTTGTTGTCACATTTAGTGCGCTCCGAGCAGCGGTGGTCGGGGGAGCTGTGGCCCCTGTGTGCGATCTGTGCCACTGGCTCCGGTGTGTTCAAATGCTCAAACACACTCTGACTCCTCACAGCCGCCCGGCTCCTATGTGTGTTTGATTTATCTCTTCTTTTAGAAAAGTGTTTGTTGCTGATCCCACTTCTCTTTTCGGAAGACAGGATCCCTCCTCCTCCTCGCCCTCATCCCCTCAGTGTGAGCTGATCTGCTGCTGGGTTTGGGGCTCAGCTGGTGTCGCGGCCGCCGCGCAGACTGCCAGCCTCTCCGTGTGTTTGCTCTTGGCTACTTTTGGCGAAGTTACTTGATCTCCAGAGTGTGGCGCATTGCGCATCACTGACCGGGGGCAGCTTTCGGGAAACTTGCCGCTGCAAAATGGACTGAAGCAACAACTCTGCGAAGTGTGGATACTTTGGAGAAGCACAGTCTTTCTGAGGAGCAACCTTTCAACGGGTTGAATAAGCACCATGGAAGAGGAAGACGGGCATCTGGAGAACGGTATCCACGCCGCCAAGGACTCGGACCGACAGCAGCGACTCAGGCTTTGCGTTTTAAATGAAATACTGAACACCGAGAGGGATTATGTTCGGACACTGCTTTTCCTCCAGTCGGTAAGATTTGACATTGTGTTTTCACGTTGCGTGTGCTGACCTAAACCCCTCTCTTGCTCCGTTTTCTCGCGCGGGGAGACACCTGTACGCCAAATGTCATACATAATTATGGCACTTTAACGTTAGCTTGCTTATCGGCAAAGCTGCACAACCTCGAAAACGTGATTTATGAGATTAACAGAAACAAGAGGACACACTTTTCAATCCGGCATGTATTTTATACGTTAACCCGAACGTATTAACAATAAAAATTGAACTTTTGTAATTGGTTTGCCTGTTATTCTCCCACCAAAACTCGTTTGTAGCGGGCGTCGTGGCAACCACTGAGAGCCTGGTTTAAAAGTTGAAATTTCACCGGAATAAAGTGCTGCTTGGTGGACTATTCCCATGCCGAATTTTTGTATAGACCCTGTAAATTGGTAAAACGTCTTAATTCATACTTTACGTAATGTGGCTTTGCTGATAAACAAGGTAGCCGCAAACTGCCAGGCTTTTGTGGCTTAGTTGCCTCTCTCAATATGACAGAGCGGACAGTGAACATTATGACAGTAACTCGTTTCTCTCATGAAGCCGTTAAGTAAGTTGAACAGGCAGCAGGGGATGGAGACAGTATGCTCACGTTTGATAGACATATACTACATATAGATATAACATGATTTTCTCTTGTATGTATTGTTGACAGTTTTCTGCCGTGCTTCTCATTAGAGGGCAGCGCTGTTGGCAAGTGAGCAGACTTAACTGTACCCAGTGCCCATACTAAAATAATCTAGTAAATTTACATCTTTCCCTAATGTGGATGGAGACATCAGTAGTATTGTATTCCATCCCATTGTACTGAAGCTCTGATTACAGTCACATACCTGGGTTTACAAAGGAGAGTGCCCAGTTTACACTTGTTTTGCATTTTAATTGATATTCATGAGATTTCCGCTCCGCCCCGCCCCCTCTCCCCTGCAAACATCCCACTATTCGTCAGCACAGTCACTTATTCACACATTGTGTATCAGCAGGCATGATAAATGACTGTCCTGGTGATTTTACACACTACTTTAAGTCATCAGCACAGGACCTGGGTAGCTGGGCTCCCACCTGCAGGCGCCTCTTCAGTTTGTCACCTTCCCTTGTCACATCTCTTTGTCTTTCTCCTCCCCCTCCCCTCCTTCACCTTGTCATCTCTGTCACTCTGTATGCACAGTGCAGGTGGTTTGTTTTCCCTGCTGAGCCACTGCATCAAGCCGTTTGTGTTAGCCACGGTGACCCGTGCATCTTTGACAAGAAAGGCAATGACCTTGGTTGCAAATTCTGCAAAATAACAATATTATCCTATTATCCTGTTGGGAAATTCTCTCCTCTCTTTCTCCCCTTCATAACAAGTCAGAGGTCAGTTTAGCTGGTGTTGATTCAGAGTACCTCCCCATTCGCTATGCCACCCCACTGCTGTTCTAACAGGTTTTCCCCTTTTATTAAGTTACTGTGATTATAGGGTGCTTCTTGCGAGCGTGGAGATGATTCTATGCATTTCAACATCTGGCAAGCATTTACCGGTCAAGCGTGGTCACGGTTTCCTCTCGTGCTGTCGTGTGTGGGAACTCCGTCAAAGTTCTTTACCCATGAAATAATTGGGTTCATCTCTGCATGAAAACAGGTCTCGCTGTAGCGCCAAGACTACACTTTTAGGTTCAACTGACCTTTCAGCTGTCAGGGATCCTTTTTCAAAACTAAGTGCATAGGATGGAGCTCTGGTGCCAAGGCCTGGGCAAACTCACACAATGAATTTGAGGTTTACATTTGTGTTTTCAAGTCAAGGGAAAGCAGAGTTTAACACCCGGAGGCCAGTCTGGGACCTTCAGGGCACTGCTTCCTTTCACAGTTGCACAAGAGTCAGCCGGCACTTATCTTCCGCTGCAAGACAGACCACATGTTGTGACCCCGCCACCCCCCCAATTCCTGTATATTGATAAAGAAAGAAGCCAAAGATTCAGTGAAGTCTGGGTTTCCTCTCCTGTGGAAATTTGGAGGCAGTCGGTGCCGGTTTGGAGCTAGTCTGCCTTCCACCATTCTCCTCCCCATCATCCCAATTGCTTGATGGAAGCCATACTGACCTGAGGAGTAATATGGAAAAGTGCCAGACAGACTTTGACCCAGACCCTGACAGTTAGAAAGAATGCATGTGAGATACCATTTCTGATATCTTTGCAGTAGCTCATAAGAGAGGTTTAATTGGTAACCCACTCAGCCACCAGTTGTGTGAGTACATAAAAAAAGAGTCAGATTTCGAAAGCGGTTACCCTCTGAATGCTCCCCTTTTTTAATGATACTGCATGCCCTGCAGCAGTAAAGCATAATTTCAATTGATAATTTTCTCAAAGCACTAAGGAGTTTGGAAAGTCATGAATAGATGCCAGATACATATCAGCTTTTAATGCCAAAATTAGCTGCTTTGTGCACTTGTACTAGAATAGTATGTGTTTAGTATGTTGGAGTATTGTGGCTTGGTGGTGTACATTGTTAAAGGAGTCCAAGGACGTTTAAAAAAAGAAGAAAAAAAGCCCCATCTATCCCCCATTGCCCAATCCTCTACTAATCCTTCCCATGTTCTCCCCTCCAGGGTCCAGCCAAGCCAGCTCCCCTTCTCTGGGTGGGAGCTGGGGCTTTGTCACCATGCAGCTCACTGTGGTGTTGATAAGGGGAGCCAGGCTGTGGGAGCTTGCAGAACATATGGTTTCAGTAAAGATATAGGCTGGCTGGGGGGTTGAATGTGTGTGGAGGTAACCAGTCCCACTGTCTGAAGACGCTAAAGCCGATAATTAGGGAGTGAAAAGTGTGTGAGTATGGAATCAGAGTGTGCTGAAGGAACAACCCGCTCCCTGATCCCTTTACATTGTTTCAAATCATTGACCTGCAGTATGTGATGCATCCCAGAAGTTATTCTGTGATGATGCAGTGTAATTTATGACTTTCCTTTGTCCTGCACGTCCCAGACTGCCTTTCAGCCAATAAGAGAAAGGGTAGTGAAGTTGTTGCCTTTGCTTTTGGGTTTTCGAGAGCAGTAGTGACAGTGCGCGTCATACCCTGTCTGTTCTGTTTGATTGAGGCTACTGTCAAAGGAAAAATTGGCCTCTTTGCCTCTTGTGTGATGAATTTCCCCCTGTATTATTGTAACATGTCGGTGCAAATTTGCATCTCTTTGATTCCTGGGGACTGACAATCCTGATGTTTCATATTGATGCTCTAGATAGCTGAAACATTTTCTCTGTGGCAGCTGTGATAGAAATATCTCAATGCAACGTCATGCTCTCAGTGTTTGTCTTGGTATCCATGGGAATAAGAAAATGCATCACCAAACAACAAAATACACTCAGCAATGCAGGGTGCTATTTATAAGCAATGGAGCTGAACAATATGGTAAAAAAACCCACTGCAATCAATTTTACAGATATTGAGATGTGATTTACTGTTTTAAAAGGAGTGATAATTCTTGCAGTATGCATGTAATTTTCACTGAAAAAGGTGTTAAAATGATGATGGTGATGATGGTGATTTATTTTTTTATTTTTTTATTTTTTTTAATTTTTTACACATCTGGAAAATACAATTTGTAGGCCAGGGTGTCTCTGTAGCACACATTTTACCTTTTTACCGATTTGGATATTGCACTTGGCCATATTGCGATTTCAATAATGTTTTGATCACTTGTTCAGCCCTATTAAGCAGTGCGGAATTGTTTTGGGGTGGATTTTTTTCCCCTTTAAATCCGTACAGCTTCACCTCGTTACCAGGCCTGATGGGTTTGTTTTCCTCAGTCATCTACACCCTATTAGGGGCTTTCCCTCAGGTCTAGGGTAGAAATCAACAGTAGTTGATGGAGAGACAGCCCACTGTTGACCGCCCACCCCATTCTCCATTGCCTTATTGCTGATTTAGTTTCCACCTCCCTTTTGTGCTCTGCCACAACCTCTTGTATGTTTAGCCTCGTGCGGTGGCGCCTCTCAATCGATAGGCGAACGATCGCAATGACACACAAAAGAGACGCTTATCCGGCTTTGGCATCTCAGCTCTTCTGCATGTCCCTCATCCCCTGGCAATTACCAGCGCCAAGCAGCTCATCCAATGTGCTGCAGGGGGAAACATGTAGGGTTAGAGGGAGGAGGAGAGGTGAGAAGGGGGTTGGGAGTGTGAAAAGACGGATTAGAGGATTCATTTCGCTCAGCGCTATCATTTTGAATCTCTAAACCAATTGCCATTTCAAGTAGTGAAAGCAGTCCCTCATCTGAACAAGCTTATT
The DNA here is from genome assembly GCF_902150065.1 of Myripristis murdjan. Lineage (NCBI taxonomy): Eukaryota > Metazoa > Chordata > Actinopteri > Holocentriformes > Holocentridae > Myripristis > Myripristis murdjan. The sequence goes on along the minus strand of NC_043986.1, from coordinate 30,909,571 downwards.
TCTGTTCGAATTCCACGTATATGGCGATAGCCGCTCTCCGCAAGCTTTTGTGGCAACGGATCCCTTGTTTGTGTTTGAATTGGCCATGTCTTTGTGACATAAATCAGTGGGCATTTTCTTTAGGGTTTAGCGTTTTGTTGACTTAATCCAAGCAACTGGATTTTCCCTACCATGATCCACCAAAATGTAGGCTATCTATGACATGAATATGGTTAGTGGTGTCATACTTGGTAGCCATGAGGGATTTTCCTTCAAAACCATAAAAATGGGGTTTGCCGTTTTGAGAGCTGTTGGTGTTTTTAAAATGAGTGACCATGCTGACCCACGTCTCTCTGCATCATCCTGCCCGCTAAAGACAACACTGGAATTGTACAGTCAATGAGTTAGTCAGCTTTTAACTGTCCCTCATGATTCCCATGAGAGAGAGCGAGACAGACAGAGACAGAGAGACAAATGGACAGACGGATGGACAGAGAAACAGACAGAGAGACAGGGAGAAGAGAGAGAGACCAGGAAGACTTTGCCAGTGCAATGCAATAATAGGAAACATCTGGAAGTCCTGCCCTCCCTGACCTTTGCTTATGGCCACACACACGTGTGAATTCACACATGTACATATACATAGTCTATATAAGATGTGCATGTGTGTTGGCATGCATCAATACTAATATTTAATACTAATATTTATGTGTGCAGGTGTGTTGCCTGTACATAGCAACAGCTTCTTCACACCACTCTCTCCTTCTGTTGACTGTAGTCTGCATTCATCTGCAGTTACTACTGACAACGCCAGCAACAAACAGGGTGACGCATGTACACGCACAAACACACACACGTACACAAAGATGCAAAGTCTCCGACCTGTGCTCAGGAAGGTAGACGTGCAGGAAGCCTCCCCTGAGCTTCCTCTCCAAACTTGAGCCTCTGTCTGCTCTCTTCCTTTCTTCTTTCCTCTCTTCCACCTCTCTGTCCGTCCACACTCAGTGGGAAAGACCAGCATCAGGTTTCTCTGGGCAGGGGGTATAAATAGCTGCCGTTTCTAGCTCTTATCCTGGCCACAACGCTGGTGGTTTCAACTCCCTGCAATCTCAGACCTGCTGAAGTCATACAGACACACCAGTACACACACATATAGTGAGAGTGCAGGGTAAAACAGCGCATAGAGTCTTCACAGCGGCCTTTAGAGCAGTTACTATGGCTGACTGCTGGGGTCTTGTGGGGATTTTATTGTTACTGGGCTCTAAAACTTGCTGCTGCTTAATAAGACTTAAGAGGCAGGACACGGAGCCTCATCATGTACCTCGTAACTCCCACATTAACTAGCCAAGGGCTGCAGGCAGCATCCAATCAAGACAGATATGCTGTTGTTTTGATGAAGTGCAGGAAAAAATAGATGAAAAAAGGACTCTGAGACTGAAAATTGGACACCTCTGTCCCATCAGTCATTACTGATGCTATCTCCTTTAATTGGTTTTCATTGGTCAATGCATTGCCTGCAGATTGAGTGAAATGTTTTAACCTCTGTGCACCCTTCCATCACAATCTGGACAGTTACTACGTCTGGGTATTGCCATGGCTCCAGTGCCAGCCCTTTGCAGCATATTGTTGCATTAAAAGGGAGAGAAATGCCAGCTCCCGGTTCGGTCATGTGTGTTGATAAGCCATTTTTCCAAGGCATAAGACTGCACCAGGAATTTTTGGAATTCAAGTTAACAAGTCTAAACCACTGTAGCACCCGGAGGCATACATGATGTCAACCCCCCCTTGCTTTTGCTGCAGCAATGTTTTTTTCACGTGCTATGGTTCATATTGTCCCTATAGTGGGTGTTCACAGCAGTCAAGTAGCCTGGCACAGGAGGGAAGTGATTTTAGCATTTAGAGATTTTGTTAAAAAATTCTAGAAATGTAGCCTACATTTGATTACAGTTCTTTATTTGATTAAATTAATATTTGTTAGCTGTGCTCCATAGGTGGTTGATTAGAGAACCTATTCAAGATCGCAGCCTGTGGAATCTGAAATGTGTTATATCAGGAAATCTTAGTCCCTTAAAACTGAAGGGCAGCACAATATTGCTGATTTCTCTCTCTCTCTCTTTCTCTCCCTCTCTCTGTCAGATTTCAGACTATGCTCTGTCAAGAATGCAGAGCAAAGAGACTATTCATACGTGCTGTTTGGTTCACACGGGGACATTTTAATGACTGGAGGAACTGGTAAAAAACAGCCCCGCAGCAGTGGATTTGAAAAGTCCTGTGAAGTGCTTTTCAACAGGCTGATATGTGATACAGTCCGTGACCTAGCCTGGATTGTTAAAGTACAGCAACATGAGATCGCTAATGTCACCTTTGGGATCATGACCCAAGCAGAGTCAGGACCAGTAGCGAGACAGTGGGCGCAATAATTGTGCAGCAAAGTCTGTTCAACTCTTTTTTTAGAGTTGAATAGCGAGGAAGTATGCTGAAAAAAAGTCTTTGCAAAGTCTCCCAGGAATTAGCATTGCCTTCCCCAGGGAACTGGCCTATTATTTGGTTTAGGGACACACGCAGTGGGCTTCCAACGTTTGTTCGCTTTCTCAAATACAACCACATGTGTGGGTTCTTTAGGAGGTCAAAGGTTATTTGCCCCACTGGGAAATACTAGCCAACAAAACAAGCATAAAACAGCATTCCACTCTTCCTGCTGAAGCACAGGTGATAGAGCGGACATGTTCAGTTGAAGGTTTGGCTACAGCACTACTCCAGTGTACTGCCCTGGTCATGCCCGACCATTGCTAACACTTAGAACTGGGGGTTATGGACAAAATCAAATGTCACAATACCTTTGACCAAATACCTTAATATCGATATTGTGACAATATTTCATTGGTGCTTTTTTAAGATATTCACACATGAGAGTTGTGATAAACAGTCATTAAAAGTGTGCATCTGATGACCAACGAGAAACAAATAACAGAGCTAGAATTGTCTAATAAGTTGAGAAAATTGAACACTTGCAACACTTATGTCAGATCATAATGTTACAATATCTAAAATCCCAGACAATACCTAGCCTCATATCCCAATATGGATATATCGATATATTGCCCAGCCCTAACAGGTGTCCTATTGTTTGTTTCTTCAAAGTACCAAGGCTATAGCCTAGTGTATTTTAAAGTGTCATTATTACAAAGTTAACATTACTGAATATTTTTGCATGAAATTGCTTCGACTTAATTTTATGTCGATTAATCCAGACACATTACCATTTTTATGAGTTAGCTGATATCAGATAGTGTGGCAACTTAGTGGAATTGGAAATCTTGCTGATATAAACCTTCTTTTAGAATGGCTGCTGTTGTTCAATGTGCTTCTCTTTCCATTTTCCTTAAGTTTATTCCCTTTTTCTTTCTCCGTGAGATAAATGTCCTTTGGCTGTTGCTGCCAGGTTGACATTTCACTCTTGATGAGTATTGGACTGCATCACACAGCATAAGCCTGACCAGAGTGGGCCAGACAAAATCAAATATGTTAGAAAAAAAATCGTGTCAGGTGAAATGACCAGATTCTCTAGTTTTCAGCCCTCCCTGGAGTCTGTAAGGTCCAGTCTGGCTTCGAACCGGTGTCAAAATCGTTTTGTGTGATCTATGCTTAAGGCCGAACTCTCGTCTTAATGTTAACCTTGCTACCGCAGGTCCCCTGGAAGACAAATGGCTGGTGTGTGTGTTTTGTGACAATGGTGATGGATGGGGAGTGTGTCTGCATCGTTTGCGGTTCAGCTTAAGAATGCTAATAATAAAGCATGCTGAGTGTGTACACACCTCCTTAAGAGCACAGCAGCCAGCCTGAGGAGAGGTGGAAGAGCAGCGTAGAGGTGGTCTCAACCAGCTCAGCTCCATTCACACATGGAATATAAAACAACACCGCATTAACTAACCTGTTAACACAACCAAGGGCTGCTCTCAAAACTGGCAGGGCTGAAAATAGGGACAGCATGTGGTGATTTTTTTTTTTTATCATGATTGTCAATTTAAAAAAAAAAAAAAAAATAGTAGCTGTAAGGTAAAAGATTTTAGTTTGGTAATTATCTGAGATTTCATGCTTTTACCCCCATGGGTTAAGGAGGCTGACTATTCTGTCATCATTGCATTAACTGCCCTTGACAGCTGCTGACAAATTTTGTGTGCCTGGATGCTGAAGGGCTATTATTATGGCATGGGTCCAGTGTGATGACATTTTTGCCAGCTAATACTCTGTGTTCAATGCTTGAGTCATACATGCTTGAGCTGTTAATGCGATGGTTTTGTTCTCGCATGTTGACATGAAACTTTAATGGAAATGTTACTCGGTTTTGACATGGCAAAGTCCCAATTTTTCCGGATTTTGCCTCTGGCTCTTATTTTCCATAACCCGTAAACACAACAGGTCTCTGACATTTCTAAATAAAAAAAAAAAAAATCTGCCTGTGTGACTGAATGGGGTTGTTAATAATATTGTTTGTTTGGCTGTTTCGTCGTACACGTCACGTGATTCGGGGTCATGGGTCAGGGTCAGGTTGTACACTGTCTCGCTCTATTTTGGTTTGCGCAGAGATACATTATAGTGACACCAAAGTGATCCCAGAAAGATCACTTTTAGAAGTGGTAGCTAACATTAGCTGTTGTCATTCGCATCAGTTGCTGCCACAAAGAGAAGTTGAGGGAGAAATATAGGTCATCTGTATCTGTTTTCAAGGCTAAAAAAGAGGCGTTTGTGACAAGGTGTCGTCTAGCTGCTGTCTGGCCTGTCCACTGAATGCAACTCCCTGGATCAGGTTGGTCACCATCTTCTGTTTGATGCAAGACCAGTGGGTGCCGTCTTTGATCTTCCTCCTGCCATGTCTCATGGCCAGCATAACATGGTGGGGTGCTAATTCAGCTCCTTAGCACCACTGTCTTTGTGTCCGTGCCCATGATGCTGCTTGTGTCTGCCTAGTTGAATACCAAGTGTGGTACTTTATGTGGCTTGGTACCAGTGCACACTGCAATAGTGTGGCATGCCAAACACACCATACTGATATATATATGTATATATATATATATATATAGTTGTGTCATTTCATCATTGGACCACATTAACCAGTGGCTAATCTTTCTAAAAGGGAACAATCAACCTTAAAGCAAAGGGTTGATTTTTTTTTTTTTTTTTTTTAATTTCCGACAAAATTGCACTCACGGTGTCTTCTCAAGAGTTCTCTCCTTCTTGTGAGGATTCATTTATCCTACACTGTGAACTCGTCTTCACAGGTCAAAAATTTGCAAGACAGAAATTCTGAGGTCTGCGTTCAAATTAATGGATGTGTACAAGTCAGTGTATTATCATGAATGCAAAATAAAACTTGTTAAAAGCAACTGTTTTTAAGTGGGCAATTTCAAAATGTATTCGACTGTACTGTGATTTTCCTATAATCAAAAAAGACATTTTCAATGGTTAGAAATGACCTGTTGGATTCTGTTGAAGGCTAGAAAGAAAGTACAGCAGAATGGTAAGTTTCTCATCAGCCAAGCAGCCAGTGAGGATGTGCTCTGAATGGTTATAAATGATGAATAAAAAACATTTTAATATGGCCTAGGTTGAAAAATACCAAATCTGTCTTTTTAAGCAGAGTAAAAAAAACAGCTGTTAGCACTGTGCCTTATATAGTGCTTATATAGTGCCTTATAGTGATGTATAAAATCAAACGTAAACATCAGGATTTGGTGTCAGGCCTTGTCTGATCCTTGGCGCTCTCCAATGCTCATGAGCTAAAAGGTTGACCAGGTTTATTTGTATGCACATATGCCTTGTTGTTGAAAGGCATTCAGTAAAGTGTAGGAAAACACTAATTGAGATGAACTGAAGTACACCAAAAAAAGCAAATTATTAATTTGCTACAAAATAACTCCTGGACTACACTGAACCGCTGAAATTGATCAGATCTAGCAGTGTAAGAGGATCGGGATATGGATTTGTCCTTTAATAACCGGCTCTGCTACCTCTTCTCCCTCATATAGTCTCTGGTCTATATTGGAAGCTCCACAAGTCTCTGATGGCTCACTCAACACCACACTCTGATCCAGTCTGTGATCCCTAAGTCTGCCACCACTGAAAAGCACACGTCCAAACGTCCAGATGGCCTCTCCAATCTGGCCCGTGATGTTATCTCCAGTGCACCACATGTCACCGCTCAATGGGACAGCCGCTTTGAACAAGGCCTCGCAGACAAAACTGCGTTCAGAGTGTCATAATTGGTAGATATGAAATTAGGTAGCTATTTCGAAGAGATGAAACTTGTATGACAGCATGGAAAATAGGCAAATATTAGTTATTTATTAAAAACACTGTAGACAAAACAGCAACGAAATCGAAAGACACAGCGTCCTTATTGAGCGGTTTTCAGGTTTACGTGTCTGCAAATGTGCATCACTAACTATTCACATTATGTGTCTCCGTGTGCAAATATCTACTCACAATATCATTACCAGAAGGTCTGTAGTGAAAGAGAGTCTCCCAAGCTTCTGCAAATCTGTGTTTTGTGTGTTTTGTTCCTATGGCTGCTTGATGACTAAGGTGACAGTGTGTCTGTGATTATGTCGCAGAAGCTGCCTAACATGAAAGAGCAGAGGCATCATAAAGGACATTTATAAGGGATTCATTATATGTGCCGGAGCACCTAGCTAAATGAGATGGTTAAAAAAAAGGGCCCCTCCTCAGTTTTACATGCTTTATGCCAACTTGGCCAATAAAAACAGGGCGGGTCAGAGCAGAAACCAGGCTTCATCATTACGGAAACCAAGAGGAAGTCAAACGCCGGGACTTCTCACTTGCTTTACTTTCGTCATGCCGTGTTGATACATCAGTTGCTCAGTTGTTTTATGTGTTGGCCTTGTTTCCTTTTGCTCAGTTGTTCATTTAGTTCTTACATATACCAATATGGGTTTTTGTTGGGCTGTACTGATATTTTTGGATTACATCTGCCAAAATAACCCATATTTTGTGCCAACGTTTAATGTCTTTAACTGTGAATGTGCTCATGCCAAAAAATACAAGAATTTAGTGTTAGTGTTTAGTGTCCCTAAGAATTTTAATCCAAGCAGGATGATGGTCCTGACCAGGCTTGTTTTGCTGAGCCAGTACCAGGCTGTGAAATGTCGCACTATGGGTGTCACTGAAGATTTGTGCACTTGGCGTAATGAATTTGTATCATCTGTTCATGAATGGAACAGAGTTGACGTGGGCTTGATGAGCAGGCAGTCTGGCTGCTGTGTTGTCTTAAACAGGAAGTCTCTGGTCCGGTCCTGCCTGCCTGTCTGACTTTGAGAGCTCTCTGTGGTGGAGACACTGTCTCATCCCCCTGTAGAGCTCCGTTTCCGCCCATGTGAGCCACTCAAAGAGCCCTGAACTTTAAAGTCCTTTAAAGCGGAAGTGAGTGAGTGAGGGGAAAAAAAAAAAGCAGGACAAGACTCAAAGAAGACTTTGTGTTTTGGCGATGGGCTCTGCCAAAAAGGGTTTCTCTTGGAAGAGAGAGAGGGATTGAGGGGAGGGTAAAAGGGGGAGTTGAGGGAGTTTTTGGAGGGTAGGGGAGAGTTGTGAATTACGGCTTCAGAGAGAAAGAAGCCTGCTTGGGTTTGCTGGGGTCCCTCATTGTGGCAGCGCCACGGGCCTTTCTCTGGCTCCGATGCGTCCTGGCCACAAAGAAGGGATTTCTTCATTTATTTATTCAATTTCATGCCATGTCGACCCCAAAATGGCCTCCATCCCTTCTCCAAAACTGCCCTGTCCCCCTCTTTGGCGAGCCAGCCCTATCCCCTCTTCAAAATAAAGAGGGGCCCTCAATGTTTTTAGCTTGGTGTTGTTTTTTGTTGGAGGTAGGGGGGCAGAGAGTTTGGGGCTGGTGACCTGAGAACTTACATAGAAAAGTCTTGAATCTGTGGATCTGCGATTCTGTGTAAGGGTTTTTTCAGTAGGTGTGGGAACTGAAGTGAATTGAAAAGGGGCTCTCAGGGCCTGGTAGAAAAACCTTGACAAGTATTAGAGCTGTTCCTGATACACGGGGGTCTCTTGTGAGATGGCCCAGCCAGCACTGAGTCGAGTGAGATGGCCCAGTGTCGCTGCTGAATGCTGATGTATAGCCGTGGACAAACAGGAAAATGGGCTTGTTTTGCAGTCTCAGCCCTTCAGTAACACTCTCTGCAGTTTAGTCATGGAAAAGCTGCTGGGATGCCCGTCATCTACTCCCAGAAAAGTTTGTCCTAATTCAGCATCACAAAGTTTATGATTTAAGCATTGAAATAACATGTGTCTGATGGGTGACTGAAATGTTTGCATAGACACAGAAATGAACAGGTTAATAGAATTGCTAGAATATGCTTTTCTTGTACTTTAAGATGATTTGCACGGGACACTTTCAAACAAATGGTGCAAGGACGCATTTGACATGCCAGTATATCATCTTCATATGCATTTCCCATATGTTTCCTGTAAATCTGCACTTGTGCCTTTGACAAGCAGGAAGGACATCATCGGGCAGGTCAGTGCCACATCTCAGGATTTCCCTCTCATGATTAGCTTATAGAACACACTTCACGAACACAGGATGATGAACGTGAGTGAACTGATGGAAAAAGCAGTTCCACTCACTAATATACCAAAAGGCTGCTCATGTATTTCTTCAAACTGATCATTTCCGTCAGCAGAACATTTCATTGGATCATGGCAGCATGATCCAATATTGGGACACCAGAAGCTGATGAGATTTGTTTTGGGATCGTTTTATGCCACAGGCTGTTTCCACTCCACACGGTCACTCATTGCATCATAACCTTCACAACTTCCAGAGAAAAGGCCATGGTGTGATTCATGGTAACAATTAATCCCAGAAATACCATCTGACCTCTTTGACCTCTACCACTTACTCCTAAGTCATCCCCTCCATTGTCCTTGTAGTGTCACCACAACAGCTGTGCAGCCTCTTTTGTGACTCCTGCGTTTTCTTTTGCCACTGCGGCTCCCCCTTCCTGCTCTTTAGCTTGAAGCTCTAGAGGATCTGACTGTCAGCAATTCAGAGGCGCTGTGCAAAGTGAGAGAGCGTTTAGAAACGGACTCAGACGCTCACACTTCCCTTTATGTAACCCTGACATGTTTGTATAGCTTTGCTACTTGCCCCCACCGCAAAATTAGCTGTATGAAGTTTTTTTTTTTCCTGTTTTAGTGCAGGATGTCTTTATTAACCTCCTACATCTACAGAGAACCCTTGATGGATCTATCCATCAAGGCCCCATGATCAAACATGTCCATAATTAGGCCATGTTCTCATGAGCCCATTAATCTTCCCATGAATCTCTTTTTAGTCTGGCTAACCTTTCCTGTAACATAAACACACCAATTAAAGGGATCCTCTCCTCATGACTGTATGTGAAGTGACCCTCGTGCAGCTCTGCCTGCAACCAACATGACAGAGGCTCCGGCAGCTTTGACACAGTGTGACTGACTGAATTTACTCCCCTTTCGCAACTTGACCCAGTTTGAGAGTTGTGACATCGCTTCACTTCTCTCTAGTTCTTTCCCTGTTGACGTTTCGTGTTGTAGTTATGCTCATGTAGAGTTTCCCATGTTGAGATATTGTGTTACTCATTGCCAAATTGTGATGTGACGAGAATGCTTGTTCTACCTAAATCCTTGGGACTGGATGGTATACCGTCTTTCAAGGTATACTGCTGTGAAATCTTGCAAATGTATGCTCTCTTACAGTACTGTTATCAGCTGCATTGTATTGCTTTTTTAAAAGCCATTAAAATGCATGTGGCAGCAGTAATATAAAGGCATTGCATGTATCTCTAATGTGAATACACTATCTTGAATGAAAGCCGCATCCTGACGATAATATTCAGAATCAGAATCAGAAATACTTTATTGATCCCCGAGGGGAAACTGCAAATGCTCAAGTTCTCAAGAGAATATATTATAACTGTAAGTGAAATTACAAGAAATAGAAAAGAAGTAAGATTAGAAATTTGTAAAAAATAAATAAATAAATAAATAATAATAATAATAATAATAAAAGAATTATATGATATATTATTGTATTATTTATATTTTATAATTATTTTATATAATATTCTTTTTGTCACTCCTGAAAATATCTGTGGGTTGCATCAAATCAGGGGGAATTTCTGTGCTAACTGTCCAGATATTTATTTTATTTTTTAATGTATAGTGTTCAACATTTTTGTTCAAAGTAGTGCAATTTGAACTTTTTTATTTATTCTCTATAGGGCTGCATGTTATATCGTGCCAGCATACTTATCACATATGTGCAATAGTCACATTGCCGGATGTACAATGTCAAGTAAGGCAAGTTAACTCAAACACGTCATGCTACAACTTGCAAGTTTCTCATTTTCTGTGACTAATCCACAAGAAAAGCCCGACTGATATAATGTAAGTGTTGCTTGAGTTTGTTGCACAGCGATCGGTTCACTATGAGCTCTGGTGAAAGGGTGCTTTCGATCAGATCATCACACACCCAAAGCAGTCCCACTAGTCACCGACCACAACCTGATAATGAGCGCTGCCAATCTGGGTTGTTTGATAAACTGCACGAGAATGACTGTGACTAGTGATTTGCTGTGTGTGCAGAGTCTGATGTCACCGGCCTGTAAACATGCACGAGACGCGGTGGCTGTGTCGCCTGGATGCCACAGGCAGGTGATCAGTGAGTCATCCCGGAGCTGGTTAAAAGCAAAAACATTATTGTAACGGGGCTGGTCTGTCCCCTAATGTAAGAAACACTTAACACACACACACAAAGCTTGCAATATCCACACTTATCTGCATACATATATATAAATCTGTTGAGTTGGAGTTTGAGAGGAGTTTGAGATAATGATCCTCAGCCAGGAGGCCTGTTTATCTTCCAGCAAACAGACAATTAAAGCATACAATTGAACATCATTAGAAATGGTAGATTACATGTAAATAATGCAACTGAAACACATTTGTCCATTTGTAAAGTTTATCAAAACACATATGTTACTTTTCTCAAATACCTCTCCACCTGTTGCCTCTCCACTTGTCCACGCCACTGTCGGAGTCACATAGAGAAACCAAAAGTGGAGGAGCCCAAATCCAAAGGAGGTTTCTGGAGGGGTGGCAGAGGGCTGAACCAAGTGTGGTAGAAAGCAGAGGGGGTTTGTCTTGTTGTCTTGTCTTTAACGTAGCCTCATGATGAAAATTCTGATTAATTGTTGTATATCTGTACAATTGCCTGTTTTTTTTTTTTCCATATCACAATATATATCGCAGAAAAAATGTATCGCAATGTTTCCAAAATTGTGCAGCTATAATTCTCTAATTGTTATTCAGTGTTATCTATTTGTTTAAGGATTGATTTAAGTGTCATGAACCTTAAAGCTGGAAAAACCTGACTGATGTACTTTACTTTAAGTGTAATTTAAATTGGAAAGCCAAGTGCTTTCAAATATGGTGATAAATCAAAAATCTGAAAAATGATGAGATGATATTATAGCCAGTTGTCTAGTCCTACTCTTGCCTGAGCTTTCACAGTTTCACAGTTTCATGAACTTAGAAAAGGGTGTTAAACTTGGTTCTACCAAAAATGTAGCAGTCAGAGCCATGCCAGCTGATGAAAAGTGGCCTTCCATTAGATGTGGGGAACACGCTGATGTGATCTACTCTTAGATCATGTATGCTGCCAGACTGGCTGCAGGTAGATGGCTCTGTTTAGAAGCAGACGAGGCAGATGCCAAGGCAGCAGGCTTTTTACTCACTGTCCAGTGGAGCGAATGCCGCACCCACACCAGCATATGGACCATCTGCATCTTCACACCTCACTGTCTGGCCCCTATTCGCTTCGCTAATCTCAACAATCAGCCAACCCCACCAACCCGCAGTTGACCCCTCGGGTGTTGATCATATGGGACGTGGTCTTGGTCAGTGCTGATGCCAGTTCTTGGTGTTGAACGAATGGCTACTGCTCTGTCTGTGGTGGCAGTGGACAGTGTTGTCTAAACCGTGGCAAAATTTCCCAGCCTGCCATGTGCTATGATGGGCAGAATGTGTAAATCTGTGGTCTCAACTGGGCAGGGTCCACACATAGGCACAATTAAGAGCCAGTCAATTTGACTTTGCAAAAATAAAATGTGTAGTAATCAACATAGTATTTGACTACTTTCACCCATGAAGATTAAAATTTTATTAGTCAGAAACTGTAGTCTCAGTTTTTAGTGTTGTTTTTGTTTTTTCCCACAAGTTCAAAATAAATCCGCTGTACTGATAGCTGCACTTAAGAATGGTTTTCTGGCAAAGTGGAATCCACTCAGAATTGACCTGGAGTCCTCTTCTGGATTGCGACCCACCAGTTGAGAACCAACAGTGTAAATAATGAAGACGTCTTGTCATGTATTTCTGTGAGTTCAACGGAATCCATTGTAATGACTCTTTATATTGATAATGATGAGGCACAAGTCATTAGGTATTCTTTGGTCCGCTGAAAAGAGTATGCTATGACAAAACTGTTGAGGATAAAGTGCATGCTGATGGAAAAATGATAATTTTACAACAACTAGTCAAAGATTTGACATTTTTTTTTATATTTGGGCACATCATTTGCATCCTTCAATTTAGAGATGCATTAGTTGCCAACTACTTTGATAATCAATTAATCAATCTGAGTTATTTTCAAGAGGGAAATTTAAAAATTCTGTGATTCCAGCTTTTCACATGTGAATATTTTCTGGTTTCTTTAGTCCTCGATGACAGTAAACTAAATGTCTTTGGGATGTGCACTGTTGGTTGGGACAAAACAGTACATTTGAGGACGTCTCCTTGGGCTGTGGGGAATTGTGATCAATATTTTTCACCATTTTCTGACACATTATGGGCCAGACAACTAATAAATTAATTAAGAAAACAATGCAAACTAATCATGTTAGTTGCAGCTCTATGTCAGTTTGCACAGTTTGGTTTGCAGCCGTGGTTTCAGCCGTGTCAGACGAGTTGGACACTTCCGTTTGATTTGCTGCTTTTGCGTCATGGGGCTGTACATGTAGTGTTCATTTCCCCTCCCTGCTCAGCTGAGCCACTGCCTTTCTGCTGGGAAGGATAAAAAAAATCTTGCCAAATATTTAGACGTCTCAATAAAGTGGCTTTTTTTCAATCTTACGGCTCTGTTTTCACTTCCTGTTTCAATGCTGCACGCATAAACACGGCAATAAAGACACGAATTGCAAACTTCCTTTGTTGCAGTTTCGGATTTTTTAACCTGTCCCCAGTCTTTGCAGGGCGCTCAGGCATGTCAATAGCTGCAATTAAATGAATGGTGACTCTCAGGTTGTTGAAATTCCCCACCCTAACGTGTTGCAACTCCGGCCCTCTGCACCATTCAGCAAGTGACACATTTGACAGCTTGTATGTAAACTAATTGACTTGTACAACTGTTTGTAAATGAGGGGGGGGTGTCGGGGATTGTGAAAATGCTAATGAAAAGCTAACATGCAATGCAAAGCTCACAGGCTTGTGTCAAAGGTTGTATGGGATTGGCTCTCACTGTTTGAACTAGATCACTCAGCCTCTTGAATGGATCTGATGTTCCTTTTCAGGGAACGTTCAAGTGCACACAGAAGCTCAAAGCCTTCATCCTTTAGATGTCTGCGGCAGTGCACAAATTCTGCATTTCAAACCTGAAGCCACACATCATTTAAGGATGCTAAAACAATTGATTCACTTAGAAGTCACAATTTTTTTTTTCGCCATGCTGATTCAGAATCAATATTTTGTCTTTGTTATAAGGTATATTTAATTTTATTTAAGGTGGAAATAAGCGAGACACATAAGTCCATTTGTAAAGCGATATTCTAGGTTTCCACACACACAGCAGGACTTTGTGTGTGGAGACCTGGAACAAATATTTAAAAGCTCAAAGTGAATTTGACTGACTTGCTTATGATTGTCATTGGAAGTGTGATTCAGCTTCTTATAGTCCAGTTTTTGAAAAAAAAAAAGTGATTCAAAATCGCAAGAATTTGCATTATCGAATTGCAATGCTTACTTAATTACAGATTCACATTACATATTGAATCGGCACTATCATTTAATACACATGCAACTAACACATACATGCATTTTCTCCAGGACCTGGTGTCTTTAGATATTGCCAAGAAATAGCGATTTTAATATCAGGTGACATTTTCCTAATATCTAGTTATTGCTGTCAAAATTTAATAGTTTGCCCCTGTGGCGACTCCTGTCATGTAATGGAGTTGAAACGAGCATGCTTTCGAGGTTGAGAGAAAATGGAAAGAGGGAGGAGGGAGAGAGAAAGAAGAAAATGAATAATTCAAGAACAATTACTGTGCAATAAAAAAGAACTCCAAGTAAGTTCTGACAGGGCTGTCAATGCCTCCATCGCCTACAGTGTTAAGTATTAAAGCTGTGAAGGCCAGGATGAAGAGGGCCCAATACCTGGAAGCCATTAGGTAGATGGCTGACTAATTAAACATTAATCAGTCATTAGTTTGGTGAATCTCCAGTTGTATTTAGCGTGTTGTAGGCATTTGCTCGTTGTGGACCAGGCTTAGCAGGACCATTAGCTGGATCTGTGTGTGTGTGTGTGTGTGTGTGTGTGTGTGTGTGTGTGTGTGTTGGGTACTTCTTTTCACGTTGTCTTTCTGCATACTGAGTCTGTTCCAGGCATGTTTCACATTCAGTCAGTTTGCCATAAAGTCCTGGACTAATTAATTATGTTTTCTGCCACACAAACACTGATAAGCACCAAGAATATGGGACGTGCTCTTGCTATATTACTACTTCATGGTAAATGGTGCTGATAGCTCAGTCTGTGTGTGAGTGATAGAGCTGAACAATGAGGTTACTTGTATATCACTATTTTGATTATGTTTCCAGGATGACTTGTTTTGTAATTTGTTAGACAGTCCCGACAGCCTTGGACAGGAAAGCCCCTCTGTCATTTCTCAAGATGAAAACATTTTTCAGTGCATAGGTCATGATAACAGAGAAAACAACAAACGTGTTGCTTCTTTGAGAAATGCGTGATTGGAAAAATGAATAAATAAAATTCATCTTATCATGCTAACATGCAATAATAATGTTTTCTCAAACCAAGGCAAATAATTGTGATTAATGTGTTCAATATCACAATATTTAGTCAGATGATTGGGATTATCATTTTTGCTGCAGTTGTGCTGCACCGGTGACTGATACATTTTGATATTACAGCAAAAGCTCAGCGATCAAAAGGCGTAATACATGAACCACGCAGGCCTCCAAA
This sequence comes from Myripristis murdjan, assembly GCF_902150065.1. Taxonomy (NCBI): domain Eukaryota; kingdom Metazoa; phylum Chordata; class Actinopteri; order Holocentriformes; family Holocentridae; genus Myripristis; species Myripristis murdjan. The sequence continues at coordinate 30,894,273 of NC_043986.1, read as the reverse complement.
AGAATATTCTACTCGTTGCGCATGAACATGCATGTTTGATATTTTGACATGGATTTTTCTCATATGACACATAATTTATTGCTTTGACAACTTTAGCAGCCGAAGGGTTCATATTTTCAGGATTTTGCTGGACTGACATCTGGGTGGTATAAGTCTGCATTAGTGTTGTCCTCGACAGATGTTTTGTGGTCTTTCTTGGAGGTCCAGAGTATTGCTACTAGTCTCCTGTGGGATTGCAGCATGAGCAGTTTCCCCATAACAGCCCATCACCCCCTGGCAAGAGACCGTCATGTGCAATATCTCTGTTCCGCTCCATGCAGCAGCTGAGCCTCTGTGCAGCCACACTGAATCATAACTATGAATCCAAGGCTATCGAAAATGAATTTGTGTCCCATTTGACAGACTATTATTAACACTTTACGTATTGATGTCCTTGCTGAATCGAGTTATTTTTACATATCTGGGAGGAAATGAGCTGTTCATGCACACAATGTAAGTTGCCCGGGGCAACAGACATAGTTATTTAGGGATGGACACAATGTATAGCTTTGTTTTATCAGTGGAGATTTAAGATCTATCCTTTCAAGGACCAAAAGATTTTCTTGAGGCGGCGCGCCTTCAGAATTAATCATCTCCAGGTTAATCGCTCTCAACAAATTCCTCACCAGCTTTGGATGAGAGCTGTGGCCTTCAGACTGCTTTTGTCCATTTAGATGCTCAGAATCTGATTTAAGGCAACATATCAGCCAATTTCTTCACCAGTCTGAAAGTGGGAGTACTCATCAATGGAACATCATGTCCTCCACTTACCTTACCTTGTTTATTCGCCATCAACCGGTGAGAGCTCACACTGAGCTTAGAACAAGAACACACCGATGACGGCGAATTGACGTAGGAAAACAGGCGGAAAGGTCACCTGAGATGTGGGTATGAAAATAAACATGTGTCATCCGTAACGTGCTGCCTCTCTGCCTGCTGATTTGGAAGTAATGAGCTGAATTTAGTCATTCAAGAACTGTGTCCAATGGCTAGTGTAGAGTTGCAATGCTCGCCATGACTACTGCGTTTATTGTTCTTGATTGATCTCTGTCTTTCCAGTAATTTAGAGGGCGGTTCCTTTAACACTCACCTCTCATTTTTAGACATGCATGCGGCTGTGCCGGGTGGCACCGTCTTTCTGTTCCTCACAGATGGCTTTCTCTGACTTATGATGGGCTGAGGGCTATCTGAGGCCGCAGTCACACCTACAGTTGAAGAGTCATCTTTTCCACACTAGAGTGGAAAAGGTGACTCTCTTGCCTTTTTGGTGTTCTGTTGGTTTAGGTTCACAGTGCCTAAGAACAAATGAACTAAGCCTTATAAACAAAAGTGACGTGACCCATGAGAGGCTTGTTTATGGGGCAGAGTTTTATCCTTTCATGCCACAAGACCTGATTCCAGTCCGTGTAACCTACAGACATGCTGGACTGTGCTCTTTGCCATAATTTACGTTGTCCAGTGTTTCGACCAGTTAAGAACACACGGGGAAGTACATGAGCATCGAGTCAGAGTGCAGTTTGTTCATGCTGGGCTTACCAAGCATGAGTAACTCTTAGCTCTCAGGCCATGTCCCGACTAAACTGGGTGCATTCGAAAAAAGCAGTTTTGGCCTTGCATCCGCACTTCACCACACTACCATTTTCACAGCATTTCAGACCCTTTTCGCAAAGGCCTGCCATACACACTCAAACGCAACACAACTTCTGCTCGACAATGTGGAATGTGGAAGCATTTGCTAGATCACATGAGGATCTTACTTACTTACTTACTGTCTTTCAGAAAAGTCCATTTTCCCCATCCACATGGCAATACCAGGCCAGCGCTCTCAGATTTACATACCTTGGAGAGAAAGCTCTGTTTTTGGTGGGTAGAAAATGGTGTGGATGAAGGGCTAAAACTGAGGGGAAAAAACATGTGTTTTCAAATGACCTGGCTGAGTGTGGACATGGCAACACGGATCCCCTTCTACACATCAAACCTTGTGTTTTGGGGTTGAATCTTGTCGCTGGTTTGGATTACAGTCTCTCTTCTAATGAACTTTATTAGTTCTTTTCTTAGAGGACTTGCATTTTTTGGAGTGGTTATTTGGTACCATCTGAGTTTGAATGGCATTTTTATCACCTGGCCCAAACAGACAAGCGTGCTGTGGCGTGAATGCCCCTTGTTTGTGCCGTGTCCTGCCGTCCGGTGGCTATCTTGCGATTGAGGAAAGAGAAAGCTTCCCCTTTCCTCTTCAAATAATACGTGTGTGCTTTGCAATGGAACAATGCAGACAGCCAATACAATCCTGGGTGAGAAAGGCCATGTTAGAGCAAGCCCAGGACTGAAAGGACCTCTTTGTTGCTTCTACCCACCATCCACCCCTGCTGACCTCCTCACTGCCACATCTGTGTGGCACATTTCGTCTGGGGAATGAGTCTCTCCTGGACGGTAGCTGTAGTGGCTGTCAATAAGCCATGACTCTAAGGTCTGGAGACTTTGGCTTGTGTTTACCTCACCTTCTGTTCCATCCAAAACAGCAGCATCACTCTTTTTTCCACTTTTTCCTTCTCATCCCTTGTTCTATTTTTCTTGCACTCCCGTCTCACCGCCACGACCAACGTCCACCCCCCGCTCCTCCATCTGAAAGGGACTGAGGAAAGCCTTGTTTCCTGGCTCTTCTTGTCTTCCCTGCCAGGGGGCAATCTCTCACATGAGTGACTCCTCCAGTGTGGACATGGTACAAGTTGCCATATGGGAGATTTAATTAGTGTACGCCTCAAGCGCTATCAGCTCCCTCCCAAAGCCAGTCAAGAACACTACAACTACTACTTCCTTTTATAACCGGCTTTAATTAGCAAGGTCCCAGTGCACGGCTAAGGACCTCTGCCTTCTATTTTGGTTCAACCTGCGTAAATACTAGTTTGGGAGGACTCTCTCCAGTTTTTTTTTTTCTGCTAAGTGTTAGGTCTCAGAGGAAACAATGACAGCTGCCTGGCTGTCTGGTTGGCTGTGCTCTATCTTTAGAGCCAATGTGTGATTATAAATGTCAGTCTTTCATTATAGGCAAGTGAGTTAAAGGACCATAGTGGTGATTTTGCATGTTTAGTGTAATACCTACAAAATGTATATACGTCATGTTTCTGCTATACTGTGATGTAATTTTTCCTACATTTTACCCAGCCATTGGTTTCCATTCATTCCATCATGACATGAAAATACACTCTGAGATTTCAAACTTTCTTCACAGCAGTATTCCATCACTGTAATAAAGTCGTCCACATTAGTTTTCCTAAAAGCAGCAGCACTGTTGCATTTTGATGACTTGAAACTGGGACAGAGTGAAATGCTCCCTCCACCAGGGAAAATAGTCCCCAGGGAAACATTTGCCCCACACAGTGCATTATCAGCTCCATGGTTTATGAATGGCGACATCTTCGTCAGCCACCGAGGCAGAACATTTCAAGATGCGGATTTTAACCAAAAATTCATATTTTAAAAGTCGAGGGATTTTGATTATATGTTGTGAAATCTTGAGTACCCCACATGATTTGCAAAATGCTGCAATGTAAAATGTGGGCCAAACGTTCAGAATTGCTGGTATGGTCCTTTTAAATATCGTAACACTTTTATAGTATGTGGATGCTTATTGTGGCTTTGGGCTGGCAGGTGTTATGCAGGATAGTGGCCCACATAGAACAGCAGCGCTCTCGCAGCACCTATTGCATTAGAGCCACTTTACATTTCATCATTGAGCCATCTTTTTTTCTTCGGAACACACTTCTTCCACGTGGAAGAGTTGAGACACTGAAACACAGGCAGAGACAGGCGAGAGGAGGAGACTGTCAGACAGAGCAGGCAAGAGGCGTATAGATGTAGAGACTTTGGGGATACATACAGTTCGTCCCCCCCCCTCGTCCATTTTTTTCCCCCCATCAGTGTCTGGAGATGAGGCAGACAGTCAGGCCAAGACAAGCTCAGTCTGTAGGCCACCAAGAGAGAAACAGTGACAGTGAAATGGGGAATAGAGAATGAAAGAAACTGTGTGCAGATTCAGTTCCCTTCTCTCCAGCATCCTTATATATATATATATATATAAAAAAGCAAATCAGGATTTTGAGTGACAGGTTGAAGAGCCTGCATGTACACTCACATACACAGACATGTAATGCTCAATTTGACATGAGCTTATTATGGTACCCTTGAGTGAAATGGTGTGTGAAGATGCCACAACACTGAACCAGTTATTTCAGATGGTGTCTCACAGCTGAATGCACAAGTGCCTCGGCCTTCACTACAACAGATCTATGCACCGGGCGCCTATAGTGTCAGAAGACGATGAGAAGGCGTCTGTCATATAGTGAAAAGTCCTAGGCAAACATATCTGACACAGTGAGGCCTAACAACATTGATCTCTGCTTCCAAGCAAGGCAGGTTTTTATAAAATATGGGAGTGCACTTTCACGTGAGTCTCTCCTTGCTCATTGGCTTACGCTCTTTTGTGCTGCTCTGCTTGTATCTGTGTGTATCTACTCCCTCAAAAGCAAACAGTACAAATGTGAAAGGATCAGGAGGGAAGAGACCACAAAAGAACACATCACAGCACATGGGGAAGCTCAGGATTTTCAAAGCCTATCTTGTTGATCAATCCTCAAAACCGTGTGAGGGCATTCAAAAGAATTTCATGCTTTCAATACCCGTCAGCACGAAGCTGTGAAAAACGGCAGCTTTTCTCGTCAAAACCGGCAGTAACGCAGCTAAGAGAGAAATAAAAATATCCAACGTCTCAAATCTGAAATCGCCATTCCATGTGTGGATTAGCCGGTGTGCACCGATCTTTTCTGACGATGTGTGGCATGGGTTGCCAGGTAGCGCAAGAAAAATTAAGCGTAATGAGTGAAGTAGATTAGACAGTCTCTCAGTTTTTATCTGGCAACACAAATTTCACACAAAACACTGACTGGATTGGATGTGTGTGTGTGAGAAAATGGGAGATCAGTGGGAGAAATGAAAAAATGGGAAGAGGTTGGGGAAAAGGGTTTAAAAAAGGGAGACTTCACAGGCCTGGATTTCATTTCTGAGAAACTGTCATCAGCTTTATTAGCGTCTGTTAGAGCAAATAAATGAAATGGCCATTGCATGTACTGATGCTTGCATTGTTTAACTACAACTGCCTTGTTTTGTTTTCCCCTTCAGGCTTTTTTGCACAGAATCCGACAGACTGCAGACGATCAACAGTGTCTGTCACCTGAACATGTCAAGGTACGACCCGCTTTTGTGTTCTCCTCTAATCGAACGCTTTTGTTGTGCGGCCAAAATTTCAGCTTTTTCTCCGTTTTTGGGTCACCAGAGGATTGCACTGCAAAAACTCAAAATCTTACCAAGATTATTTGTCTTATTTCAAGTCAAAATGTCTTATTTCTAGTCAAAATATCTCATTACACTTAAAATAAGACATGATCACCTCAGAAGTAACTTGTTTTTAGACAATTTTCACTTGTTTCAAGTAAAAATTCACTTGAAACAAGTGAAAATTTGCTTGTTTCATTGGCAAAATTTGCCAGTGGAAAAAGTGAAAATTCACTTGAAATAAGTGAAAATTAGCTAGAAACAAGAAACAAATTTTTCCAATGAAACAAGCAAATTTTCACTTGAAACAAGAGACAATTGTCTAAAAGCAGTTTACTTCTGAGGTGGTCATGTCTTATTTTAAGTGTAATGAGATATTTTGACTAGGAATAAGACATTTTTGACTTGAAATAAGACAAATAATCTTGGTAAGATTTTGAGTTTTTGCAGTGTGGGTATTACACTGAGTTGAATGCACAAGCTAAAATGTAGTATTTCCCTCTCCACGCCGCCCCCCGCCCACCTCCCTCCCAACAGATTTTGTTTTCCAACATCGAGGACATCCTGGAGGTGCACAAAGAGGTGCTGTCTGCCGTGGAGGCCAATCTGCAGCCCGAACCCCAGCCTCAGCATGCACTGGGACACGTGTTTCTCAAGTTTGTGAGTGACACACGCATGCACCCACACACACATAAAACAACACATGCCCTATGCAAGCATGCAAAAAACACACACACGGGCAACATGGGCACGCATGTTGCAGTGCACAGAGGTATTCTTCTTCCACGCAGACGCGCACACAAACTCTTTTTCATGGGATTCCCGTAAAACGCAGATCTGGGGGAAAGCGTGCAAAGCCTGCTGTGAATGTACCCCTTAATTCTCTCATTCTCACATGCGTTTCCCCCTCCTCTCTCCTGAGTGCGCACACACACACACACACACACACACACTCACATACACACACGCCGACTACCTCCACCCCTTTTCCTCTTTTTCCAAACAAGCCTGCATCCTGTCAGGCAAAAAAAAAGAGCCTCTCTCTTCCCCCCCTCCCTCTTCATCAGCCTGTGCTAGGCTCTGTCTCTGGCATCTCCTCCTCTCCTCTTTCTATCCATCCCTCCATGGCTTCCTCTCCGCTCCGTGCCCCCACCCCCCATCCCCACTCCCCTCTGTTTGAACTCGTTTGGCCCCAGGGAACAAACAAAGAAGGGCCTGTGTCCGGGGAGGAAGAGATGGTGTGTCACTCGGCAGAAGGGACAATGCTTCCACTGGTAGCGCTCAGTCTCAAGCTCTCTCGCTCTCATTTGCTCACTTGCTCTCTCTCTCCCTCTCTCTCTCTCTCTTCCTCTCGCTGTCCCCCCATTTCTCTCTGTTTCTCTCTCTCCCTCTCTGTGATAAACTCTCTCGCATTCACTTACACTAAGACACACAAACTCCTGACAAACAGCAGGGCATTCCACCTCGTTCTGCTTCATCAGCCACTTTCTCAGTGCAACATTACTTGTAGATTGGAGTTTTAGTTGTGCAAACCTTTCTTCAATCTCATTGGTTGAATTAGGCGAGGCCAAAGATTCCCGTTTTTTTCTGAGTCTAGCTCATCTAACCAGTAAAACAATATAAGTGGTGATTACTTCTTTTTTTTCACTTACTCATGACCATAGCCTTTAGAGGTCAGATGTAAGGCTGACTACAAACCTTTGCCAAATATTGAATTCTGGTTTCAGTGCATTTTCTCTTTGAGGCAAATACATGGGGTTTTCACATGATCATCCCTGTCTCAGTCTTTTTTTTTTTTTTTTTTTTTTAAAAAAACCTGGACAATTTTATCTGCATGTTTCTCTTTTAAATGCATACACTGCAGTCTGCTGCTGCTGTCCAAATGAAATATTTTTTTTAAACGTTGCCAGCAAAAAGCTAAAACGGCGCTGCATAAATAAATGGCTGGCTGTTCTGCTCCAGCTTTAACCGATAAATTTACCACAAGAATCACCCTAGCTTCCCGCTGGGCAATAAAAAATGGTTGTTTAGCTATCTTGGGTGTCTGTTTCTTTGTCTGATCTGTTCTTTGTTCAAGAATGACAATGAAAGTATTTAGAGATGGAGAATTATAGGAGCATGTCTGTGTTCCCGGGGTCGTGTGTTCCCCAGTTCAATATTCTGTGAACACACCATAACCCCTTGAATACAGAGCTGGGAAACACAGGACACTGGGAACATAGGGAAATTAATCCAGAATCACTAGCTACAACATTTTTTTTATATATACAAACATCCAAATGTCATATTATTTTGAGAGCGGTACCCCGTCTGTTTTTTTGATCTGGAAGTTTCAAAAAGACAAATGACGACATGACTTCTGGGGCCTATTGCATTTATGACGTTTGAGGATCTGCAGGCAAGCTACCTAGATAGCTTTGGACTTTCAGGGCCAGCTAGACTTATCAGCTTCCAGAGCAGCTCCACCTCCAACAAATGACTAAAACTCAATCGGTGCACCATTTGCTCAATCAGTTCCCCACAAATAATGCTAAATAATCAGCATTGTTCCATTTCCCTGCTTGTTTGCATGAATTACATTTACTCACATTGGTGGATAGCTGTTGACTTGGCTCATTGCAACCCACCTTCATGTGTGTTAGGGGCGTCATGGTCATTCTACACAGAGTCTGCCGGGCCAGGGGTCAGGGCGGGGAATTGATTTAAGAAGCGCAACATGGTTTTTCCATTGCTGGGAGGTCAGACTGGGAGATAGAGAGGTCAGACTGGATGGGTGATGGGGAAGCTGGCGGTGCTTCGCTTTCTAATTGAACCATTATGTCTGAATGAAATTGTCTGGATGTATCCCTCTTGGACGGTGAGTCCACTTCAAATCTGCTTTATTGCCATAACAGGGAAAAAAAAAGCTTTGCTGGCAAAACAATATAACACACACATTCTGATAATAAGCATCAGCCAATGACTAGTAGAAATTAAACTGTGTCATCAAAATAGTATTGTTAGTAGTAATATAATTAATTAAATGACATCCCAATACGTGCTCAGTTAAGTTATGATATACATCCTGTACAGATACAAATGTTTCTGTGACTGTGCGTGCATGGATGTCATGCGTACCACTGTGTTTGTGACCTTCCCACAGCCACCATCTTTGTTGCTGTGTATCCATTACACTTCCCTCTCCCACCCATGACCTTTCTTTACTTCAACACTGACACCTCTCAGCCAATCGGCTGCCCCCGCTGGCACCCTCCGACCTGTAGCCCTTGACCACGGCCAGAGGTCAACACCATGGCTGAGACTTGATTAACCTCCCCGCTTTGTTCCATAACAGACTGTCTGCCACTTGCAGGCGAGGAAAACAGGAAGATTTATTTCCATCTCAAGTCAGAAGTTGCTGAGAGGGTTGAAGAGGAAGTGGGTGTAAAAGAGAGAAAAAAGCACCCTAAGTATAGATTTGAATTCACCAGAGAGATTGGTCAGAAAATTACAGAAAGACCTTATTTTCAGCAAATATTGTTTTAAGTTTCAAGTTTTGTCTGAAATTTGTTTTTAAGGTCATTAGAAATGTGTGTGTCAGATTCATGATGTATTCTTAACCCTGGAATGGTTTGCACCTGTGTTTTTATAATGATGAATCCTATTGTCCTCCTAAGTTGAAAGTGCATGCCAATTGATCGTAATAAGTACAGGTAAACGCCCTGCCAAGCCCCATTAAGAGGCATGAGACCGCAGGACTGTGTGCACACACACAAATCACACAGAAACTGATCTAATGAGAGAAGTCAAGAATGCTGCTGTGGAAGTGTAAAGCCTAAAGAGGGTGGAGCACTGCACTTCAGACCTCAGTAGGTCTGAGGTGGAGGTACCGCTGCAGGAAGTGAACACCAAACAACCTGTCATATATTTTTTTTTATTGTGCAATAAAATGATTACTGAACAAGTGATGACAAATACAGAGATACATAAACAGCCAAAAGAGATTACATAAAGTAAGACAAAGACAAGTGACAAAAACAAAAGGGGCAAAAAGAGGTATCCACCACCACCAAGGGAGCGGGCACCACAGCGGTGCGCCAGGGGAGCAGGAAACCTCTAAGGTGCAGAACCCACAGCTGTCATATTTAGCAGCATCTGTAATGGATATAAAGTGACAGAAAAAAGATGTATGAGGCAGATGCAGATGCTATGACATGTTCAATGAACGATGTGAATTGAAGTGTTAGTGCAGTGTTCATTTAAAAACGCCAAGTTTTAAAGACCATAGTGGTTTGTAACACAATGAAAATAATGATCAAAAATATTATGAATTATATAGATATGATTGTAATTCAGTGAACTGAAGAAAACGCAGTAGCCAATTATTTTCACATATATTTCAGCACTCAAATGTGCATACGTGTGCCCTGAGTGTGCATTGTGTTTTTTCCTACCTAAGAACAAATCCCAATTGAGAAAGCACTGCTGTCAGAGTCTTTGTGAAAAGTGGGTTTTAAAGGAGAAATTTCCTCAGAAATGTTGGTGAATGAGGCCCAGCAGTCACCTTAATGACTTGAAGCAGGAATGCTGAATCTGTCAGTGAACACACTAAACCTCACAGATGTTTACTCCTCAATTCAACCTCACCGGCTTGCGTAGGATTATGCAAACTCTCTAAAAAAGGAAAGTTAAAGGAGAATTCATGGCCCTCAGTATTTGCTCTGTTTCTGGGTGTGTACAACCAAGGGCTGTATGCAAGAAGCAACAGTCATTTCATTCTGCACCTTCTCAACTACACCCATTATGCTTTGACTCCTCACTGTTTGATATTTACCTCTCACCTTGCCTCCACCATAATGTTCCAGTGATGGAGCATTTAAAAAAGAGAGACGTATATTTAGCAGAAGTACAAACCCAGTCTTTAAGCTATTTCGGGTACAAGTGATGTCCTTCAGAGCAGTGTTGGTGCTTAAGGTTGACCGTGTGGAAATGAAAGGGTCACATTTAGGTCTTGGTAGCACATGTAAACCACTTAAAGAGTACTACTGAGTTGTCATCACGTGAGGTAAGGCCATGCCTTGAAAAAGGTGCTTTGGTTACTAGTAAACATGACTGTAAAGTGGTATACTGGGGCAAATTAAAGGGACAGTTCACCTATTTTGAAAGAAAAAAATGCAATATTTGACTATAAAAATGATGTTATACATCATCAAATTCAAACTTGTTTTATTTAACAATTTGAATGGATTACGGTTATTTTTAAAAGTGGTAACAAGGTGGAAGTTCACCTGATTGGCAGTAGGTTAATGGTTAGCATTTGGAGCATCCAGACCATAGAAACTGAATGGGTAGTACCGGTACGGTCCTTTGTTTCATAGCAGAGTATTTCCAGGTGGTTCACCTTGCCATAGCAACAGCGGTAGTGTTCACTGATGTCACCACATCAGCAGAAGAGATTGTTTGAAAAACTTTATTGAAATTTCCATAGTGACAAAACAAGCACCTGGCTGTTTGGTTGATTTCTCTGTGCTGAAGGGGTAAGTTAAAGTTAATGCACAAAATTAATTAAATAATTAATTAAAATAATCTGTGTGCACTAAAGTAATTAAAGCTAAAGTAATTAAAAGCTGCGTTGTTGTTATGGCAAAAAACAAACAAACAAAAAAAAAACAACCTACCAGGTAAGGCTTAACTCCTCCCAAAACCAACCTTTTTATTGTTATAATTATTTTAATCAAACACAAGAGCCACAAAGTTATTTTCACTATTCTTTTATTCATTTTCTTGTGAAAACAGAACAGGTCTCCATGAGCCATGCATCAGTTCTTCCGACAAACAAACTCTTTTGTTGATGTGGCGACATGCGTTGAACGTGTACAGCTGTTACCTTGGCAACATTAACCATCTGGAGATACTCTAACTTGTGGTGAACCAAAGGACAGCGACAGTTCTGCCCATTCAATTTCTCCGGTATCCAGCACTGAGCGGAAGATAGCACCACTACTGTCCTACAGAACAGCCAGGGGGGAAGTGAAATATTCGATTTTTTTTTTCCCTAAATGGGTGAACTATCCCTTTAAAGTTCATTTTCAGGTGTGATTTGGAGTTGTAGTAGTTGGGGTTGTAGTACTTTGGGTTGGAGTAGTAGTTCAGTAACTGAACAAGTTCCTGTTTACTGCTGATTTTTGTAGTCTTTGGTGTATCTGCAGCTTGTTTCCTTTGCTTGCTAAACTGTTGATAAGAGAAGACAGGCAGGCAGAAAGTTTGTATATTTATGAGTACGTGGATGTAGGTGAGCAGATGATTGAAAACCCATAAGAGCAGTCTATCCTGTACAGGACGTTAATTAACTGGGATATGAGCCAGTGTCCTGAAAATGTAGCCCCTGTCAGACTATTTATAGTGTGAATAATTAGCTTTGTTTGCTCCATTGTTAGTGTCGATCAGCCGGTACGTGCACATTTACAAGTCCTGACCTTCCTGTCACTGTCTCTACTTCTAGCTGTACAGTGCATTGAGTCAGTTTGACAGGATTTGGGGTCTCACACCATATGCTGGCCCAGCTGTTGCTCCCAGTGGTGCTTTGGACTCCCTGCCAAACATGGCTCTGAGTGTGTGTGTGTATGTGTGCGCCTCCCTGTGTGGTAAAAGCTGCCAGCCATTTACAGTGTGCTGCACGCTGTTGTTACACATCTACAAAAGACTCTCAGCTCCCTGGTCATGGGAACCAGAGGGAGCAGAAATGTGGAGTTATATATAAAGACCCATTAGCTTTGTTTGGCTGCTGCTGTCACCACTGCTGGGTTGCCTTGTGAAACCGACACATGCACACATACATTCAGCAGTGGCATATGTAATTTATTGTGTGTGTGTGTGTGTGTGTGTGAGAGAGAGAGAGAGGAATGTGGGTGAAAACCACTTTGTATTTCTGTGGCACTTCCTGTACAGGATGCTTGGTAAACATTCATATTTTTAAAGGTGCCTTAGATGGTGTATCATGTTTTTTCTGACTTATAAAAATGTTCACAGATGACACCCAACTCTTCAATAATAATACTGCCTCTTCACTATCAGTCTCAATAACTCATTATTGATTATTCCTGTTTAGAAAGATGGCCCAGCAGGTTTAAATGAAAAGCCCTCAAGCAGTAGAGATTCAGTCTAGGTTGCTACCCAGGCGCCTGCCGTTTTGGATTTCACTTAGTGGACTGTTTCAGATGACAGTTTCAGTTTCCTGATCCGAAGCCTGGTACTGTAGGCCCCTTATTGCACACGGTTTCACATCTCAATTACTGTCATGCATAGTGAAGAATACACAATAGGTTTAAATAAGCTTCAGGGACTGTAGTCTGGTGCAGCTGTGTTACTGTGTAGACATTGTTGTCTACAGTATGCTGTATGAATAATGAATTTCAACCTATATTCACTGTCCCAGGTGTCGTATTACGAATTCAAATGAGGAACTCCCTCGGTGGCAGAAGGCTGCATCAGAAGAGCTTGGGCATTAACAGGAGGGTTGTTCTGTGTTGTTGTGCAGTATAACGCTACCAGTGGGAGAAAAAAGAGGAAGTCTCATATGCTGGCATGCTATTCATTTTGCTATAGAATACTTCCTGAAAAAAAGAGAACTGTGACACCTGATTTCTATGAAAACTAGTACAGAGTGATCTTAACAGGACAGAAACGTGTCAATGTCAGCTTTTTTCTACTCTCTGTGTTGCAGTTCAGCTGTGTCATGGTATGTTAGACCAATTAGTACCGCTGCTGTTTATGTCTGTGTACGTTCTCAGTCGTTCTGGTCATGGTTATCCACATAGAGATGACTCAAGGTCAACTGGATCTATTTGCATATTCTTGAAGACGTTTCATTTCTTCAGTTCAGGACTGAAGAAGCTTCTTGGGTGAGGAGTGAAGCGTCTTCAAGAATCTACAAACAGGTCCAAGAATATAAAAACAGGTCCAGTTGACTTCAGTTCACTGCTGCTGCTAATAATAATAATAAATAATAAATTGCACTCTGCCCTGTGATGGACTGGCAGCCTGTCCAGGGTGATTCCTTGCCTTCTACCCAATGAGCGCTGGGATAGGCTCCATCACCCCCTGCGACACTTACGGATAAGTGGTTTGGAAAATGAATGAATAAATGAATGAATAAATAGCAGTAATACTGTAAATAATAGTAGCTGTGGAACTGCAGCCACTGTACTTGCAGGAGTGCTACCAAATCCCACTGAATTAACTGCAGCCTTCCCTCCTCTTACTCCCCTACGCTGTCAATCTTCTGTCCTGTCAGCTGCCTCAGTGGAGTAAATGCTCGAAGGCTGCCTGTTAGCCAACACACTGTAATATCAAGTGCACTGTCTGAGATTCTGATGTGGGTTTTTCCCTGTGTTTTTCAGAAGGGGAGCTTCTCGGTTTATGGCGAGTACTGCAGTAATCACGAGAAGGCCTTACGACTTTTGATGGAGCTCAACAAGATCCCCAACATCAGGACCTTCCTACTGGTAAAACACCCCAGCTTCTCTTTCCTCCTTCTCTTCTCTTCTCTTCTCTTCTCTTCTCTTCTCTTCTCTTCTCTTCTCTTCTCTTCTCTTCTCTTCTCTTCTCTTCTCCCCCTTGTCTTCTCTTATGATCCCACTGCTGCCTTGCTATGAGTTTCCTTTTTGCTCTCTGTTATGGCACCCCACACTCTCCTTCTTAATTCTGTTTAAATTTCCCATTGTTTCATTATTTCATGCCACATGGGTCTAATCTATCTTTTCCTCACACACTTGTGTGAAATGTAGTTCAACTCTTTATCCACATCTATCTGTCACCCCTTTACCTTATTTTCTTCCTGACTGCTCTACTGCCCCTTCCTTTGCCCCAGATCCTTTTCCTCTAGTGTGTCTTCTCTCCCTTGTTTCCTCTTTGTCTTCCCCTTCTCCATCCTTCTCCTCCTCCTTCTTCCTCCCATCGTATCACCTCTGTTTCCATGTTAACACTTGAATAAAGGGCAGGAACCATAACAAGGTCAGAGTTTTCTTCCCACCGGGGCAGGACGCAGCCGCCATCTAGGTCACTTTTTGTCGGTCTTGTAATATTTCCGCCGCCAGCTGTTTCCTTGTTTTGATACCCAAGCCTTCAGGCCCCGGACACTGAACTCAGGACGGCAGGGGGGCTTTTGAGCCTGGGCCCAACCAGTGAAGTCATCCGCAGATCCTGGGCCAGCCAGCTGTGGAGCATTGGCAGCCTTTCTGGAATTGGCGGAGAGATCTGAGGCCCCGTGTCTGTCAGTGCCTGATGGTTTTCTTCCATGGCATTATTCTGATCTACAGGACTTGAACAGTGGGATTGCATCGCTGCTGTGTACTTGTCTTGTTTTTTTTCTTCTTCTTCTTTTCCTGGCCCAGTTGCAAAGTGGTAAATTGGTTTCTCTGGCAGTTAGGTAGCATCAGTGTGTAAATTTACTCCACAACAGCTGGATTGACCCACTCATCATCTCAAGCATTGGACAAAAGATAAATGAAATAAGAGGGCTCTGCTTGAAAACTGCGATCAGTAAATCAAGCGTGTTGTTTCTGATTGAAGTCAATAACCAGCGCTTATCAATAGCCCATTCAAGATATTGACTCACCAAAGCACACTGCAGATTACTTTTGCTCAGGTTCGATGCGTTTTGAAAACAGAAGAGCACACCTAATTAAAAATAACAGTCCCTTTTGCAGCTTCTTGAAATGAGGACCATTGTGAGTCATTGCCAGTGTAATTAATGGTAGGGTGAAATGTATTGCCATTGGCTTATTTCATTGCTGTTAAATTCCACTGGAGTTTTGTGGTGGCTTAAACTATTTCCATGCTAATTGAATCATACAGTGGAGGGAACATCTGAAATTGTATGTGTTAATCTGGTTGGAGGAGAAGAATGGAGAGAAGAGAAGTGAAAGTCGGCTAAAAGGAGGTCAAAGTGAACAGCAGAGGGAATTTTGGCTTTAGGCTGGCAGATTACAAGTAAGCAGCAGATGAGAGGAAGGAGAAAGAGGAAGACAAGAGAGATTTAGATAGAAATAGGGGTGACTGAAAAAAAAGTGGAAAGGGAAAGAGAGAGCGCAAATGCAGCCATCTTGACGAGCTGTTTGGAATCCATGGAATCCTACTTCTGCAGTCGTCATCGGCTTCATTTTTACTTCTCATTCCTCTCTCCACTGTTCCCCGAGATTTCCCACTTCTCATCACCAACATGCTGCACAACTCCCTCCATCCCTTACTGCTCTATGTACAGTTGAAAGAAATTGGCATATGATTATGCTTGCCCCCTAAACGGATCTCTGCTGCCTTCTTATGCAGTAGAGAAATCCTCCAGTGGTGTGTCTTGCTGCTTTTGCTGGCTGCTTTTGATCTTTGATCTCATCCCTTGAGCTCCTAGCTTTTTGACAGGCCATGTTCCTACAAAATAGAAGGCATAGAGAAGATATTACTGTAACTGTAAGCCTCACTTGTGAGACAGAGAGAGGGGGGCATTTCCTAAAACCTGGCACAATAGAGTCAAAGACGTTTTGTTCAGGGATGGAGCACAACAAAGCAGTTGTGGTCATCGAAAGAGCTTTCTTTCTAAATGCGAAATCCAAATGACACTTCCAGTTACAAAAAGGATCGCTGTCATCACAATAACATTAAAGCTGGAAATACGTAACTTCAGAAAACCAAGTGTATGAAAATAATCTTGAGACTAATGGAGCTTTCAGTTGACTGTCTGTTTCGACGTCGGAGGTAGACCTTCCCATGTCTGTGCTGAATGTGTTTCATTGCAACCAACACGGACACCCACGAAAAGATAGAAAAACGCTGATCTGTTCACCGACAGCAAATTTTTCCAGTATCTAGCATGTCTAGGTGCACAGTTGTTAATTAATATGTAGTATGTATTCATGTAATAGATCTTGGTGCACAGCTGTTGGTTTAAGTCTGTTTGGGTTTCCTCTGCAGCACTGTATGCTACTGGGAGGGAAGAAAAGCACAGATATTCCCCTGGAGGGCTACCTTCTGACTCCCATTCAGAGGATCTGCAAGTACCCACTCCTGCTGAAGGTACTGTAAGGCTGCCGCACTAACACCATATCCCACCGTAATGAGATAACACCATTACTGCATGGACACCACATCCTGTTCAGGCAACCAAAGTTTAAGGGGCTTGCTTTCAGCCTCCAGATGGAACATGAATTAGGATTGCTGTGAACTAGGTGACTATCAGAATTATCATCATGTGGCTATAGAACATGTCGCTGAAGAAGGTAATGAGTCATGTTTTTCCCGCTGCACAGCACAAAATGACCATAATATATCTACAGGGGATGATGGGGTTATTGATCAATACCAATGACTCAACAATTTCTTAGCCAGGCGGCAGAGATTTTCTGGGTTTCACAATCATGCTCCGGCCTGCATTTGGCCTGTTTTGGAACACAAACTTTCCACCCGTTGGCATTTCAAGAGACTCACAATCTCCTCCCACCTACTCGCATTTGTATTTGATTAACAATGGAAGAGGATGGTATTAGTGAGCAAACAGCCCAGTGTGGCAAAATTTTGCTTTTGAAGACTAAAACACCTTGTTCTAAAAAAAAAAAAACCCAAAAAAACAAATGATAAAGCAATATTATTATTCCATTATGTGCCTTGATGATTTATTACCTTTTCTCTAGATATCTCAGCGGATCTCTGCACCAAATTACTTCTTACTGTGAAAATGTGACTTTATTAGTTGTGTCAATTAAAGGCTACCGTGTCTCAAGGGTTTAATATACGCTTGCTCCTGGAAGATCCTGGGAGTCACAACTCCGCTCACTTCCTCTCTCCCACCCCTGTCCATAGGAACTGCTGAAGCGAACCCCTAAAAAGCATGCAGATTATCCAGCAGTGGAGGAGGCTTTACAGGCCATGAAGGCTGTCTGCTCCAACATCAATGAGACCAAGAGGCAGATGGAGAAAATGGAGGCGCTGGAACAGCTGCAGTCCCACATCGAGGGCTGGGAGGTGAGAAAGAGAGGGAAGAAGAGAGGGGATTTAAGGTATGAGAGGGGAATAGAAAGCAGACTGATGTGTCATTACGAGATAGAATTGGGGAGGAATAGCGAAGAGGAATTGTTTGGGAGCTGGACCACTGAAAGAAAAAATAAGGCATGCAGAGAAGGGGGATGATGGCTGGGAAGTGCTATGACATTTAAAGGGGAGAATGTGAAGGCAGGAGAGGGGAAGAGGTAGAGGGTGCTGGAGAGATGGGAGGGAAAGGTCTCGCTTAATGGACTTTTAATAGTGCATCCTCAAATGCAACACAAGCACGAACCTGTCACGGTTTCTGCAAAAGAAAGAAAGGCCTTTAACACAGCTGTGACAAAAAACAGCCAGGCTTCTTTTCGAAAAAACCTCAACCACTTCCCTCTTCATTTATCGTACGAGTTAAGCGCTATTGCAGGCAGATCACAGTTCGCAGCGCAGGGGCCACAGACAGGGCTTGGGAGCTGAGCAAAGGGCCCAGTGCATTTTTCACGCCTCCCTCACCCGTCACAACGGAGGCCTTGTCCTCACGGGCACCGAAGGGACAGTCTGCCCACTTAGGGTGCCAAGGGGGATGCCAGCGGGCACTCTGCCCAATCAGGAGAGACCAAGGAGGCAAGGCTCTAGCCTCACATGCATGGGAGGGTGAGGAGTGTCAGAGAGAGGGGATTATATGAGGGAACTTTTGAAGGGGAGGAAAGGAACAAAAACGGATTGGAGGAACCAGAGTGGGCCCCTACTGGGGCATCCCTCTATCTGACTGCCAAAATGGACCCCTTCTCTCCTCCCTCCCTTTGAGAAATGTCACCATTTGACCCTGACAATTGTTCGTCCACCAAAACAAGAAGCCATTGTTTATTTTTCATGGATACATTTACACCAAATATGTTTTCTTTCCTTCTAGTGATAAATCAGTGACATGTTGCACAATTGTGTATTTTTTCAAAGCGAGGGATTCTGTTTTACTGGATAGTTTACAACGGAGAGAGACAAGAAACATGCCAGAGAGAGAGAACAGGATGACATATGACAAAAGTCCAAGGCTGACTTTGAACTCAGAACATCATGCGTACATGTCCTGGTATGCACTTTGGTCAATCAAGTCACCATGATTCCCTAATTCTTTATTTTTGATGACTCAGATGTAATCCACTCCAACATCAAGTAATATTGTTATGAGTTAATCTCTTTCAGATTGGTGCTGGGATTCATTTTGGCCTGATGGTCTTTCACATAAATGGTTAGTCTGTTGTGAAAACAGCATTAAATTTATGGCTATTATTCCTCAAAATAACACAAACCATTAAACAGACCAGCTTGCTATGATGGCTCAGAGCCAAAATCTAGTGTTTCTTCAATTTACCCCTAAAACAAACATTCATTTGGATGAAGACATGACAGACAGTGTTATTTTTGCCGTTCAACACTGCTCATTTCTATTCTCCCTGTCAATAGCTTGGTGAATTGTTTGCAAAGGCATTTTTAACACCCACCCGCCTCTTCCTCCCCCCATGAGCCTCCATCCTAACATCATTAGTCTCACTCTTCTCTCCTCTCTCTCTCCAGCCACTCTGCTGGTTAATCACCTCCAGCCCTAATGGAAGAGGCTGCTGGTAGTGCCGAATCCGGCTTGAACGGCACACAGACACATGCGGAACGCTAGACATATATATTCATGCTCACACTATACGACATTATAAATGCATGAAAGCGTATGCATGACTACAGGCACACATGCAAGAAGTACCAAGCACTAGTGCTCTCTCATACATCTCTCTCTCTCATCAACACAGAGAGGCATGCCCAAGCCCAGTTCAACTCAGGGCCGATAACATGAGATTGAATCGATTGTCTGAAACAGTATCCGCTGCCCAGGCCCTGTCGGTATCCACCTTTAGAGAAGCTCAGAGAGCAGGGTTTTTTTTTTCTGCATGAACTCCGAAGCCGTGGACATCCATCATAAATACATACTCATGGCAATCAATTATGGATGCTTGAGAAAGGGGTGTGGTGGCTGGAGGTTTCTGCAGGTCTCTGGTGGACTCATGTCAGAGACATCAAAGAGAATGGGTAAAGTCCAAATGTGGTGTGTATAGTGTGTGTGTGTGTGTGTGCATGTGTGTGTGTTGAAGGGCGGGGGGGAGGGGGGGGGTTACTCCAAGAGCCAATAGGGAGGTTGTCCCAAGTCCACACATGGGTGTACTTAGTTCCACATGATTTCGAGTGGAATGATCCATTTAACAATGAAGAATTATATTTTTTTCGGTGGCCCTGCTGTGATGTGCTTTTGTGCTCCACATCTCAAAAGTTACTTGTGTTAACTGAAACCTTTTCTGTTTACTGGATTGCTTCAGACCAAACATCAGACTGAAGCAGCAGCCAACTCAAGGTCTTATTCACAGGCCTGTCAGGATTGTGTTTGTGTCGTGTGTATGTGTGTGCGTGTGTGTGCTCATGCATTCATCTGTAGCTTTGTAGGCACGAATGTGTATCTTTATTTCCAGTAGCACATTCATGACCTCGAGTTGGAGGAAAAAAAAAACAACCTGGAAATGACTTGGTAAATTGATGCCTAAATAACATGAGTAATTGGTCCGTAAGTTCAGCCGTGTTGCGAAAAGGTTAATTGGATGCTGTGCTGTGGTGAATCAGCATCTGACAAGCCCAGAGTGACATCAGCAGCCTTGTCATCGGAGGGCACAGAGTGCATGCAACAATGAGAGAGAAAACCTTTTTAATGCTGTGAATCTCAGTTGAGAAAAAAGCACTACCTAAACTGATCAGCATAATTCAGAAAATTAATCTCTGAGAAAAGTGTTGCAAGTTGAATGGATAAACATTGTAGGCTGTACAACGCATGAGGTCTGACTTGTAGGGTGTGAAAGCCCATTGTCTTATTTCCGGAGATAAAAGGAGCCTGTGGTCTACGCAGTGGGCCTCTGCATGTCTTCTGCAAGAGCAGTTGCTCCTTTTTTTATGCTGTAACAAGTTGTAGTGCACTGCATAATTCATTAGAAATTGCCTCAAAAAAGAGCTGATCACATGCTGTGACGGTGGCAGGCCGTAGATATAACACTAATATTAATTTCCTGAAGAGGTACAGTGGATTTGAGGAGGCTTTTTTTTAATTTCCCTTTCGGTCACAGTGGAACAAAACATTTAGATGAGGTTGCACTGTGAGGGTCAGACTAAAACCGAAGCGCTCACACTCACACATTCTGCCAGAGCATTGTGGAAACTTTTGGTAATACTACCATAACACATGATAATGTCAGATAAAATGTCTACACATTGTCATGATTCACGCCACGAAAATGCTGTCAGATTTAGCGTTTTTATCCCTCTTCCGTGCACAGGTTTGTATCTGTGCATGCAGGAATACATATATTTATTGTGCTTGTATGCATAAAAACACATGATTTTGTTGTATCAGGAAATGAGAATAAAAATCATTTGTTTGTATATAAAACAGGGGTTCCACAGGGAGTTGTATCTTGGCAGTTTTTCCTGTTTAGTGTTTCACATTACCTTGCACACATGAACTTGCTGAAAGCTCCAGTTTGTGTTGGGAAGGTCTCCAGCAAGTATGTGTTTACAACACTCAGGGTATCAATATTGAGTTTAGGTTTTTACTTGTGGAAAGTTCAGGGATTGGATAGGATTAGGCTAACTGTGTGTGCTCAGTGCTCTACTTTACAGGCTTTGCAGCAAGTAGGAGTAGATTAAAGTTTGTGTGTGTGTGTGTGTGTGTGTGTGTGTGTTTGGGTGGGGGGATTCTTCCTATCATTGTCAATGGAATGAAAACAAATTCACATTGTTCACACTGACTTAGCTGCATTTCATATTGTTTCGCTGAGGTTGTGAACTCTTCAACTCGTGATAGAGGCGATGTTTTCATTGCGTCTCCTTAATTTATACTGTGCCAAACACTATCAGAGTTTCCATGCAGCGTGGCTGGGGCACGTGGTCATGACGGCTTTGTCTCAGTGGCGGATTTCCATCTTGCTCTTTGTCCTTTCCTCAGGGAACCAACCTGACAGATATCTGCACAGAGCTGCTCCTCCATGGAAACCTCCTGAAAATCTCTGCAGGCAACATCCAGGAAAGGGTCTTCTTCCTGTTTGACAACCTCCTGGTCTACTGCAAGAGGAAATCCAGGTGAGAAATGCAACATCAGGGAACCCATAGCTACCTGTGGAACCTGTCACAGAAAATGAAGACATTTCTGAAGAAGGTTTTTTTTTTTCCATTCTTTTCCATTCTTTGGCTCCAGGCTAACTAAGTCCTGGGCAAACTGTAGGTTAGTGTTTAGATTAGCTTCGATTCACATTTATTAACCCAGGACTTAACCCAGGAATTAACAGTTTGGCCTGGGAAAAGGATTCACACTTTTAAAGTTCAGTGTTAATCTCTTCAGAGTACTTGCAGTAATTTCTAACCTTGATTCACACTGCAGACTTTAGCTCTGCCCTGGACTGGGGTTTTGTAAGAGCTGGGGCCAAGAGTGAAGAAATCCCATATTCTAAGTTGCAAGTGTGGAAACACCATCAGCCCAGGGCTAACAAGGGTCTTAAACCAGGTTTAACTGTAGTGTGAATGATACATGCAACCTGCACTCAAATTAAATTTTATTTCAGCACAGCACCTACAGATGATGTGCATTTGAAGCTGTTCTTATTGCCTGGAGAAATGGCCTCCTCCTAGCACGAGCCAGACTTGGAAAATTTGAGCTAATGTCCAAATTCCTGTTTGTGTAGACAGATAATTAATATGCAAGCAAAACAAAAAGACCTACGTGCATGCGCAGCCCCCCTGACCACCACCTGTATGAATGTGCGTGTGTTAAAGACACAAGTCCGTTCTTACAGTAGCACTGGCAACAACGGATATTTTCCCTGCCAAGTGGAACCACAGTGCTGTGTCTCATTTCCTAGGGTTTCTGGAAAGAAGTCCACCAAGAGGACCAAGTCCATCAACGGGCCCCTCTATGTGTTCCGAGGCCGAATCAACACCGAGGTAATGGAGGTGGAAAACGTGGAGGATGGAACAGGTGTGTATTTGCCAAGCCAAGCAGAGTTACCTTTGGAGACCGTCTGTATGTCCATTCATCCATCACTCTGTGTACATTCATGCAACCATTTCTTATTTGTCCCTGATTATCCCCATTGCCACACAAGCCAAGCTCTTGACTTCCTCCATTTGAGATTTCAGTTGACATAGAAAATACCACAATAATGATAATTACTGCCTCAAAAAGGGCTTCTCATTAGTTTAATTTTATTGTAATGTCTGTGTTCATGTTGTCACATGTTCTCAAAGTACCTGATAGATGTGCTTGAAGGGTAGATGAAAGGAATCTGGTACTTGTTGACAGTTTGGGTGGAGTAACCCACTTGCACCTCGTTTCACACAGGATATAGCAGCAGCCTCATCTACCACCTTCTGATTTCAGCAATCCAGTTTTAGGTTAGGGTGTTGATAAAAATCAGATGTGTACGAGCAGGCCACCCCTGCCGACACCTGCGTTCTTATCTCGTATTTGCTAAGACAGTGTACGAAACCTAAACGTCTCACCTTTGAACTGATGGCAGTGCAGCCATCACTCAGCTCATTTTGCTTTTGTGGTTTCTTGTGAGGCACCATGCCCGGGTTGGTTAGTGTTGGCCTAAGGGGTAAAAACATATTTCGTCTTCCTCTCTCTCGCACGTTTCCTTTTTTTTTCTGTTATGTGCTGGCAGGATTTGAAGCTCATATGACCTTTTTTTTTCTGCCTGTCGGCTGTTGCCTGTCACATTCAGGCGGCTGAAGGGGAAACCACAAAGAAAAACATGCCTGTTTCGCAGAACTCTGAGGTCCAATATTCACGATGTGTTCAATTGTGTACTCTCAGCTTACAGATTATCAGATTTTTGAGTGTGAAAGATATGACTTCGGTGGTAGTGGTTGGAGTTATTTGCTGAAAATATTCGCAGAAACCCAAAGTTCGTGGCAATGTCCACTAACTATACACTGAAACCTTGAGATCCACATACTGATAAGTGTAACAACTTATAACATAGTCATATTTTGGACCTGTTGTTATTCATTTCTTGCAAATAGAGCTATAATGTCCATGGACCCTCACCAGACCTCAGTGTGTTTGTGTACCTACATAACATTTGCCAAAATCAGACTCAGAAAAGAAAAAAAAAAATCCCTGCTCCCCTTGGACAGCAGGAGTTGGCCTCTTTGGGGTCTGTGATATCAGATCTATTTATATGACCTTTGAGCGTAAGACTAATGCCCCCCATTACCCAAGGCCATTCATTATTCAGTAGATATTCACCTGCAGCCAAATGGATGATAAAATTAGAATGGGGTTGAAAGGGAAAGAGGAGAGTTTTTGTTGTTGACTCAGTGGAAAAACAGTCTTTTACTCCTCTCATGGTGCATCATGTTTATCTTTAATTAGCTCATAAATCCTTGCTTTGGTAGTAAACCCTTCATGAGGTTTTCTTTTATTGTTAATTTATAAGGCGTTCAAAGTGTGATTTGATTATGCTCATGACTGCGTTACAACTGAGGTTAGTTTTTACATGGTGTATATGTGTTTTGTCTTGTTAAAAAAAGGACTGGTTCATAAGGGTTATTTTACAATAAAAATAGTCAGCAGCAGCACTGTTATAGAGGTGACTGACAGACAAAAATATCTAAAATAACAAGTACTTTGTCATAAATAAAAGGAAAAATAAGAGATCGTGAGAGAAGTAGGTCAAAGAGATGTGAACCCCAGAGAATTTGCAGTAGATCAACTTGCCCAGAGTTGTGAGTGTAACTATTTTTAATTAGTTTTGATTTAATTAGAATTACTTTGAGAGTAACTATATCTCTAAGTCTCGCAATCTCTCTGCTTGATGTTTCACATGGATGGAACAGAGAGTTCCTGATGATAAAGGTCATCTAAAGCCAGATGAATGTCTTGACTAACAGTGTGAGTGACCAGTGTGTTTTTGAAGGCTGATTCCAGTTTTTCTGGACTAAAGCTGCAAGTCGGTACTTTGTGTTAATATTCATGCACCTCTGTGCATTTTCACACACACACACACAAAAAAAAAAATTACAAAATGTAAGCACTGCATGTTTTTTTTTCCCCAGAGCCCTCAATTGAAACATACAGTGCTATATTTATACATAGCTGTGTGAAATCTGATTAAAACACCAGCGTAGTGCTATAGTGTTCTATGTAAATATGAATGTAGACTTTACGAGAAGGCCAGAGTAGGCCTGATATATCGTCAAGCTGATACATTGATGTAAATCTATTGCATGTATTTTTGATGACACCTGTTTTTTGCCTTGGCAGCGGACTACCACAGCAACAACTACACAGTCACTAATGGCTGGAAGATTCACAACACTGCAAAGAACAAGTGGTTTGTCTGCATGGCCAAGAACGCTGAGGACAAGCAGAAGTGGCTGGACGCCATCTTGAGGGAGCGGGAGCAAAGAGAGAGTGAGTTTGTCCTGTATTTTCATTGGTATTTAACGTTCATTGCTGTGCTGTTCATGCACTGCACTTCCCAGAGACCACCTGGCAGTCAAACGGTGTCCGCCGACGTCTTTCTTGGATTATTTGTTGATGAAGTTTGAGTTTATGTTGGTGGCGCTTGTTTCTATGTCTGCTATTGCTGCTCGTGCTAACTACCCAGTTCCTCTCGAGTTTTCTCGAAACAAACCAGAGGTAGAATGTGTCACATTCTATGAGGCAGAGGATTTTTCTCTGGAAAGTCCTACCAAATACCATATATCTAGAACAACAAATGTGAATGCTTTCTTGAATTGGCTGTAGGTACTAATCATTATTGTGATACAGCGAGTTAGAAACAGCTGTTTATAGGAAAGCATAAGGGGAAAAATCCTTTCTATTGCTCTCCTTAGCTTTTCTTCCATTTCTTTTCTTAGCACCGTGCTCTCACATCACCATTCTATGATCACAATATTGCAAAGAGACTAAAGCGTTGGCCTTTGCGCCTCTTATTTTTGGTTGCCTGTAATTTCGGTGATACAAGTATTAAAGCTTCTCCATTTGCACCCACTCTAGGCTGCTGCTAAATATGTCAGCTTAATGTCTCCTACAAAATATAGAGGCTCCCTCAGTTGGCACATAGCGACTGTGGATGTGGTTATGACCTGGATTGTAGTGTTTTTGTCCTACGGTTGTGTCCTACCTTGAACACGATGCCCAGTTTTGTTTCATGAGTAAGAGGCTTAGGTGACACGACGTTTATAGCTGGCCTGGTCATCCTGTGCACAAAGCAGAAGCATGGTGCAGCATTGTCTTGTTTACATGGGAAAAGTCAATTCCTGCTTACAATGCAGCAGAAGTGTTAGGCTAATCAAAGCCCCGAGTGAGAAGTGAGTGTTCAATCACACCTCCCATTCACAAACAACAGAAGATGTGCTAAAAACAGCATCTTCGATCTTGGCCAGAGCTTGAAATAGACTTGCCTTTGATTGCCAAAGAACGACGCTTAACAGGGGAGGATGACACTGGAATTAATTAAAATAAGGAGGATCTATTTTTACTGTAATTTAATGCTTGTTATGTTGCTCATGGAAGGTGTAAAAATATTTTGATTTGAATGTGCGTGTTCGTGGAAGAATGCATTTTCTTTGTTTTGTATACAACGGAATTGACAAAATAAATGACAATAAATTAAATAGAATAGGTTTAAACATCAGGATTGGCCTTGGAGCACTATTGTGTTTGTATATGTGTGTGTGGGATGGGGGAGTTAATTGTAATTACACCCAAAACATCATTTGAAAGGTAAGCTCATCATTCACTGATGCTTCAAAACTCCTGCAAAACCGCCCACTTATTTCCACGTCTCTGAAATACTTTTTCAAAATGAAATGACCACAAAAAGATTAAATGATAAGTTGAGGAAAAAAGACCACTTTCTTTCAGGCAGTGATGTCAATGGATATTCTTGTTGCTCCTTGGGTTGTTTTCCCTCCATAGTTAGACGTCCTGCTTTTGACTTTAAAATGTGTTCCCACCTGTTCAGTAGTGGCCATCTGTCTTTGTTATTGTGTGTGCATTAGAGGGTGTGAATAAAGCTTGAAAGGCTTTTGGTGGATTTGGGGCTGCAGGCAAAAAGTCACCTGATAGCATTGATGGTGAAAAATCAAGTCCCCAAGCGATACGAACATGACTTGGCTGAAAATGACAGAAGGCCCGAGAGCCCAGCTACACCTGTAGACTGGCGGAATACAACTGTCAGCTTCAATATTTCAAATGTTGTGAATTAGCCTTTGTAATTTGGAGTAGACTTAAGTAAGTGGTCACAGCGGAGTTCAAGGGCATCAGCACTCGATCTGCCAGTGAAAGTGGAGGATTGCAGAGTAAGAGGGAGTACGAAGGTATTGGGTTACAACCTGGCGGAAATTGACCTGAGGCTAACAGATGCCTGATCAGTCACAGTGACCAAAGCCCCTCCTTACCGAGTCTAAGCCATTCTCCGTGCTCTTACCTTACTCTCAACTGTCTTTGCCCCGATCTGGACAACCATACGATAATTATAGCAATACATCCCAGCAACAGTTTTCTCCCTTGTCTCCCCTAATGCATTGTGGTATTCTCTTTTCCTGACACACCTTGTTCAATGTGACCTTTTCCGTGTATTGCTGCTGGTGGTTCCTTCTATTGGACATTTTGCTCTCCACAAACGTCCCAGAGGACTTCCATTGTTTGAGAACTGCCAGCTGGCCGTGGCAAGGTTTTTATCTCATCAATGTTTTCGTGGAAGTTCAGGGAAAATGCGTGGGTCAGATAATGTGATAGGGCACTAGCTTGTGCCAAATAGAGTGGGAGGATGAGGAGCAGTTCTAGACAAACTCTGACAGCTGGACTAGAAGCCGTGGGGGCCTCTGCGCTGGACAAGCCCCCGTCTCTTGTTCAATGACACTCATTGTTTAAATCCAGTCCAGCTGCTGTCAAATGTAATCTAACCCCCACCTCCATCAGAGGCTGCCAGCGTAGAGCCCACCATTAAGGAGTCGGAAATGTTTGAGTCCCACACTGAAGTACAACCTCCTCCAAAGCTTCACTGGGGAAAAAAATTGGGTTGTTAAGCTACAATATGCAACTTTTCCCTTGAGGCAGGAAGTCTAATGGTAGTTCCACCTTTATTCTCATATAGATTGCCAAGGTCATGCCCAAACACATGCAGCGTAAAAATATTTTCCTTTGCTAATCTCATCTGTAGTGGATAGTAGACAGTAGACTCAGGCATAGACAGGACAGTATGCAGCAAAGGTGCCAGGCCAAGACATTGCATTATGCACCTTTGCCAACAGTACCATTGTGCTGATGGTCCTATATTATTGCAGATTTAGGTCACCTTTACACCTGCCATTTTTAGAATCAAACCTTTGTGTGTAGTTCAGTCAGTTCCCCTTGGTGCAGTTCATTTGGGTTGGTGAGAACTCCCTAATCGCACCCTGTGATACACCACATTTTCAAACTAGTCTGCTTGAAAGAGATGGTCTCACAACGGTTCCAAGCAAAGTCTGGAGCAGCTTATTTGAAGTGAGAAAGGCAACCACTCTAACGCAGCCAAATTTGGGTTGAGAAAGTTTGTAACTTACTGTACCTGGTTGGTATCCCTCGTATAGCAGTTATTACTGGTAGGCTGTCTCTAGGCTTCTACCTCAGTAGCGGAATCCGATTGCAGTGTGTCAGACCAGTATCCTTACCGTCATATCAGTCTCTTGCATTCCATTCCATTGCATTTCATTAACTTTCCCAATACTCTTTGATCTTCCTTTGATGAGCAGACAAAAGGAGGATGTCTTTCGTAATTGTTAAGGTTCATACCATTGCTCATACCTGTCCCTGTTATTTTGCTGGCTGCTGGTTTTCTTCTGCATCCCGGTGCTATCAGAAAAAGCAGAATAACAGGTTTTCATTGTTTTGTCATGTGAAAGCCAAGTGAACCAAATGATAAAAGTAACAATGTATCAAACAATTTGTTTGTCCAGACTACACAAAGGCACTTTTAGGTATGAAAGCGATTCTGAAAACTTTATGGTGATGAGTCTGGCAATAGAGTTAAGCAGCTCAGAGTCTCACAGTGCATCTGAGCTGACCTGACCAAGTCAGGAAGCCTAACTGTGCAGCTCCAGGGTTCATTGAGCCCCACGATGGAGCTAAGCAGCTCAGACAGAGCACTACTTGGAGAGGTCTTGCCAGGGCGGGGTGCCTCACAATGGAGCCTCTTACGTTCTGCCTTACAGTAGAGAAATAACAGCCAACAACTGCCACAGTGCACTGAAAAACACTTAGAAACAAGACTTGTCTCGGAGAGATTGACATCTGGATTGATTGCAGAAGGTGATGGCAGACTGGAGCCGCCATGCTCCATTCCTGTCTGCCATCTGCACCATACCAGAACACGAGCAGTCCAGGCAAAGGCTTTGTCTCTTGGAACAGCCCCGTGACAGCCTTTGCCCTTGGGCTTTGACATATATGGATGTCTGAGGTTTGCAATTGGAAATCTGTGTCCTGAAGTGGCCCTGCTGTGGTAGAGTATATAACTGCAAAATTGATAAATATTTTTGATCTGATTTGTGATTTTCTCTTATTTGCAGGTCTCAAACTGGGAATGGAGCGGGATGCCTATGTGATGATCGCAGAGAAAGGGGAGAAGCTCTACCACATGATGATGACCAAGAGCCGACATCTGATCAAGGATCGACGCAGGAAGCTCAGCATTGTGCCCAAGTGCTTCATGGGAAAGTGAGTTTCTTTGCCCCCTTATCTCTTGGTTTGTCAAGGTTCCAAGAATGTTACCTCAATGCAATGCTGTGAATTCTTGTTTCCAGTCAACCGTTCATCACAAGGGTATCCTGACAAAAAGTTATTACGTAAGATTAGCAGGCACTCCAAAGAGCGGGTATCCAATTGCCCCAAGTCCTGGCAAAATGCCTAAACTGTTTTTATCACCACATCCTCTTGTCCCTAATGAGCCACTGTAATCACCTCTCTCTAGCTATATAAATGGCTACGCAGCTCCACACACTCGTATCATCAAGCCTCAGTCCTCAGTCACATGTACACACACATGCACACACAGCATCCCAAGGACCACTCAGTTGAGGACGGAGACTCAAAATGATTTCCCTGTCGGCTGCAAGCCAAACACTTCATCATGGGGCTACACATTCATCCCTATCAGGCCCAGACATGTGTATACTGTACATAAATACACACACGCACACTCACTCACACGCACACACACACACACACACACTCTTACACACTTTCATTAGTGGAAGACCATTCCATTAACTGAGGCTCTGCAGTGAGCCATTCCCCTTTCTGTCCCTCAGTCTTTCAATGCCATGAATAGACAATGAGGGCCTTGCCTGAAGTTTTCCTCTTCCCCCCCAGTAGCTCTGCATGCACACCAATGCTTTTGAGCTCCTGAGCAGCAATTAAAATTCTTCTTAGCACCATTTTGTAGAAACAGAAAATAAACTAGACAGAACGGCGACGATGACTGATGAGTGGTCTGCTAAAACGACACCAGGGTGCACACCACCCAGTCCCCCCCACAAATCATTAAAACCATCCCTCAGGTTAAATCATGAATCCTAGGGTGAAATATATAATGGACGACAACAACTCATGTGACTACCAAATTTGAACAGATCCTCCACTGCCAAGAAGCAGATTTAATGAATTGCTTAAATATGTATCGGTATTTTTGGGAGACACGCTCCGTCTCAGTGGCGTCACGAGCCGTGCTTGTCTGGGTGTTTTCCGCTCTTTGCTTGACGGGACTCGGGCCGGGCTAGACATTCTGGATCCTAAGACCTTCCAGGAAATGCACTCTGCTACACTGTGTGTGCATCTGCCCTATGCCGGGAAAGTGATCGACATTAAGATTGGAGGTTTTTGCAGCACTGTTCCTCCTTGTCAGCACTTACTGTATTGCACCAAGAACACGATTAGAATATGTAATAATCTCCAGAGGGAAATTCTGTTTTCTCTTGCTTCCTTCCACATTGAGGTCAAAAGTCAGGGCCAGTTATAAAACAGCACAGGGAGCTGGTGGGGATTTAGTGTCTTGCCTAAGGACACTTCAGCATGGCGGACCTTTGCCAGCATTGACGTCTGAACCTGATTCCTCTAGTTGAAGGGCAGTCTCTCCTCACACTAGCCCCCACGGCCACCGTCAGACCTTCATTTGATCTATTTTGTTACCCTGGCTTCCCTGTATCACTCAAGGAGACTATAAAGAAGGAGGGGACAATATTTTGTGGCAAAAGTTTTCCAAATTGCCAGACATTGATGCCACTAATATTTAACTCAATTGGATTGGCATGGAAAATCCCACTATAAACCACTATACCTCTGCTGTTTGGACTTTGACAGGATAGAGATTCAGCTATGTAACAGTAATAATACTGTAAACTAGTGAGTTTTTGTCCAATGGGTACATTAGTTGTCCTTGTTATTGGTCTCAAAACATCAGGAGTCTGCCAAGGAACTGTATAAAGCCTAGCGTTTAGCCTAGCTCTAACCAAACAATGGTAATGTTAGCCACAGGCATATTTAAAATGTATAATCTGATACATGAAATATGAGCTAGTTAGCAACGGATAAATTACTGATAATTCCAACATTTGGCTGGGACACTAACCTGTTAAATAAGGCATGAACAGAGGGGTGGCAAACCCACTCATAACAATGACAGCCACATCAAATTTTTCCACATTCAGAAGCACCACATCGGGCTCATGCACGATGACATAATGTCCCCTCCATCTTTATACGTTCCTTGGTTTCACTCCATCACTTGTTATTTTGCCTCATCTGTTATAGTTTTCCTCCAATTTGTCTGCCTCTTTCACCCCACCCCTTCCATTACTCCTTCTCTCTCCTCTTTTTAGCTTTCCACCTTCTCCCTCCTTCTCTCCCTTCATTACTCAATCATTTCCTGCTGATGAGCACAGCCTGCATTAGCGCTGCATTCTGCCATTCTGATGAAATTATCAGCAAGCAGAGTTTCAGAGGCTATTGCATTAAATGGAGATACTGAGTGCTGGGTAGATCGCACCCTGTCATCTTGATAGCATAATTCCATCATTTGTCTGCTGTCCACCTCAGAAGAACGTCCGTGTTCTCTTTTAACTCTCCTTGCATTTCCTTATTGGATGATAAAGGTTATGCCAGTGCTTATATCATTATGGATCTAAAGTGGAAAGATACAAGAGCTGCCTTTTTTTTTCATAATTTTGTCTCATTTTTTGGTACTGAGTGCTCGTTGTTGTGGTGTTTCTGCACTGCACGTCTTAGCAATCACCTGTCAGTCAAATCATTTGTCCAGTAATGTGATACCTTCTTTGTTTTTTTGTTTTTTTTTTAGCCATGTATAGTCTAATGTTAGACTGATAAACAGCTGTACCAAAAATATGCAGAGAAGTCCTTATGTAGACGTTAATGCTTATCTTTGTCTCATATCTGAGAAGATGTAGTCAAAAATGTATGCATCTACTAGCCCTTACGCCTATAACATGTCGACCTCTGCAAAACTGCTGATCAGTATGATTTTGCTCAGTGGGTTGGGACTCATGAATATGCAATAGAGAGCAGCAAAACATTTACTTATTGAGTATGTTACTTTTTACCTGAAAAAGCAGCATTCTCGTATGTAGATTTTATTTGTGTGGTACAGTTGTCCCTCGCTATAACGCGGTTCACCTTTCGTGGCCTCGCAGTTTCGCGGATTTTTTTTTAGTGCAATTTTGCATGTTTTTTTTTTTGTTTTTTGTTTTTTTACTGGACTTTTTCTACGAAGGTTTGAACTTTGAGAGTGTTTAAACAAGAGAGAGAGAAAGTGAGAAAATGTTAATGCCTGTCTGAGAAAAGTGTATGAAGTGTGTAGTGAGGGGTTTTACAGCCTTAAAACATCTAGAATAATTGTAAAAAATAAAGCTGACTACTTCGAGGATTTCGCCTATTGCGGGTTATTTTTAGAACGTAACTCCCGCGATAAACGAGGGACCACTGTAGTCAAAAAGCGAGACTTTCCCTTTTTTGTTTGTCATCGATTGCTCAACTGTGCGCACTGCAGAAGATGAAATCTGACTGTTCACCAGTGAGCAACCTCTCTAAAATGTGTACCTGGAGCTCGTTTTTTTTTTTTTTTTTTTTTTTTTTTTCTTGGAAACGGCGAGGCCTCAAGCTGAGACAAGAAAGAATGGGCCCTCAACCGTTGACTCACATATTTCCAATAGTTAACTGAGATGACATCATCAATCGTGCTTTTGCAAAGGAATGCGTGAACAGACTTGCTACTATTGCAGAGCTCGAGATACAGCTGTATATACATGTGTTTCAGATGTAAGAATGTGCTTCACCAAATTACCACCATATATCCCTGCTAAGTATTTCCCCCCCCCCCGCCCCCCACCACCCTCTGTTCATATTAATTTCCATAACGGCACTGTATCCAAAATTAACCTGATTTTTACATAAGAACCACACACAGAGAAATAAAATCTCACCCAGCACTCCTCCATTTCCAATCCAGTCCCCTGTCACTGTCAGTTAACAGCCTCTGGCTTTTACAGAGGGACACACACACACACACACACGCGTGCAGAGGTCTTGGAGTGCAGTTGGCAGGTCACAAGGAAGGCTCTTATTAATTATGTTAAAATATTCCTTTTGTGTTTCGGCCAGACAAAAAGTAGTAGTGGCAGATGGCTCAAGGTGTCCCTGAGTCTGCATGAACATACACACACAGCAATGAGATGCTTTTGGCTTGACTTCACACACACACACAAGCACATGTGCACACACTCTGTGCGCTGACACACGTGTGCTTTTGCATGCAAGCCTGTCTGATATCACATGTAAATGTACAGACACGCACACACACACACACACACACACACACAGACAACAAGCAGTTCAAATCCATTTCCAACATGCTTGCTCAGTCTCAGCATTCACAATCACACTCAGACACACACACACACACACACACACACACACACACACACACACACACACACACACACACACACACACACACAGAGCTTTTCTTTCATTCACTGTTCATCATTCTCTGGGGAACTGATTTTGCTCAGCAGCGTGGAAGAGGCAGCAAGGGAGAGTGTAATTTTCTACTTCAAACATTTGTCCAGCACACACCGGGTTTCCAAAGAAGAGAGCAGCATGGACGTGTTTGAGTTTGGAGGGTAAAATACATGTACGAAATTAAGTCAGAGAGATATTTGTAGCATGAGACAAGAGAAGGATAAATTAAGTGGAGAGAGAGAGCAAGGAGGTGTGCTGCAAATGAATGAAAAGATGAGAACAATTAGATTTTATTGTCTTGTGTTTTTATGGAACCTGCATTTGACATTTAAGTGGTATTCATTTATGTGCTACTTTTATGATCTACGACGGGGGTTTTCAAAGTGTTTTTGAAAGAAATCAAGCGAATTCTGCTCAGGTTTCAAAGAGCTAAACAAACCAATCCAAAAATATCCTTTCTTTCATATCAGGGTACCTAGGACAAAGTCACTTCAGATAGGGCTCTGTGGCTTTAATGACAGTCAGCCTGTGGGTGCGGAAGATGAAAAAGTTTGAAAACGGCTGATGTGCAATATAACCCCTGACATTTTGGTGATCTGTGGGAAGTCCAGTGCAGAAACACCACCTCAGTGAGTGGTCAACATAAAAGATGGAGACGAAATACAAAGAAACTCATGGATCAGCACTTTAAGAAAGCAGAGCTTATGGTTCGTGTCTCTGTGTTGTGTCCTCAGTGAGTTCGTGTCATGGCTCATAGAGAGCGGAGAGATCAGTAAACCTGACGAAGGGGTCAACCTGGGACAAGCTCTGCTGGAAAATGGCATCATCCACCATGGTGAGAGAAAACAAAACCTTGTGTTTTTTATTCTCCCCTGTCTCTCATTCTGTATCTCTCTCTCTCTCTCTCTCTCTCTGTGTTTTATATTTCTTCTTATTTTTCTGCTATTTTGACTTGCAACTTTGCCATGTTTTTAGTCACTTCATCCTCTTTCTCTGGCGCTTTCTTACTCCTCTATTCACACTCACTGCTCCTTCCTTGATCTTTTGACTCTTTCATGTTATGAATTCACTTCCTCACTTCCCACCTATTGGAGCGCGCATTCTAGGGATGGTCCAAGGACGGGATAAGTCTGTCGTTATTCTGTAAATGTTTCCCACATTCTTTCCCCTCTCCTGATTTAGTGCGGAGTAACATTCACAGGTGCACCTGCCAGAATTATGCAGTGAGAAATGGAAGACACACACACACCTATAAATAATGTATGAATGGAGGTTGCCAGTGTGTTGCTGAAGGGGCTGTTGGCCATGGTAATTGCAAACCGTCGTTGAGATTTACTCACAGCACCCTCTCCGGATAATACTGAGACCCAGTGTTCATATTTCTGACACTGAATACCTGTGGAAAATCCCCTGAAATCCCCTCTCACAGCAGCCCATGAGCGCAGAGGACACAATGATGAAACACGGGGGTTTGTGGGATCGCACTCAGTGGGGGTGACTCTGGCCCCGCAGCGACAGTGTAGTTGTCACCAATTAGTCAGTGGCCTTGAGCACTGGAGGCATGGTGATAAGAGAGCGGACAGAGAGAGGTAGTGTGACAAAGCGGCAAATTGGCGCTGGGCATCTACCAGTGCTGAGCAATGCGTTAGTTTGTGAAAGTCACAGTGGGTAGAGATTACAGCAACACCGTGCAAACTTGGCCTCAATCCAGGACAGTCAGCAGAGCATGTCTGAGCCAGTGAGGTGCTCCACTTCATACTCATTTTTGTGGTTTTGACATCTCTTTTGCTCCTCTCATAATTGAGCATTATTTCATGCGCGGTAAAGGCCATATTTGACACTTCACAAAGGCTGATTTTTGTAGTGCATTCCGGCGCTTTTATGAGGGCATATTACGTCTAGACTCAAAACAGCTTGTTTGAGCCCCCGCCAGCTTGTTGTGGTGGAGCCAAACTGCCTCTGTTTGGCAGGTAACCCTGCTGGCTGCTCCCACCGCCAGGTATTCGTGTACTCCTTGGTCATTTTCCATGCTGGATTACGTTGTTTATTTTTTCTGAGCGTTTTTTTAGCTGCTGGTTTGGATATTTTATGGAGATTGGTGGTTGTCTGTGTTAAATAATGTAGGTGTTATGGGTAACCAGACACAGATGTGGATTTTCAACTGGGTTTCCCTGTTACCACACAATGCTAAAGGAGCCCATCTCTCTACTGTTAGCTACGCTCTTTGCCCACAAAATATACACAGCAAATTAAATGGACAAAGGAAAGAATATCATGGTTTTTAGATATGATACCCTTGTTTATTTAGGAAATTGAGAAATCATCACTTGTTTCCAACGCAGATCATCTTGTTAACTGGAAACTAGCAGGGTTAACCGTTTCTTCTTCTGGTGATGTTTCAGTGTCGGACAAGCACCAGTTCAAGAATGAACAGGTGTTGTACCGCTTCCGCTATGACGACGGCACCTACAAAGCCCGCAGCGAGATGGAGGATATCATGTCTAAGGTAACTCCCGCTGGTTTGGAACCTTCTAGACCATATGTTTTGAGACACACAAGAAAAAACAAAGGGAAAAAATAGAGAAATGTGTTTCTTCATGGTATGGCTCTTCCTTTGGAAAAGAGATTAGTGACTGCAGAAATTGTGTTTGAGCAGCATAAATTTGTATTCATCATCCTCATATTGAATCGCTGAATTGGTGAAGAAATTGATTCAAAAATGGAATTTATCAGAACTAAATTCATCCTTCAGCTATAATTTCGAATTTGGTTTGCTCACCTCAGAGTCAGTTCTGATACAGACATTCAGTGATACGGACAAGCAAATAAGCTAAAATAACCTGAATAGATCTTTTCTTGCGGTGTATGAAAATCTCAAATGTACTCCGCTTCGGATAAAAGCGTCTGCCAAATGTGAATTGTAATTGTAACCGCAAT
This sequence comes from Myripristis murdjan, assembly GCF_902150065.1. Lineage (NCBI taxonomy): Eukaryota > Metazoa > Chordata > Actinopteri > Holocentriformes > Holocentridae > Myripristis > Myripristis murdjan. Next base: position 30,857,861 of record NC_043986.1, on the reverse strand, counting down.
AAGCGATGATTCAATCCAGTAATGCCAGGTGTACAATACCACTGCTGCCAGGTTTCACTAGCTAACTGTCAGATTGAATCGTTGCTTGTTTGCTTTTTCCAAATTCAACATGTTTCTCAGAGAGCACAATCAGAACACTGGAGAAAACAAATTGAAATCGAGGATCATTTCAGTGATGATCACATACAATTTTCACGCTCTTGCCCAACGTCTTCAAGTCAAGTTTATTTCATCCATTAAAATGGAAATTACAGCGCTTATACCCACCGTCATGCCCCCACAAGACCTCAGTTTAAAGGTAAATACTGTGTGCATGCCTATGGTTACAGGCCTAGTTAATACATTAACATCAAATTACTCCCGCCTTCATCAGGGGTAAAACAGAAAAGATTTGGAAGACTATGGAAGACATTTCAAGGATTCCCATTGGATAATTACAATATTTACACTTTCACATTGCCTTTGAAGTTCACTTACATTGAATACACTGAATACATTGATTACATTGACACATCAGTTTTATCAAGGTCATCATGTGGGCCCAAGAAAGAAAGAAAGAAAGAAAGAAAGAAAGAAAAATAAAGACATTATAAATCATTGAAACCAAAACCCATAAAAAAGGAATATAACACTGAAAGCTGTTGAGGTGTGTCTTTTCCTTGATTTCCAGTCAGCATTCTTAGTTCCTCGCTCACTTTATTCCTTGAGATCAACTTTCGTCTCGGCTCGCACATGCACATGTATTTCAGATAATGAGCTTATGATAAATCAGTTTAAAATGCGTTTACCGAAACACCTAAGAAGCAAAAGTGACTGTATGTTGAGACTGTCGTGTTGAAATTCCTGTTCCCCAGCAATCGCCTCGGGTTAACTCTTTTCACCGTCAACAGCCAAATCTCTTGTCCTGAAGCCATGCTTGTACTTGTTTACTCAGGGTGTGTGGGTTATCAGCACTGCATGCCCTGTGACTCAACAGCCCCACTCCTTTCTCTTGTAGGGCGTCAGATTGTACTGCCGCCTTCACAGCCTCCACACGCCTGTCATCAAGTAAGTATCTACCTCCCTTCCCTCCTCCCTTCCTCCCCGTATGTTAACGTTCCCTCTCCCCAGGTGCATGTCCATGCATATTCATGAGGGATTCACACTGGCCACACCATGCTTTTTTTGTGACTGAACAAACAGCAGTGTTGCCAGGAGTGACACCTCTCACACCTTTCTCTTCTTCAACCTGGCAGCCTAGTCTGGCTTTTTCGAATTTGCTGCTCACATATGAAGACTCAGGCTGAAAGGTGTCGGGGGCTCATGACTGCTGAGCCACTTTTTAGCCATAGTCTGTTAATAATTGCTTCGTTATGGGTCAGACAAATGTGTGTTTGTGCATGTAGAAGAGTTTTGCTCGACATTGTCCAAATGACGACAGCATTCCGAGAGACCTGAAAGCAAATGAGGACGACCTAAATCCTCTTTTATCTCTTTCACAATCAGTCTCTCCTTCTGTCTCTTTCTCTTTCTCTTTCTCTTGCTCACTCTCACTCTCAATCTCAATTCTCTCACATAGACAAACATATACTTGTTTGTCTTAATATTCATGTGAGGACCTTCTGTTGACTCAAAACTAAACATAATCCAAGAAGTCGAAGAAGACAGAGATGACAAAAATGACCTCACAGAGCAAAAATGTCCCCAATCCAAAGGTCTAAACCTCAAACTTGTTCTCAGAATGATACACACACACACACACACACACACACACACAAACACATTCTGGTGTCTGCGGCCCTCTCATCATACCCCTCCGCCCTCCCCCCTTCGTCTCTCTATCTCTCCCTCCATCTTTCAGCCACTGATTGAAGTGCCCGGGTTGCTATTGGCGCAAACAAAAGAGCTTTTGGTCTGGGGATAAATCCCATTAACACACAAAGGCAAACCCTCCAGCCTGACAGCCAAATATTATGTAATATTACCAGAGGCTTTTTGTTTGTTTGGTTTTTTCATATCTGTTAGAGCAATGCCATTGCAAACCACAACAATTAATTATGCTATATGGGTGATGAATGTAATGCACTATCATCAATCTTAATGTTCTCAGTGTATCCATGATAGTTGTGAATCATTTTTGTCTTTGTCTCACGTTATACTGAAATTTTGCTGACTGACAAAGTCCAACCGCAACTCACACTACTAAAATGTGGCCATAATAATGATGATAATAATAAGTAAACATGACGCTCCTCACCAATGGGTCACCCCCCTGCCCCACTTTGATCCCATGTGAGGCAGATGGATGGAAAAACCTTTTGTTGGTAGAGTTTCTCATTCACTCAGCATGGTATGAGCTGAGCTGATAAACAAACGAATGAATGAATGGAAGTCAGTAGAGCTCATTGCTCCGGTCCAGAAACTGTAATAAAGTGCACAACCAGAGGTGGATGAGGCCACGTGTTGACCATCTTGTTGGCAGCTGCACGCTGAGTTAGAGGACACCCAACAAACAGATGATGTGACAAACAGATGGACACACTGATTCATAGACACACACCCTCCCCTCCCGTTTCCCCCCCAAGAGATAGAGACATGTTGGAGGATATTATGTTTACAAATAAAACAGCCTGGGGCCTAAAATCAGGCCTTGAGGAATGCCACAATAGTTCCACTGGTGCTGATGATGCAACTATCAGTTTCAGCAAGGAGACCACTGGTAACTTTAAGGAAGGTAATCTGTATTCTTTGGTGTGCTCCTAAAACATTTCTGTTTTCTGAATTCTTAAAGATGTAGCTAATATTCATAAGTATTATCAGCTGAATAGAAATCATTTTCTGTAAAACACAGGATAAAATAGGCAGACAGGAGGTAGGGCTATAATTGCTAAGGGCCACAAATTGGCTTTCTCCAACAGGGGTTGAACTACACCATAATTAAAACAACAGGGGACTGAGCTAGCAGGCACTGATAAAATAATTGAGCCAACTAGGCCTTAAAGGCATGCTTTTAGAAATATAGTTGAAATTACATGAAGCGTATAGGGCATGGATGTCATATTGGATACAGTTTCCTCTTAAGCCAAAAGATGACACAAATCAGAGATGACAGGAAGATCCTGATTGATGAGGGAAAGCCTGAAGCCTGATATTCTCTCTGTTTTCTGTAGAGCATTTTTAAAAACTTGTCACATTTTTTCTGGAGGAGCTTAACTACTGAATGATAGGCCAGCAAAATAATATGACTTGAAACAGGATCCTACACGTACAGCAATAATACAGGTGATGAATGCCGATCTCCAATATCCTTACAGTACTTTGACATTCGATCTTTTAGAATGTTAAAGGAGATTTGTAATTAACTGGCCCTCCATTTGCTCTGTGCTTGTCTGCACTCTCTCCCTCTTGTCCTGCATGCTGATGAAGCCAAACTCACGCTGTGTAGCTTTTTATCTCGAAAAGGACCGGTGCCACTTCGGCTTTAAGTGTGACGACTGTCGCAGTTAACAGTATGGGTGGTGCAGAAACAGTCAACAACACGCTCACCACATCGAGACGGTAGAACAAACAGAAGCTTCTGTTCTTTTCATAGGCCTCGTTACACCCGTCACGTGTCACATTAGCAACCACACATCCTCACCAGCATTTCCTGTTTCACATCACAACTGATTGCTTACGCTGTATGAATTTTGCAGGGGACATTTGAGGAAGTAAGAATAGATACCCCCTTTCATGTCGTATCCATGAAATGCAGCTTTTACAAAACGTGACATAAACATAGCACAAGCTTTTTTTTTTTTTTTTTGGACTCTTTGGTCAGTTTGACTTGACGCTGTTAACTACCAAGACGTTGTTCTTTGTGTTCAACATGTGTGCTGTTGCTGTGTGGTTGCTGACGCAGCGGTTGCATGTGCTGTGCATATCACTGTGAAAACCACATTTTGTGAACCCTTGTTGTTGTCCCTTTCAGGGACAGAGACCACCATTTGAAAACCTTCAAATCCGTGGTTCCTGCCAGCAAACTGGTGGATTGGCTTCTTTCACAGGTAAACTGGATGTCTATTATACACTGACCTTAAAGGTGCACTACACAAAATTGAGGATTGATTCAAGTAAGGACTGTTTAGACTCAACCAACCTCAGAACGCACTGGCTATTGTCTGATAACAGTTAACAGTAACAGCAATAACCTCTAGGGGCCACGGCCAGTTTTTCAGAAGTCATGTCTCTTTCTGTTTCTTTTATTACACAAGTTAAACATTTCTCCATACAGCACTCAACTATTGATATTTTTTGTAAGTATTTTAGGTCCAGAAGACATTTCTGACAATGTGATCCTCCTCTTTCACTCCCCACATGGACTTTTTTACTTTCATGAAACCCAACTCTTGCATTAATAAATAAATGAATAAATAGAGAGAGAGAGAGAGAGAGAAAGAGAGAGAGAGAGAGAGAGAGAGAGAACCATGTCGTTATTATATATATATTTATTAAGATTAAGACTCAACTTAAAATGTGGAATAAAGCACCTAATAATAAGCACAGTGAGTCATGCCAACTATGAGAACCATATAGACTGAGTCATCAAATTTTGTGCTTATTCCACATTTTTGTCAGTGGAGTCTGAATGGTCATCACTTCAATACAAATGCATGAGTGTACCTTTAAACCAAACCCATAAACTATTTGCCTGTTATGTCCATGAAGAGAGACACACAAAGCACCAAGGATGTAACAAATTGCTTTTACTCTCATGATGGTATTTGGGTACCTTTTTATGTAAATGATCATAAAAGATTATAGGGGACTATAGTAACAATTTAATCCAAGCACAGTTTTAACCCCTGAACTTTGATTTTCCCAAGATGCCATTGTTTCATGGCTGCATCACATCATGTAGATAATATCTAGATGTCTCGTGCATCATTTAATACACATTTCCCCATAATGCAGCAGGACATATTTGGTATCTCTGGAAACCTTGGGATCTCTACTAGTATGTAAAATATAACAAAGCTCAGCTGCACAGTATGCATTTGTAATGATGTTGCCACCAATGTGAGCTGCAGGGTTGAAGAGGTTAAATGGCATACCTTTATTTTTAAGTAAGGATAGATGTACTTATATGTTATATATAATTTCATATATAAGTGTATATACTAGAGTCAGTTCTACCGAAATGCAGTTTTAGCAAACAGTATTTCTATGAGAGTAGGATATTCTGGTACTTCTCCATCCCTGCAGTACTGATCCACCGTTTCATCATTCTGTCTTCTTCCTGTCTTTGATTTTTTTTGTTGTCTTTTCTTCTGTCTCTCCTGTTATTCAGTCATTCTTTCTTTTCCATTTCATTTTGTCGACAGGGGTAATGAGTGTTACATGTGCAGGCTCACGCATTCCCATCCTCACTCCCAACACGCTCACACAGCCGTGCACACATCAGGCCAGCGGTGCTGTGATCTGCTGTGTGCGAAGGTGTAAACAAGCTTTGTGACTGACTGACTGACTGTGTGCGTCATGCGTTTGGTTTCCCAGGGAGACTGCTCGACCCGCGAGGACGCCGTGACGCTGGGGGTGGGACTCTGCAACAATGGCTTCATGCACCACGGTCAGTCACAGTCTCTCACACACATACACATACACAGATACACAGATTGGATGGTGGACAACAGACCGATACGAAATACGACTGACAATTTCAGATCAGTGCAGATTAGCCGACAGTCTCACGCTGTGTGATGCACTTCCACAGGACACATGAATGTTGCAGTGATCAAACCTGTAACTTTCCCAGTTATTCAACAGTCTCTTTATCTAGGCTACTTTGACACCCCCAAACTGTACTGACAAATTTGCATGCACTATGCTCTCTCTTGTCTTGACTCAAATTATTTCCCTATGGTGTTTTTTACACCATTCTGTCTCTGGTTTAAATTTCTTTCAAGCCGGTTACTGTTGCTTCATTTTCTGTTTTCTGCGCTGCGTGATTCTCTCAACACACATCCCACCAGCCCTCGCTCGGTTCCTCTCTCCACTCTAAATCACTTTAATATTGCCCTATCCTCTATTATGATGTTTAGTCACAGGTTGAAGCGGGGGTCATCCTGTCGCTGCACGTGTCCATGCCAGCCAAGTCCCAGTAACCCCATTCACCACAAAGTTGTAGAGTGGTTTTGGTTCCAGGCCAGCGTGTTGAACGTAAACAGCATTAGCAGTGTACCTTAACCGAAGCTGTTTGGCTTAGCGACATGGCTGTCTGGGTCAGGCTGCTGACCCATGACCACCGCTACAGTCCTGAGAAGAGCTAGATGACATTGTCCAGAGTGAATCGAGTGACATTGCTGCCCTGAGCCTATGAAATGAGAACCAGGGTCATCTGTATTTGCTAGGTTTGTTCTATCGACAGTAAAAAAACCAAAAAAAAAAACGCTTAATAGAGTATAGTCAGTGCTCATACACAGAGGCATTTTCTGATATGCACACAAAACTTCTCTGCCAGCATTAGTTTCATACAGGTCAGCCTATCAACAAACCACAATAGATAAGCTGGATTTGCCAAAAGGGATTAAATACAGCACATACCAACAGAAAAATGGCTTGGCTAGCTCCGTGTTGATGTTGACGTTATGCCAAAGTCATTTGCTGGAACATAATCACAGTAGTTTTAAAGCAATCAGTACTTTAAAAAAAAAAAAAAAAAAAAATTAGGGCACATGGCGGCGGGTTTGCTCAAAGGGATAGTTCACCCATTTTGAAAATTTTGATATTATTTCCCTTCCCCCCTAGCAGTTCTATAGGACAGTAGTGGTGCTGTCTTCCTCTCATTGTTACTGAGTGCTGGATACTGGCTGGATGCTCCAAATGCTAACTGTTAGCCTCCTGCCATTGAGCTGGACTTCCCCCCAGCTAACACTCTTTAAAAAAAAAAAAAAAAAAAAGCAATAGTTTTTGTTGGAGAGCACAAATTTGTATCTTAACAAAAAAGTACAATTTCTTAGTTTTTTCTTTTAAAATGTTCTATTTGTTCTTTTGAGGGTTGAGATATTTTATTTTAATTTATTTTATTTTTTTTTGGCAATGTACTTTGTAAATAAACAGACTTGGCGCAGAGGGCTAATTGGGATAATGTTACAACATGACATTAAATTACTACACTAAGGCAGAGTATTAAATTACCGCAAATTAAGCCGTTCTTCACTTTGCTGGGGATGCAGTGCTGGATCCCACTGAGGATCCCACTGCTGCAGACTTTACATAGTCAGTATCACTGTTAGCTTCAGCCTGCAGTGTCCCTGCCTGAGGAGTCTAAGTAGTGCAGAGGTGCAGTGCAACTATATTATAATAGTAATAAATTACATTATGATGGATCTCGCTAGAGCACAGGTATTATTTCAGAAGCTGCATATTGACTGTGTGTCATGCAGAAGTGAGTTTGAGCGCTAAATTAGAACAGATACTCGGGTTCAGAGAGTACACGTTACAGGCGTGTAAATCTCTGTCTTGTGTAAATACTGTGTCTGCTGTTTTTCCCCTCTCTCGCTCAGCACATGCAGAGTACATGCAGGTATCCATACAGTGCTTTGTCCTTTTCCACTTCTCTCATGTGCACGGCACACGTGAAGATCATCCAGTAAGAACATTCATTTCCTAACCACAAACTTGAACCGTAAATTTCAACACTGCATGTCGAACCTTCATCCTTGCATAACATAAATGCAATTCCAGATTTAACCCTGGCCGAAAATCTAGTACCAACCTGATCTCAACTTCAACCCTTGCCCTAACCTGGACCTACTTTCCCTACTCGTAAATTGTTTTCCTAAACCCAAATCCTAATCCTAATCTAGTAGGTCGGGGAAGTGAAGGGTAGCCATTGTGTCCAGAATCGCAAAAACAAGAACAAAAACTCATGCACATCCTTTTGCCATCTGCTGGCTTGCGTCACGTATTCTCCTTCACTTCTCTGTCCTCCGTCCTCCGGGGTCACGACCTCTCCTTTTCATCAGTCTCTCTGCACTCTCACCTCTCCTCCAGTCTCTCCCCTCAGTCCTTAGTCAGCACATCCACTCTTCACCTGCTGCTCTCCTTTATCCCTTTGAATTCACATTTCATTCTTCGCTTCTTTAATGTCTCTTCCTAAAGTGTAAGCAGTTACATAATTCAGTACCTGATCAGCAACAATAAAAATCTTCCAGTGTGCATCCCTGGGACAAAATCCCATCAAATGGGTTTGACGTAACATGTGCCTACCTGGGGATCCGCGATATGAAAATGCAAACCCCAGGTTGAAGGCGCAGGCGTCATCATTTCTTGTTATGTAACACTCAGTGGAAACTGGCTGCTCCTCTCTGACCAGGCACTTCATTATCCTCGTGCAAAATCCTCGCGGAGTTGCACATATTTTAAGTTATTTATTTCAACAAAATATTTTCAGCAATCTGGCCTTCACCGGCGTCACTGAAATCTAGAAATGAACACCTCCTCTCAGTCGTCTGAATAAAAGCTCAACAGAAAGACACAAGGCAGTGTTTTTTAGGTCCCTTGGATGTTGCCAGCTGCTCTCAGCGTTTTACTCTGTGACGATGATGTAGATTTGAGTTGCAGACTGTGGTTTGTGTGTGTGTGTGTGTGTGGTGTATGTGTGGTGTGTGTGGTTTGTGTGTGCACGCGCTGGTGTCTGTGTCAGTGTCTGGCTCAGGGCCAGAGCAGGAGAATTTCTGGCGCAGTATTCCCTCCAGTTGAATAAGTGGTATTAAGGTATTAGACGGCCACAGCCCCTGTGACTCAGAGGAAATAACTTAAGGTCAGGCTTTGTTTGAGTTGGCATGAGGCCAGTGTGTATTTGTGTGTGTGTAATCAGTTTGTGAAGGTTTTTGTTCAACTTCGACTGCCAGATGCTCTCCATCCTCTAAACAGCTGGGTACCTTTAGCTCTGACTGCTGCCCATGCAAGCCCCACTTTACCCCTCAGACACTCTCCACTCTTACACCTACATGTAACGTGTGTGTGTTTGTCTTGTATGCATGCCTATGCATGTGTGTGAGTTTGAGGCCGGATGTCTCTCCTGCCACCTCCTTTGCGATGATCAACATGATTGATATTTGACTAATTCTACCCAACGCCATAAAACCCGCCACCCACATCACGGTATTACCCCATACGTCTTCCCTAAGCCAGCATTAAAACACTTCCTGAGGCATAATGATGTCACTGTCTAATGTCAAACCGCATGTAATGGTGTTACCTTGAGGATCACGTTTACACCTGGCACAGTTGGATTTGGCACTTTCACGCTATTCAGATTGGAAAATACTTGTGAATGTATCATCTGTTTAAGCAACACTTCCTTTGACGCATTTCATACCATGCAGTACGTTATGCAATGTTGCTCGTGTGCAATGTTGCAGACAGCGTTACAAAATTAGGATGGCGGTGACAGGATGCTTTCTTGGAAAAAACATTGTTGTGCACGTTCAGTTTTCTACACTGTAAATTGTCTTATTTCAAGTCAAAAATGCCTTATTCCTAGTCAAAATATCTCATTACACTTAAAATAAGACATAATCACCTCAGAAGTAAATTGTTTTTAGACAATTTTCACTCGTTTCAAGTGAAAATTCACTTGAAACAAGTGAAAATGAGCTAGAAACAAGAAACAAATTTTGCCAATGAAACAAGCAAATTTTCACTTGTTTCAAGCAAATTTTCACTTGAAACAAGAGACAATTGTCTAAAAACAAGTTACTTCTGAGGGGATCATGTCTTATTTTAAGTGTAATGAGATATTTTGACCAGGAATAAGACATTTTTGACTTGAAATAAGACAAATAATCTTGGTAAGATTTTGAGTTTTTGCAGTGTAATTGGCGTGTCATGAAGTGTGTTTTAATGCAGTGGTCTGTCCAGGCTCAGAAAACTGACGTGACCGGAGAGGCATCCATAATGTGCTCCACACCTGTTTGAAGAACCCCATGTGTGAGAGCGTGGGCTCAGCCCAACAATGGGATTTACCCACATACACTTGGCTTTGAAGTGTTGAGCGCACACACACACACACACACACACACACACACACACGCACACACACACACAAACCCATGGCAGACTGTTCCTTCCATGTCCTCCAGAGAGCCTCGCTAGCCCTAGTCTGTGTTGGATGCGACCCAGATGTGGTTTGGCTCCAGATGTTCGTGCTAGCGTCATTAGCTAATGAGCTAATTAACCATTCTTTGAAGTTACAAATGACCTGCGAACAGAGTGGCTGCACCATCTTGGGAAGTGTCAAAACCGAACACACTTAACATTACAAGGTCCAGTTTTCCGTAAAGTCCATCGGTTTTGTCCGTATCGCCTCAAATGAACCTCTGATTAGCAAAGATAAACATCTCCTGTTCTGGGTATGCAGTTTACATCTAGTTTTTTGTGTAATAGACAATTTCTGACATGGCACATAAAGCTGCAAGTCCATTTCCGTTATCGAGCGTGCAGCCAAGCCCCGTCGTGGTTGACGCTTAATGCCTCTTATTGTTTTGCACTTTTCTCAGCATCACTTCCCCTTTGTTGAGCAACCATTAGCTGACACGACTGGAATCTGAGCTGCAGCATTAACACCGATAAAAGGCTGAGGAGCCAGGAAAACAACACTTACTGCTTTTCTAGCACCAGCTCGGGTGTGTGTGTCTGCCCAGTCTTGGTGAGCAGGATTGGCTCTGAAATTTGAAATACAGATATGATATATACAAACTGGGATTTCTAGCTGCTGTTCTAATATAAACACTAATTAATCTCTTAAACTTTGCACTGCAAAAACACAAAATCTTACCAAGATTATTTGTCTTATTTCAAGTCAAAAATGTCTTATTTCTAGTCAAAATATCTCATTACACTTCAAATAAGACATGATCACCTCAGAAGTAAATTGTTTTTAGACAATTTTCACTTGTTTCAAGTGAAAATTCACTTGAAACAAGTGAAAATTTGCTTGTTTCATTGGCAAAATTTGCCAGTGGAAAAAGTGAAAATTCACTTGAAATAAGTGAAAATTAGCTTGAAACAAGAAACAAATTTTGCCAATGAAACAAGCAAATTTTCACTTGTTTCAAGCAAATTTTCACTTGAAACAAGAGAAAATTGTCTAAAAACAAGTTACTTCTGAGGTGATCATGTCTTATTTTAAGTGTAATGAGATATTTTGACTAGTAATGAGACATTTTTGACTTGAAATAAGACAAATAATCTTGGTAAGAGTTTTTTCAGTGTGATTTTTCCTTAAATTTCCCTTTAAAAAACGTTCGATCTTTTATGACAATGTCACATACATATTTTGTATCTGCACTGGTGGCATCACATAGAAAACATTGAGATGTGCATAATTTTATACACATTTCCCTGCAATTCAGCAGGACATGTCTGATATCTTTGGAAACCTCGATCTTCACTATCATTCACAGTAGAATTTACCAAAGTGCTGCTGGTTTGACCAGAGCATGACCTCACAGCATGCATTGTTGAGACACTTTGGGTAAATATTTCTGTCTGACTGTCAAGTGAATCCCCTAACTTTCAACACTTTCACCTAACTAAAACATGGAGAATGGAAAGTCTTTCTAGATTAGATTATCTGGCCAGGGGTTGATGGTTCCTAGTTTCATAATACAAAGATTAATAGAAAGGAATGCATCTGATTATATTCTAATGCTCAAACTAATGCCCATTTAGTCATGATGGATGTATTGTACAGACATTTCAGGATATGGAAACCCATTTTTGAACTGTTGTGCAATGACTCTGAGTCATTTGTCAGTCTTATCTTGCCAAGCGTATGTCATTATTTATTCAGCGAGTTTCCATGACTATTTATTGCATCATTTGCTCTTGACAATAAACTTTACTGCCTCCAGCAAAAGCATGAACATTGCTCCAATACAGCTGTAATTTCAATACAAAATTGCAGTTTCTATCAAGCTCTGTTCATCCGGATTGAAACCCAGCTGCGGTCTGATGAGATTTTGCCCTGTTTTCCCCTCAGTCCTGGAGAAAAGCGAATTCAAGGACGAGTCGCAGTTCTTCCGTTTCTACGCGGACGAGGAGACAGAGGGCACCAGCACCAAGAGCAAGCAGCTTCAACGCAACGACTTCAAGCTCATCGAGAACATCCTGGCCAAATCCCTGGTGGTGAGCTGGCGGGCACACCCTCACACACACTCACTCTCAGACTGCCTCACCGTCGCTCACACACTTTTCATTTTCGCTCATTCAGTTTGTTACCCTGTTCTTCTTTCATTCTCTATCTGTCCCTCTCTTTTTGACACACACACACACACACACACACAGTGCCCATAATAGGACTCAGTATTACATAATGATTCACTGGACTGCTTGGCGGCTTATTGAACTGGCATATATCCTCCACTCCAGCATTGCAAAAACTCAAAATCTTACCAGAAATATTTGTCTTATTTCAAGTCAAAATGTCTTATTTCTAGTCAAAATATCTCATTACACTTAAAATAGGACATGATCACCTAAGAAATAACTTGTTTTTAGACAATTTTCACTTGTTTGAAGCTAATTTTCACTTGTTTGAAGTGAATTTTCACTTTTTCCACTGGCAAATTTTGCCAATGAAACAAGCAAATTTTCACTTGTTTCAAGTGTAAATTTTATTTTAAGTGTAATGAGATATTTTGACTAGAAATAAGACATTTTTGACTTGAAATAAGACAAATATTCTTGGTAAGATTTTGAATTTTTGCAGTGAGTCTGTTTGCAAGTGTGTGTGTGTATGTGCACATACACATGCAAAAATGTGAGTGTTCTTTCTAATCTCACAGCAAGATGTAATTAACATCATTGCGCACACACACACACACACACACACACACCCCTCCCGCAACAGTCTCCTCTTCCTGCAGCTTTGAGGACAACAAAACGCCTTTTGAATTTGCTGATCAATATGCATCGTAATGAGTGTTGTCTCGTGGAAATGGAATCGACTGTAATGACGGTGATAGAGCGCCGCACGCGCTGCCACGGAGACGGCAGATAAGACGAGCGTCCCGGGAAGCACTCAGGCGGATGAGGGGAGGTCTGAGATGACTGCTGTTAGTCTGATACACACTCATCCTCATTTGGCTCCATTTCATAGGATGGTGACATCTGTTAATCTGTTGAATAATTGAATTGAATATGATCAAGATGATACAGGGCCTAGTAAAAAACAGTAGACAAACGAAATCTGTGACAAGGATGGAGCCTAGTTTTGGTTTCATAACACCTCTCTATAAATTTGCAATAGCGTGCCAGATATGACTGTAACTGTACTGTCGCTGTAACAGATTGAACGGTTTTAGTCGACCTGCTGCTAAATGATCTGATCCGAAACGCGACAGTATCAGTTTTTCCCCTTTGAGATGCTATCCGTTCCTCCACTTGCACTTCAGTCCTTTGTCACTTTGTCGCTGTGGTGACCCAGTGACACACTCAGTGGTGACATTTGACTGCAGGTGCTGGGAGGAGTGAGTGGAAAGGTCAAACCCAGAACAAGGAGGAAAAGCAGTTATCACTCAGACAAAACAAAGCGTGTTTCACTCCTGACCGAAACATATTGCCCCTCCCGCCTGTCTACCTTTAAACCTCATGCCAGCGTTTTTTACTGTAGCTCGTGGGAAGGTGCTGCTAGTCAGATGAAGCTGGGCCTGGCTTTTTTTGATACAACAGAGTGCTGTCCAAAACTAGAAAGTATCTAGCAGAACACATACCTCCATTTACAGTATAATATTGCGGTAATGTCAAGATATGCCAGGTCAACATGTTGGATATTCACTAAAAGTTAGTTCTGCCCACCTCAATCCCCTTTGGCCAGTTGTTGTGAAAAGTTAATCACTTCTCCCTTGTCCCAAGATCAACCTTCCCACAAAGTTGCATGCAAATCTGTTCACAACTTTTTGAGATATCCTGTTAATAAACGTCTAGTAGAAAAATGAGATGGGGTGGAAAAACCATGACCCTTCTCTAACACCGTTGGTGGAGGTAATTAAGTGACGCTCAGCTTTTTAGAGACCATATTAACGTTTTTTTTTTTTTGTTTTTTTTTAGCCAGCAAACATCCAGGGGTAGTTTCTGCAAAGAGAGGCAGCTACTGCAGCTAGACTTTACAGAAACAGTTTTTGATTAGCATGAAATGAGGGTGAGGCAGCAGGATTTAATGGCATGGAGGCAGCTGATTGGCTCCTTTATCTGCATCACCAAAGCCAGCGTCACATAGAAATGCAAAACGGTGATACACGAGACGTACGTGCATGTAAGCATTTCTCATTTAAGTAAATCATTTCACGCTTGGCTGATTGATTGATTTTTCCAAACAAAATCAAATTAAACCACTGATGACAATACATTTTGTTGATCAGGCGGTCCTGTTTCTCTCATACATGCCATAGTATGGTGACTTATGAAATAAAAAAATATCGCTGAAGAAGGTTCACATATCAAAGAATATATCTTAAGACATTAGATATTAGCGTGAAGTGTCAACAGGTACTGAATTAAAGTAGTTTGATACTTGCTGAGGAAACAGTTTTTCCCTCTGAAAAGCCTTTCCAACAAAAGCTGATCACCACATTTGTTTTTTACATGTGCACAGTGTGCACAGGCTCGCTGGTCAAACTGGTTGAATTTTTAGCACAGCAGCCCCCGCCATGTGACTGTCTGAAAACATCACATGAGTGCCCTGCAGAAAGGCTTCTCTTTTCCTCTTTTGATTCATTGCCTTTGTTTGCCTCTTTTCCAGCTTGTCGAGAGAGTAAAACGGCCTCTTGAAACTTTCCTTCTGTTGCCTTTCATTCTTCTTCTCCACAGCCATTGTTAATGTTTTCCATGTTTTCACATTACCGGATAATGTTAACCGAGGTCTTTCATTTCGAAAGGTTTCACTTCAAACTCTTAACAAAAAACACTTCTTTTCTTCATTCTTGTGTGTTTCTTGTTTTGTTTTGTGTGTGTGTGTGTGTGTGTGTGTGTGTGTGTTTTAACAAGGTTTTTGTAATTTCATGGTCATTTTGTGGCAATTTTCTTTTTTACTTTTCTTAAACTAATGTTTGCTGATCTTCTGGTCTTTTTGGTTTGATGTTCTGTCATTAATTTTTGTCTTTTATTTCTTTTTTTTCTTTCTTATTTTACAGTTTTCTTTTTTTGATTAATTTTGTGGTAGTCTTCTTGTAATTTAACTTTAGATATGTAATGTTTTTGAAAGAAATGTGGGTGATTTTTGCTGAGGTTTCAAAGAGTTAAGTCCAGTATATTATGGGACATCCAGAAGCTGTTTTGGCTAACATTGCTGCAAAAGTACTCATTTAGCATCTCTGTGCATATCAAAAGGGGAAGTGCTGTTTGGCTCGCCACCATAAGTGGGAACGCCTTTTTCCTTGATTAGCAACAATAATCCTCCCTCGTGGCCATTATTAAAGTGACAGAGCTTATTCTCTCGCGCTTGCTGCAGGAACTCTTTGTTTACCCTAGCCATATCCTCAGATGGTACATTAGAGATCCCGTCTTATCGGGGCTGTGCAGAAGGAAGATGGCCCCAGTAGCTTACCTAATTGTAGCCAGCTAATGGCGCTCAGTGATGACAGCGCTGGGCTGAGACTCGCCCCACAGGGGAATACAACCAGAGAGGCAGAGAGCATCATCAGAGGCCGCACACCTGACGCATGATGACATCTGAAAGTCACAACATGCAACCTACAGCAGCAAAGCCATTACTATGTGTTGACTGATCATCTGTAAGATCATTGACCACCTAGAAAAAGTCGTGATGTTACCATTTGATAAGATGATAAGAAATTGGGTCACTGCTGCAGCAACTGATAACAGATACAGCGAGGAAACAGACTACAATGAGCAAATGGCCCGTATTAAACATAATACAGCTGATTGCTTAATGTAAGCCATTTAGTAGAAATAATGTGCAAAGTAACAGTAACATAAGGGCGACACAAACAAAATGAATTGCAGCTATGTACTTGAATACATCATGACAATGCTTTTGAATTTGCTGTGAACTTCCCTTCAGTTTTCCTGGGAGAGCTTCAGATTTTCATGAGGCTCCCCTGCTCGTCTCCCAGAGTCTTAATTTATCCCCATTTTCTCACATACTTTGAACAAATTTCACAGTCTAGCCATTTATTACATTTGTTACAAACAGCCACACAAAAAATCTCAGACCTATACAATTGCTGTTGTTGCCGAACAGCCAGTAAGAAATGCCTGTTACCTCAATAGCCGTGTTTCCCTCAACCTATTTTTATGCACATTTTGAAGTAGAAAAGGTTGGAAACGGCCAAATAATGCATAACATACTTGATGGAAACCTACATTAATTCACATTTCCTGTACTGAATATTCAAGATGTGCTTAAAAAATGCGAAACACTTTGGATGGAAGCCCAGCTAATGATGCAGTATATTATATGATTTAAGAAATACATTTTAAGTCATATTTAAGGTCTTGGTAAGTTACATATAGCAGCATGTGATCCATCACGTCTATTTTTTTTTACTAGAAAGCAATTTCATTTGTCAGTATATCTCCCATTTGACACATGCCTTGTATAATAATTTGGTCATTTTAGTCATTTGTAGGTATGTGTGAGGCGAATGTGTTACTTTTCATTATTGTAAAGGGCCAGCATGATGAAATCATATACTGTTGTCTGAATTTTTCAATTGTTCAAAGTTGAACAGAATGCAAGGGATAGGGCTGGTGACGTGACTGTCAGTGTTGGTGCGTGGTTTGTGTCAGAAGACTGAAACTTTGACTGTGAAAGTGACAAACTTAAGATGCAGAGTTTATTCCTGTGTGTGGGAGTATTTTGACTTTCTTCTTGAAGATAATTAAGGGGCCCAGCACCAGAGCCTGAGAGGGTTTCTGGAGAGTCCCTTTTTGATTGTTGCTCAGTTCAGTATTGAAGGTGACCAGAGTAGGTGGCCGTGTGTCAAACTGATTCATTTCTCTGTGCTCTGTAGATCCATCCTGAGGAGGAAGACTACGGCTTCGAGATTGAGGAGAAGAACAAGGCCATTGTGGTGAAATCTGTTACCAGGGGCTCACATGCTGAGGTTATTGTCCACACACACACACACACACGCACACACACACACACACGCACACACACGCGCACACACGCACACTCAAACCAGGTGGTGTGTATGGGATGAATAATGATAATGTAATGGATGCAGCCACTCCTTTTTCTCACTCTTTCTGATTCATGGGACACTTGAAACACTCAGTCACACACACACACACACACACACACACACACACTTGTCTCGTCACTGCCCCAGTCCATTAGTCCCAGTAGGTAATGGCTGTCTACTGTCTCGATGGCCGCTGTCACTCTGTCTTTGTTCCCAGTAGGACTTCACTCTGATTGGCTGGAGAGCCATTAGACATGCCTACTCACATCACCTTCAGAAACCATATACACCCCTGCCTCCTGCCCACACACACACACACACACACGCACACACACACACACACACACACACACACACGGTCTACATTGTATTTCATGTATTTAGCAACACGTTTACCTAGAGCAGCTTACAATGTGACAGTTGGATGCAATGAATGAATGAATGAATGATACTTTACTGATCCTTTGCAGGAAATTACAGCGTCACGGCAGCTTAATCACTTCAAAACACATGAAATTTCACAATATAATAAATAAATAGATAAATAAATAAATATACATCATGTATGAAACAGATCTAGGGTTTTTGTGCATTAAAAAGTAATGTAACCTTAATGTAACCAATGTAAATGTAACCTTAAACGTTTTAATAGGACAAGATCTTTTTTTTTTAGTTTAGTTTATTTAGCAGAGAGTTGAAACATTGAAATGAACGGTAGTTCATTAATAGTTTAAAATAATGCTAATAATAATTACAATGAAAAAACAACCAAAGCGTCCACTGACTGTAGATAAGGTGTAGGCTGAATTCAACCCCCCACCCCCATGACTATGAACAGTTTCCCCTCCACTTGAATGGAAAACAATACGAAACAAAACATAAACCAGAAGGCGCTTGACAGCGATTGTGAAGATATGACAGTTCCACATGTTGGATGTTCACCAAAAATTGATCATGCCTGCTGCCGCCCACCTGCTTTTGGCCAATTAGTGTGAAAAGTGAATCAGCTCGTTGTTGCCCCATGACCAACCTCTCCGCAGAGTGTTCACGAAATCTGTTTGGAAATGATATACATTTTTAAGTAAAGCCACTGACACGCCTCTCCAGGGCCAGTCAGTGCGAAAAGTTAATCAGTTCTTCCTTCCTTCCCAAGTTTCATGCAAATGTGTTTGTAACTCCATAACCCCTTTCAAACAGAATGGGGTGGAAACATAACCTCTGTCCAACTCCACTGGCGGAGGTAAAAAAAAAAAAAAAAAAATAGAAAAAAGTACCAGACAGTTGGTTTCAAACATTGTTCGTTCCATTTTATGTTTGTTTTGCTTTTTTTATGGTTGACAGCAGCATCCTCAAAATATGTTCAGAAACTATGTCACAAAACTACTACTGGGAATTGTTTTAGTTTTGTTTTTTTATGCAGCTATTTCTCTTTAAGTAATTTTATCTGTACTCAGTCTCTCTCCACGCTGCTGAAAGACGTCATTTAGGTCTGGCCAGTCTGACCTGTGGCGTGTATTGTAAAACTAGTTTTCCAGTAACTTCTCTCTTGAAAGCCCAGGAGGTTGTCCCGGTCATTGAGTCCAGTGGGATCTTCCTTTTTTCCACAGGTTCTATGTGCTCTGTTTCTTTTATGCTACTCTGGTTCAGATTTCCTCAGCGCTTTTTGTTGTTTTCCTCATTGCGATGCTTTCCCACATTGGCCATCACCAATTCCCTGCAAAAACAGGATTGCTGGTTGTGACACAGCCTCGGTGTGCCAGCTCAGTGAATGAAGCTCAGCTGATTCCCATGGGGGCTCTGAAAAGGGCTGAAAGACAGAGAGAGAGAGAGAGAGAGAGAGAGAGAGAGAGAGAGAGAGAGAGCACTCTTTCACTATATGATACTATTATAGAACATCACATGCACAGTCACCCATGCTGTTTTGTCTCTCTCTCTCACACACACACAGACACACACACAAACACACAAACACACCCTTCCACATTCAGTCGGCCGTGGCTCCTCCCAGTCTCTCCTCCATCCACCCCGGGCTGTGCTCCAGACTGAGAGTCTTTTCCAAGTCAAGGCCACCCCGCCGGATCGGTGCCCGGGACACTGGACAGTAGCAGCTTTATTCTAACAACGTGACTGAAGATGACTATATTTGAGTGACGTGCACTGTCTGCTGCTGCATGTCATTTCTGAAGGGGACTTTAGAAACTGATATCTGTCACATAGCTGAGGGCGCTTGGGTTTTTTGTTATGAGCATGTTAGTTTGTCTTATGACAGTCTCATGTATGGCCGTCTTTCCATGTGACAGTCATCCTGGGTGAATGTCACAAATGCCCTTGATTGTTTTTGGCCAAGGGAAAAATTTCATAAAATCCAAAAATACATAATACACTAAAGGTCTAATCAACCATGAGAGATTTGGCATTAACAAGTGAAAATAAAGCACAGCTCTAATCAACATGTAATAAAACAAAACCTCTCCAACCTGGAGAAAAAGAAAGAGAAATTCAATTCATGTTTGTCAGTATAGTGGATATGTATCATGTAAACAGGGCATGAAAAACCTGGCATAAGTTAGATAGATAGATAGATAGATAGATATACTTTATTGATCCCAACCAGGGAATGTCTGGTGTTCCAGCAGCAACAGTAGAAACATATAATAAAGTTAAATAAAACAGAATAAAGGCTAAATATTTACAATTAAGACCATAAGACTAAAAACTAAAAATATTCAATAAGGGCTAAACCTAAGAAAAAGAGATATGGGATGTGAAATATACAGATGGTAATGAATATGAAATGAAATATACAGATGGAATTGAAGTATATACATGATTGTATAGATAAGGAGAGTTAGCATGAAACCTCGAAACCAAGAACCAAGTGGCAGAACCTGACGCCCGGTACTGGGATTCAGGAACTAACCGACTTGATTCAGCCTCTTAAGGAATCACCATTTCCCCTCCAGTCTGAAAAACAGTGTGAATGTATTAACCTAGGATGTAATATATAGATAATAAATAATAAATAAACAGTTAAGGTGCTGAGTAGTGGAGTGTTAAAAAAGAACTATACAGCAGACAGTTGCAAGTCTCTGTCTGACAGATGTTATTTGTTGTATAGTGTGATGGCTTGTGGCAGGAATGATTTCAGGAATGAGGCTCCTACCTATAAAAAAAAACTGTTTTTTAGTTTTTTTTAATCTAACATGATAGTATTTCTCCTCATTTGAAACAATGAACTTGGGTTTTACTGGCAAACTCAGAGCTTCTGAGAAGTTGAGTAGCTTTTTCAGTTTATCAAGGTAATGGTAACAAATGTTCCTGCAGAAAACTGTATCTTTATTGTCCTGGAGGCATACCGCACAGATAAACAGTCTGTGAAAACACCAGATAATGATAATGGCAGATTTTAAGCAAGCCACTTAGAGGGGTCATAGATGAAAATTCCAACTCACATTACCTACAGTATTTCAGTGAAGACAGAGCTAGTCTGGTAACACGAGTCCCATTCAAAACGAATGATCAGGAAGTGACGAACTGTAAAATGTTATATGTTGTATCTGGGGCACCAGTGATGGCAGAGAATTCATTAGCCCATGTGAAAGCATTCCACAAAACGGAGAGGTTGGCGGATATTAAATTAATTACATGAGGCTCCATGCAAACAGGGTTTTCGAGAGAGCTAAAACAAGCTGCAACCTGAAAATAACCCCACCATGTGCTATCTATGTGCCCGTGCAGATGGCTGGGCTGCAGGTGGGCAGGAAGATCTACACCATCAACGAAGACCTGCTGTTCCTCAGGCCGTTCTCCGAGGTGGAAACCATGGTCAGCCAGGCTTTCTGCATACGGCGCTCGCTACGCCTGCTGGTCGCCACCAAGGCTAAGGAGTGAGGGACACACACACGCACATGCAGGCACACACATAGGCACACATGCATCGCTGTGGGTGGCTAACACACGTTGGTTTGGCTGGTCTTTTCTGAACCAGGATTGTGAAGATCCCTGACAACCCAGACAGGCTGTCCTTCAGACTCTGTGGCTCCGCCCCTCCTCATGTGCACGCCGTCAGGAAAGGTGAGTGACAGTGGAATTACTTGGTTCTTACAACCAGTTTGGTCATCACAGTACTGGATGTTGATCAGATAGAGTGATCAGCTGCTACAATTCAACATTGACCATGACGTCCTCCAGGCATCGGCATTAGTCACCCTGTGAGAATTTACTTATTTATTTTTGCACCTGTGATGTGTGAAGCTTATTGTCCCATTGGCCTGTTGGTGGCGCTGTGGAGTGCCAATCAGTTTCATTTTGTGGATACATATATAAAAACACATCATTACCCAATGTTCATCACATGTCCCAGCAGTGTCTGAGGTACTGATGCTGTTTGATTCCCTCATTATTCTTATAAGAGGAAACTGACTTATTCTCAAGTGTGAGGGCAAAAAAACGGTGCAGTCACCAATTTTGTGGGTGTAATTGAAAAATAATGTGACATGTAGTGCAACAAATCAATAATGTTATTTCAAAGTAATGAGTAATATTTTACTTTTGGGATAACAAACCCAACACTGGACATCCCCGAGGGGATTTGAAAGAATGCTAATGAAATTTTGGAAAGGCACTTTGAAAGTGAGAGTTAAGCAATTTTGAAAAATCTGATATTATTTCACTTCCCCCCTGCATTAAGTAACATTAAGTATAAAGAGTCTGGGCAGCAAACTGTAAACATTAATTAGGAGTGAGTGTTAAGCAATGACTTCAAAGGCACAGGCAGAAGAATAATGCAGATATATACCTGTCCTACATTCTTATCAATTTAAACTGCTTTCCAGAAAAAAAAAAAAAAAAAAAAAAGAGTTGGAGCAGTAGCCCCAACAGAGACTTGAGTTTGCTATTGTTGGCGTTCTTAATTTAAGAAGCTTTGTCAGGCATCATGAAACTCAAATGTTGTTTTATTTAACAATTTGAGTGGATGAAGGCAGTTATTTTTCAGAATGTTAGCTGGGGGGAAGTCCAGCTCAATGGCAGGAGGCTAACAGTTAGCATTTGGAGCATCCAGCCAGTATCCAGCACTCAGTAACAATGAGAGGAAGACAGCACCACCACTGTCCTACATAATAAGAGGGAAGTGAAATAATAGACGTTTTTCAAAATGGGTGGACTATCCCTTTAAATGCTGTAGGCAAGAGAAAAATAACTAATTGCGGGTGAATTCAAGGGTGAAGATGAAGTAACATTAGCTTCTAAACACCTGTTACATTGTGTTCAGCTTTAATTGAGCCTCTATTAGGTTTTTTATGGCCACCTGTCAACCAGGCAGCCTGAGGTCAGAGTTCAAAGCCTTAATAGCTCGAGCGCCCCTTTTAACACATACACACACAAAGGTAATGCGATCAGAGCACAAACTGTAATAGGTAACTAAACTGCCACACACACACATTGTGACTACCACCTGGCCCTCCCTCTTCTCTTTCTGCTCGCGAGCCCCTCAGCCAGATGTTTATATTGAATAGAAAGACTCAAAAAAACATCAAGATGAGCGATTTACGACTAGGCCAGTTAGGGATGAATCCAAATGTGTACACCAGCCAGGGGAAGGAGAAGACACACACACACACACACACACACACACACACACATACACACATTTCCACCAGTGTGGAGAGGAGCCACCGCTCAGTGCTTCTGGGGAATGTGATCCCTCGGTTTTACTTTTCTTTATTATGGCTCAGGGACCGCTTATGTTCCACAACCTCTCTGCCTTTCACTTTTGTCTGTTTACCTCCTTTCCCCTCTTTGTCCCTTTTCTCTTTTCTCTCTCCGTCTCCATTTCCCACTCGTCTCCTCTCCCGCTCCCTCCTCCTCTTGTGTTTTCGGGCTGAATTCAGTCTCCAGTTGTTTGCTCTGCTCTTAAATTGGTCCCTCAGCGTGATCTCCATGCAAGTGCGGGGCAGTCCTGGAGATGTAGTTCGATAATTGCTGGGATCCTGTGAGGAAGTGATGCCAGTACATGTATTTTTAGACAAGAGAGGGAAACGATGAAGGTGTTGATTGGACTTCCAGGCTGTTAAGTTGACTGGGACGGCGTCTCACGGCACTGAACCGAGTCATTTTCATTTGTCTTGGAGACACTTGATGGGCGGGGTTATGTGCAGATGTGGTAGTTGGACCCAAGAGTAGGCTATTTAAATTCAGCTAGCAAACAAAGGAAACCCTTTTGGGACTCATGAAAGGTCTTTAACAAAAATGGAATTATTGAGGAATTTTTACTAGACGAGTTGTGATCTTGACAGTAAGAGTTATGCTTCCTTCTACAGGTCAATGCAGCTTTCTTGTTTTGTTTTGTTTCGTGGTTTGACTGTTGAAGCCAGTACATGTTGATTTTAAACATAATTGTTTTTTGTACAACAGGATAAATGCATTTTTTTCCTTCACTTTGATTTGCTATAACAGACTTTTTATTTTTTTCTCCCTGAAATGGAAAATGCATGACACAGCCATATATAAAAAATTTTTCATTATGCATCCTTCTTTTCCAAGACTCAAGTTAAAAGTTTTCATTTATAAACCCATGTCGAAATATTCTCTTTTGAATGTGGAGTAGCGTTCATACAGTATATTAAGTATTTACCAACATGTTGCATGTATAGTTTAACTCCATTTCTACCATTGTGCACCTTATAACCTCTGACCCTGAGCCTGCACTGCCTCACTTGCAGGCTGGGAGGCAGCGGCAGCGGGTCTCCAGCCCGGCCAGGTCATCCTGAAGGTCAATGGCAACAACGTCAACCGCAGTCAGTACCAAGAGGTCCTGGAGCACTTTACAGCACAGCACACGCAGCAGGAGCCTTCCCATACGGTGAGCGACACATGGCAACACGTCTTTCACCTTCACCTCTGTCACTCAACACCCGCTCACTTCCTGGCTCTTTTAGTCCCTTAATTCAACCACAAACGTTGCTTTTTCAATGTTACTGCAATGCTGACTGTGACTGTTGAACCCTAGTCTGTGTCCTCGCAGTGTCAGTGGGTGTACCGTGCGTTTGAGGACGTGGAGGAGCAGCAGCAAGAAGAAGGAGGTACGGGCGAGAAGGAGGAGAGCCCTTTCAGGCCTTATCCGGTAGAGAACGGCTCTGACCGTGAGGAGGGGAATGGCACGAATGGAACAGGTGAAATTCAATGTAACATCCTCTAAAATTGTACTGCTGTTATATAATAATGTCATTTTGTAAGTGGAATTGTATACAAGACTGTGTTAAAAAGATAATTAAAGCTTGAAATGAAATCCCACAAAAGTCAATAACCCTTTTCCTTTCGCATACTAGTACAGGTTTTTTCTGACCATTTTAAAATGAAAATGGAAAAGCTGTTTGACATCTCATTTTGAAATGGAATAATTGAAATGTGATATAAATATTGCAGCCTAATTTCATTTATACATACACTATTTAAATTAAAATAAAGATTTTGATTGAATGATTCATTTTCATTTTTGCCAATTTCCTACAAAAAATTTGAAAATGAAAATGGCATTTAACTTCTTACTCTTCTGTGCAGTGGACAGTGTTCAAATGATAATTCAAACATAAAGAGGCAATCACACTTTTTTGCAAATACATATCAACACTCTCCATATATTTGCACATAAGCATGTAGTGTGTATTTTCAAATGATACATATAAAGTAGAATCGAACTTTTTCTGCACTCCTTGTTTTTTTTTTGTTTTTTTTTTAAAGAATTTGAAAATGTAGACACCACAGAGTGTGTACTTACAAGTGAGCATTGTCCCGTGCAGACCACAGGCTGGCCAGGCTCTCTCTCTCTGCTGACCTGCCGCTGGTCAGCCTGACGGTGGACAACGTGCACCTGGAGCACGGCGTGGTCTATGAATACGTCAGCACTGCCGGCATCAAGAGCCACGTCCTGGAGAAGATGGTGGAGCCCAAAGGCTGCTTCAGCCTCACCGCCAAGGTACTGAGCTGAGACAGCTGAATTTATCCAGGATCTGATAAGCGGGATATCATGTGTTTGGCTGTTTAGGAGTAGGATGAAATTCTGATGCTGCCCTCAAGTGCTCCTGACAGCACAATGAAGAATCGAAAATGCACATTAAATGTGTAATTGATGTTTAAGCAGTTTGTTAAGTAAATGCATAATACATAACTTTTACAGTTAGTGGTTGACACTGATTTCATGATCTACGGTACAGCTGCCTGCACTGTACGTCACATTTCTGTCACTTGGCTATAATGGAAAATCCAAACTTGCCCAGTAGTATTTACCACTTAACTGGGTCACTCATAGGTACTTAATGTGTTGTTACAAATTTTATGACAGCACTTTAAGGCAACTAAACATAACATAACATAAGGGAATTGTAATTTCAGTTGTTAAAACCGGTTACTGCTGCTAAAAACATAAATTTGAGGGTCTGATGGGAAAAGGTGCTCCCCAGTGATGCAATTTTCAAAACTCTCTGAGAACAAGTTTGTCTCATAAAGTGATGTATGATTAGTCCACCAATCACAATGAGTCTCACATGTGCAGCAGGTTAATAAGAGGCTTGGAAAGATCGTCTGAAATTAGCTTTATACTCCAATTTCACCAGGTAAACCAATGATATGAGTGTTTGAAATCACTGCAGGGGGTGTGGTTATACCTGTTGCACAGGTGACACTCATTTTAGTCATTGGTGTCTGGAAGAGTTTCGAAAATGACTCAAGTCAACTGGAAATCACAGGAGGGGGTTCTTTACTCAAGGGTTTCGACTGTGAACCTCCACTTGAGAAAGATTTTAACTCTCATGTGATGAAGTTGTTGTCTGTCCTGAAACTGTGTGATAGTAGTACAGAGTGTAAAACCTCTGATCATAATAGGTTTTGACTGGACTGAAAAACACTGCACTGATTAAGGCTAATTACTGTGGTTGACTCTAATCCCCTCCTCTCAGTGAAGATGTCATTTCATTCTTGGAGTGATCCATCCTCTCTGTCCGTGGCTTTTGTCTCTGCAGATACTGGAAGCATTTGCTGGTGATGACAACCACTTTGTGCGTAATTGTAGCCAGCTCATCTCCCGGAGCGACCGAGTGGTTTCCATGCCTCAGTTCGAGTTCAGACAAATCTGTGACACCAAGCTGGAGAGCATCCGACGGCGTATCAGCAGCTACCAGCAGGTACCACATGAGGAACAATCCTGCTATCCCTGCAACACATGTTCTGGTATTTTCTCTCTAAAGCTGACCAGGCAGCTTCGGTTAGTGCTAGCTCCAGATGGGAATATCCAACACCAGAATTTCATCTGGGTAAATCCGGCACATCTCAGTAAAAATGGGATGTGCGCCTCTGTTGCACCCCTACTTTGCAATTTAGTGCAGCTTTAATGTTGTTTTGAAAACTGACAGTTCTAAACAGCTGAGTCATGTTTAAAGCCTTTCTAAAATACCCAATAAGTTAATACCTTTGACCACAGACCTGCTTATTTAACTATTAATCAAACAATGTTATAATATATTAACTGTCACTACACAATAGTTTAAATAAATACTAACTGATGATCATCACTAGTACCAGTGTTATTATTGGTCAGAAGACTGTTAATATAATTTTTGATTTAAAATAAAAGATTTAGGGTGTCCTGGTGGGTTTTGGGGCATCCCAGTCAAGGCAAAAAGCCAGAAAACATAATCTTACAAAGATGTAATATAAGATAATAAAAGATTTATTACCTATTCTTAAACCTGATCCCTATTTGTCAAATCATGAAATTTATTGTGGCTGTGGTGGTTCAGAGGAATTTAAGCTGTGAAACAGACAAAAACACACTGCCTTCTCTGTGTTATTGATTCGCAAGTCACAGAGTAAATAGCTTCTCCAGAACCGGATTATGTTTTCCTTTTGAGTCATATGTCACTCTCTATTAAACACACTGGCACACACATTAAAGCATTCTCATATATTCCTTCAAGGAAATGTGGTAGAGATGACTGGATGCACTGTAATGCATGGATGGCCATATCAGTTCACCATAAATTTTGTAAATCTGTGAACTGCCAGCATCTGTAAATATGTCATTAGTCAGTTCAGCAAAATCTGCAGTATCTCGAGCCAGTAGGAACTGCAGGGTGAAGACATATTTCTAATTTTATGTATTGTATTTTTATCTGTATCCAATGCTTTGCTGCTACAATGGCAGAGCTGTGTGTCAGGCGGCTTGTCCTTTCCATGAGGCGCCTCTATGTCCTGTTTGGCATCATTTCTCCTTCTTTCCACTCAGTTTGCTCTGGAGCTGAGGAACAAGGCATGGCCCACCTTCAAGCAGGCAGGTGTTCGCCCTCACCTGCTGGGCTGCATGGACTTTGTGCCCACCAACTGCCACGTCAACCTGATGCAGGTCTCCTACCCCAAGAGTACGACCTCCGCCGGCAGGACTTTCAGCATCCGCTTCGGACGCAAGAACTCGCTCTTCGGCCTGGACCCTGACCAAGGTAGAGCACAACCGGAAGAGACTCCGACCTGGAGGATTTCGACATTAGCACACTCTTTCTCCTGTGTGCCTACCTTAAACTCAGCTTTGTTGACACTAAGAGCCATTCACTTTATGATAATACAGCTTAACCCGCTTAACATCAGCACAGTGATCGTTGCGGCTAATTACCCTCTATGACCAATTAAATCCCACAGCTGAGTAGGAAACGTTAACCCCGCCCCTCCCACATTAGCCACAACCAGGATTCCCATTGTAAATTATATTGGTGGTTTGCCATTAAGACTCCATTAGACTCCCAGACAATTCCCATGTTACTGTCATGAGAAGCGAATGAGTGATGTCATTAGAAATGGCGCTTCAGGGCTTTGAGTGGAAGAGATAGCGAGAGCATTCTTACCTTGGACTTATTTCAAGAGAGGCGCACATCGTGGAGGATTAGATTTATTTGTTAATACACAAACAGCGTCATCACCAACATGGCGGCCCCACTTTGCGAGATCAAGTTTGAGACACCAGAGTGTTTTTGGGCCTGTTTGCTGGCTGATGATCTCGCTCCACTCTCAGGAAAGAAAAAAGATGCAGTCCAGCTGTAGACAGCAGACAGCTAGCATTGTTCCGGGCTGCTTCGTCCTCATCTTTCCTTTCAGCGCTGTCTGTCATTCAGACATCTGCTCGGCAGTTGCACCACAGAAACGTTCAGCACTGATGCTCCTCAGTGTACACTCGGCTTGCTCAACCAGCCACCAGCCAAGGAAGTGACGTGCTCTCGGGGTGTAAATGCTTCAAGTTTTACAACTCCCATATTGAAAGCTTCATTGCGTCGGTGGTCAGAAAGTGTTGAATTACGAGGGGTATTTTCTTAGGTGATGCAAAATTGCCTGTTCCAGCAAACACACCATACCATAGCTTTGTCAATGCTGAGGGATGTGTGGAATGCACATAAAATATATAAGAGCTCCTATACTTAATGTTAGTGTGCTAATGTTACACCCACCGGGCTCGTCTAAGAGCTTAATCCGTCTGCAATATTTGAATGTCTGAGAGCTATAGAGGATTAGTCTGGCATTTTACCCTAGTAAACAGTTATACATTTTACTCTCACATAGCATATACAGTCGTGTAGGTGTCTTTAAGGAGTTTTTTATCATCAAGTCAAAATTGAAAGCAGACTAGAGTGTTACTTGACAGTGGTTGAACATCTGGTGTAGGTATGGATGTCTGAGAGAGAGAGAAGTCTTGCATTCAGCTCCCTCCTTTCGTTTATACTGCCTCCCTCCACTCTGTACTCACCATCTATTAGCTTCAAATGGCCTGTCTTTGTTTACTCGCTTCCTTTCTTAACAGCTGATGTTGTTGCCCTTGAGCAAAGTACTTAACCTCAACTGCTCAGGAGAAGCTTCTCGGTGACAACGGTAACAGATTGGGATTGCGCTTTGCAGATCTCAGGTGTGTGTGTGGCTAAATAGCAGGGTGTTTCTAAAAATGAGTGTATGTGCACATATTCACTGATCCAGCCCTAAGTAAACAAAGGTTGGGCCCTTTCCTCTAGGACGGTGATACAGTACTTACTTTTATAACTCATTTAAAAAGATATTACTTCTCCCTCTCGGCTGATACAGCTCAGTACATTTACTTTCCAGAGTTTTTCCAGTGATCCAGCATGAACAATAGCAGGGCCATAGACCTAAACGGAACAGAAGCCGCTATGGAAATGTCTGTTAGTGACTGCATCCTTAGCAGTTTAACTCCCTTCCCTGCTTTCATATTATACTTGTCATATTATTTCATGTTTCAGATACACTGCAAAAACGCAAAATCTTACCAAGATTATTTGTCTTATTTCAAGTCAAAAATGTCTTATTTCTAGTCAAAATATCTCATTACACTTAAAATAAGACATGATCACCTCAGAAGTAACTTGTTTTTAGACAACTGTCTCTTGTTTCAAGTGAAAATCTGCTTGTTTCATTGGCAAAATCTGTTTCTTGTTTCTAGCTAATTTTCACTTATTTCAAGTGAATTTTCACTTTTTCCACTGGCAAATTTTGCCAATGAAACAAGCAAATTTTCACTTGTTTCAAGTGAATTTTCACTTTAAACAAGTGAAAATTGTCTAAAAACAATTCACTTCTGAGGTGATCATGTCTTATTTTAAGTGTAATGAGATATTTTGACTAGAAATAAGACATTTTGACTTGAAATAAGACAAATAATCTTGGTAAGATTTTGAGTTTTTGCAGTGTATAGCATTGATGTCCAGTGTTCTTGTTGCTTTTGAATAAAGAAATCAAAGTAATGCAAATCTGTCCACCCACTAAAGGTTCCTGCCATTTCTCATCCAAGCCAATATAATATGAGAATGTGACTTGTTGTGTTTAAACTAGTTGTGATTAAAATGAATAAGAATATCCTCTCTTCTCCTCTCCAGCCAATCTGAACCCCATGTCCCACACCCAGCACTGTGTGACCAGTATGGGAGCTCCCTCCTGGAACTGCACCGGCCTGGAAGGGGAGGAGCTGGATGGCGAGGGCGATGTGAGCATGGATGGGAGCGAGGGGTTGACGGACAGCAGACGGGGTCCCCACGGGGAGGGCGGGCTCAGCTATCTGCTCAAACAGGAAGACATGGAGACCCAGGACGCCTACATTCGCCTGTACAACCGCCTGGACGTCGCCGTGAGGGAGATGAGGCAGTACGTCGCCCAGATTGATGTGTAAGTGTCACAGTCCATAAAAGCCGAAGGAAGCCTCATTCTCGCATAATATACTGCATGCGCATATTAATGTGCAAACTGTGAAGCCAAATTTGACGTGCCTATAATGCATCTTTCTTTATATTTCTGTCCCCATGCCCTCAGAAAAAACATGGTATTTCAGTACTTACTTATATTCATTCAGAAAATATTCTGAACTATAACAGCTGGTGCAGAGATCAAATATTGACGTTCCAGCGGCGTGTAGTATATCTGAATAGACTATTTTCGTAGCCTTCGCATTGACATTTAAAGATCTCTGCATAAAAAGCCAAGAACTGTTATCCCCAGACGAGCCTCCTGAGGCTATTCGTCAGGCCTCTCTTTGTCTGTCTGCCCTTTTCCTTGTTTAAAGCTGAGGATTTACAAAAGGAACATTCTTCTGGCCCAAAATATTTATGGGCCAGGCCCAGTACTGGAACAGGGAGTGAAGCCAGAATACCATTGAGAGAAAGAGACACGTAGTGTGTGTGTGTGTGTGTGTGTGTGTTTGTGTGTGCAGAGGAAGGGGAGCGAATAGTTGTATGTGATTATGCAAGCAGGTATGCACACCATGAAGAGTGAAATCCGTGGCATTATTCATGCAAATGAGCTCTGAACTAACTTGAGTCTTTTGATGACATGTCTATTTTCTCCCATAGCCTCTTATCGTCCATCACTGAGCCCACAGAGCTCCAAGGGGAAGGGGGGGAGCCTCCAGTGTATGAGCCCAGCCAGCCGCCCTCTCTGGCCCCCTGTGAGGAGGGCTGCGACCAGGACAAAGCTGAGCACGGAGGCATTAAGAGAGTGTGCTTCAAGGTGAACGAGGAGGACCAGGAGGACTCTGGCCATGATACCATGAGCTACAGGGACTCGTACAGGTGATTGCTCAATGCCACCACTAAATCATTTGGTTATTTTTTTTAAGTTTATTCTATCAGGAACCATGTTCAAAATTCATTAAACTCAAAGAGAGAAGATGCCAGATTACCAGATGTACCAGATTTAGCTGAAGAGCTCATATCCATCTGCAGTCGCAGGGCAAGTCCATGTTAAAAACACAATAAAATCACCAAGCACAAGCGTACAACACAGAAAGACAAGCACAAATGTACAAAAGGACTGAATCAGTTTACAAAGAGAGCAGTCTTGGGTTCTCGAGCTCAAAATGCTGGAGAACGATCTCTCAGTGCAGACCTCGGTAGCTTAAAAAAATAGAAAAATGTTATGTCTGAATGTTTGATTCCATGCAATCTCTGTTTCCAACTTGTACTATTTTCGTGGAAACCTCTGACTTTAACTCATAATTATGTCAAGGACTAACGTCACTCCTCTTTTTTTCAGCAAGCTGCCTCGCATAAAGCACGATGACTTGTCAGCTTGAAGAGAGAAAAAAAACAAAAAACTTTATTTACCTGGCAAAGCAACAGTCCATTAAAAACAACAGCGGCGTCATGGGATACCTCTGTCTCACACCTGGGGTTGTTTTAAGTCGGCGGGCTCTATAAAACAGGAACAACAACATCCAGCTCCCTCTTTGCTTTACACAACCATAACGCTGCTCATTTCCCCCCCTTCGGAGACTGGAATTTATTCCAGATGTGCATTGCAACCGGGATGGAGGGCTAAAAATGTCTTCAAAATGTTTTGGTCAAACTTGGTTATGTCATTTGCTCGTTGCTTGCCAGCGAGTTCATTCAGATGTTTTTCTGCCTGTGTGTGTGTGTGTGTGTGTGTGTGTGTGTGTGTGTGTGCACACCCGCAGTCCCCTGGGTTGTGCTCCACAGAGCCCCACCCTCCACCACCCACTAAGATGTAGTTATTGGTTGTTGGTGTGGTGGGCTGGTGTATAATAGAGCCAAATGATCAGGGCGCGGCCTCCTTGCCCACTCTGTCATTAAGGCCCGGCCACGCTGCGCGAAACACAACTACCTCACTGGAATGTAATGCAAATATAGGTTGTTTTGTGTATATTGCACACATGCACACACACATATACACACTCTCACCGTCTGTTGAGCTCGCCGGGCTTTGAAAGCGAGTGCATAAAGTACCGTAGCCGTATAAAGCCGCACACAATAGGCACGGATGAATCATCCCACGTGTGGCATTCAAAGGCTCTGGGGCGCTAAAGGAAAGTGCTACTGTGTTTCAGGGGGCAAATCTCTCTTTTGTACCGCTGCAGAGAGAGACGCAGACATGAAAGCCCGAGGTGGCACAGCAGAGATCAGCGGTCAGAGGTCAGCGGCTGTGTACAGCCTGTGAGGAACACTGTGTGAAAACAAGGACAGGACACAGTGGGCTCGCACACAAACACAAGCGGGAAGAGGCAGGGAGAGGGGCGTGCGGAGAAAGCACTGTCCCCAACTTCTGGTACATTGTGTCTGTCGCTGAGCTCTGACGTTCAAGAGCTTGTGTGTGTGTGCGTGTGTGTGTGTGTGTGTGTGCGGGGGGGGAGGGAGGAGCGGGTGCTTAGGCCAGATCCGTTACCAGAAGCAGGATAATCGTCACGGTGGCGCTCACACTTTTGGCAAGAGGTGTGTGAGGCTAAATTTGGAAACCACCTCTTCAGAGGCATGTGTCTGAGAGAGACAGAGAAAAGCAAAGGGGGGGGGGGGGGGGGTGATGAAATAGAAAAACAGAAAAACAGAACAGAGGGATTGCAAAGACAGAAACTAGGGCTGAGTGATGCTTTTAAAAAAAAAAAAAAAAGAAAAACACTGCAATTGATTTTACAGACATTGCGATATGGTTCACGGTTTTAGCTGCTAAAGTAATGATGGTTTGACTTTTGCTGATGTTTTCCCTACATCTGGAAAATACCATTTGTAGGCTATGGCACCGTGATGCTGGATTTACAATGAAATATCACACATTTCACCTTTACCTTGAAAAATCGCAGCTCGTGTGATTTAGATATTGCACTTGGCCATATTGTCATTGCGCTCATTTTTCGATGAAGCGTTCGGCCCTCACAGAAAGCTGTTCACTGCAAAAACGCAAAATCTTACCAAGATTATTTGTCTTATTTCAAGTCAAAAATGTCTTATTTCAAGTCAAAATGTCTCATTACACTTAAAATAAGACATGATCACCTCAGAAGTAAATTGTTTTTAGACAATTTTCACTTGTTTCAAGTGAAAATTTGCTTGTTTCATTGGCAAAATTTGCCAGTGGAAAAAGTGAAAATTCACTTGAAATAAGTGAAAATGAGCTAGAAACAAGAAACACATTTTGCCAATGAAACAAGCAAATTTTCACTTGTTTCAAGCAAATTTTCACTTGAAACAAGAGACAGTTGTCTAAAAACAAGTTACTTCTGAGGTGATCATGTCTTATTTTAAGTGTAATGAGATATTTTGACTAGGAATAAGACATTTTTGACTTGAAATAAGACAAATAATCTTGGTAAGATGTTGACTTTTTGCAGTGTTTGGATTGATCGGTGCAGCCCGTGCCCTTCCATATGCACACATGTCAGTGTCATGGTGTGTTGTTTGCTTGCGTGTCAGTGTGTCTGTGACCGAAAGCCAAGGGGGGGGATCCAAGCCAAACTACCGACTGGAGGTTATATAAGGTTTGTCCCTGTACTTGTGGCAGCTCTGATGTCCCCTGCCGCCTTCTCATCGAGGACCACAAAATAACCGGGCAGGTGATATCTGCCCCCTCCACCTCCCTGCATTGTCACCTAGCCAAGTAGGTTAGCCGCTCGCAGGACATTTGTCATGGCAGTTCGGCTTCTGAATCACAGAGTATGGCTTTTGAGGGGGGGGGGGAAACAGAGAGTGCGCTCACTTCCACCGGTGTATAATTTGAGCTCCATAAATCTTCCACACGCTCACGGTAATCATGTTGAATCACAGAGACGTGCGACTGAAAATACCAGACTGAGCCGTTCCACCAAACTGTCTCCAACACACGGCGGTGCTCCGTGCAGCAGCAATAAAGGAATGAATCGACAGCTGAGGTGGAAAGAAAACACGTCTATTTGATTTTTACAGTTGCACAGTATGTTACGCGGTGTGCTCCCGCCTGATGTTTATGTCTCATGCTGTTTCACGTACACATTTTATCATCTGCTGAATGATTTGGAGTCCAGCTTCACCCGCACGTTGCCGTCTCTTTCGCTTCTCAGTGCGTCTCGCTGGTTGTTGTTGTTTGTGAGAGCCGTTTAATTAGCCCGGGTCTCACATAAATCAGAGGAGGCAGTTACAATCAGAGGGATTATTTGACAGTATAATAACAAGACACAGCCTCCAAATTCTCTCTCTGTGGTTTCGCAAGGGAATGAACTCGTTGCTCGATATTGGATTTTAACTCTGCGTGCGTGTGTGTGTTTGTGTGTGCGTTTTTTTTTTTTTTTTCAGTGAATGCAACAGCAACAGAGATTCAGTCCTGTCGTATACCAGCGTACGAAGTAACAGTTCTTACCTGGGGAGCGATGAGATGGGATCAGGTAAGAGAAACCCCCGAAAGGAAATTTTGGTTTGATGACCCACATAGTGCAACTTAAAGGACATCTATCCGTCTTTAAATGTGTGTGTGTGTGTGTGTGTAAGCACAGTATAAGCAAATAAGATGTTCTCATCCAGGGCCCTTTACACCACAATAGCTCATTTTTCATGAATCTGGCAAGTGCATTTGGATCGAACTTTGATTCTAAAAATCAAATCTGAACTGGATGTGCTCATGTGAATAAACAGTCTGCCTGTCTGTGTCACAAAAAGACATTCAGAAGAAGAAAAGACAAACTCCTTGCCAGCACAGTTTGCCAGCGTGTTTGATGTCGTCTGAATTCCCAAACAAAGACATGTGCTTGGCAATATTGTAATACATCAACTCACGGTCACTGGCCAAAACAGGGCCTTTTGCATGGCAGGGTGTATGATACATAAAGGAGGTCACGGTGAACACACACCATGACCGTGACCTTTCCCTCGCCATTTATTGTATAATGTGTAAAACATTTCTTATAATAGAGACGGCATTTTATTGGAATCTGCCATTTTTCGTCAGCCTCTTTAATTTATGATGCATGATCATTGTCATAGAAGTATCTGGATGGACTCACAGTTAGTAGATACAAACAGTGGAATAAGTGAACAGTGACGCCGAGGTAGCTGACCTCTGGTTGTGCCTGCCAGGAGACGAGCTGCCGTGTGACATGAGGATTCCCTCGGACAAGCAGGACAAGCTGCACGGCTGCCTCGAGCACCTCTTCAACCAGGTAAGCAACCGGAGTGTCACCGCTCTCAGAGGAACCTGCACTGTCCACATTCATTATCCTCACCCGAACCTCCTCAAACCGTGCTCATCCCATCGCGGGGTTCATCATCACACATGCATGCTGCACGGTCAAGCTGTGTTCAAACTCACAAAATTACCTTGAATTAAAAGGTTACTATATAACAGTGAATTAAAAGGTTACTATATATGTAGTAACCTTTTAATTCACTGTTTAAATGTCTGTTCTGGCATTTATTCCTTATATTCCTTATTAGCGCATATCAAATCAGATAATGTGTGATATGCATGTGTAAACAGAATAATTCAAAGAACTTGTAATTGACTTTTTTTCTTGTCTTTGTGTGTGTAATCAACTTGTGAATTTTTATAGTGATATCTGAAAGTAAAATTTTGAACCCCTGTGTGTTAAAAACAGTGTTTTTTGGTAATATGTGGTCATAAATAGGTGATTTTCCAAACTCTCCACCAATGGGATTCCTTGGGACTTTTTTTTTAACCTCACTCAGGACAAACTGAGGATACAAAATCAGTTGAGTTTGTTTCTCTTGCAATTTGTCCTAGGTTTTTTCATACAATGACCGGACTAAAACCCAAATACTAAATTTCAAAATTGTAATTCTAACTTGAACCTTGAGCGCAAGTCCTAGCTGTGAATCACTCCCTTAAGGAAGTAAGGAAAGTGTCCTCACGCCCAGTGGTAGCAAAACAAGAGCATACTCACACTCACATACACACAGACACGTGCACACATACACAACCACCAGTATTGTAACCCCCCCCCCCAAAACCATTTGGCATAGATTATTGTGATAGCAATCAGTCAACATCTGGGCTGAGTTTCCTTGTGGCGCTCTTGCTCCTCTGTTGTGCATCCCGGTTTTCTGTCTTAGCTTTCACTTGACCTCCTTTTCGGTTTCTCGCTTCTTCACACACACACACACACACACACAGAGAGAGAGAGAGAGAGACTTGCGCTGATACACTGACTCAGTGACTCAAGTTGAAGAAATGCACCCAAGCTCCTCATCTCCTCTTACCGGGGTTTAGTGTCCTTTGACCTCCTGTGCTGTGGCTCCTGCAGCTCTCTCTGCATGTAAACAGCAGCTCATGGGGCCCTCAAACACCAGCCGTAGGGTTGTTGATGCTGACAGACCTAAGCCAGAAGCGACCTGGGGGTGCTGTGTGTTTATGTGTAGCAGCTTTGGTATAGAGAGGAAAAAAGGCAAGACAGAAAAAGGGAGCTGTGCAGAATTTGATGGAAAGAGCTCAGTGCTGCGAAAGACTGATTGATTATCTGACAACCATTGTGTGTGTGTGTGTGTGTGTGTGTGTGTGCACATGCAGGTTGACTCTATCAACAGCTTACTTAAAGGACCTGTAATGACCAAGGCCTGTGAAGAGACCAAGCACTTCCACCCAGACCACAGCCAACCAGGTATGTGCTTCTGTTGCTGTGCTCGTGTGTATTTGCTGTGTGTGTGCGCTACTTGCTTTCATTTGTGAGGTGACGGGGTGTGTCGTCAGGCTCCCATTTATGTAGCCGTTACACACCAGACACACACACTCACACCACTCGTGGGCTTTGTGTGAACAGAGTTTCGTCATACAGAGGACTGGACGGTTCGCTGCCGTTACATCATCCACAAGAACATCCAGGAGGACCCGTGGAACCTGCCGAGCTCCATCAAAACCCTGGTGGAGAGCCTGCAGAGATTTGTGGATGGTTCGTGGAGCACACACACACACATTACACACACAAACACACACCATTCCCAGCAATGTGATATATATATATACAGTTACCCACCGCCATTACATCATGTTTTTCTTCCGCGTCCACAGATGGAAAGAACCAGCTCCTCCTGGCTCTGCTCAAGTGCACAGGTACTGCTATTTCTAACATGACTGCATACAGCTGGAGCTTATTCATATTCACTTTGAGGTGGGGGCGGGCGGTCAGACCTAATATAACCCGGTTCAAGTCTCCGTGCCGGTACTGTGTGTGGTGTCAAGACAGGCTGTGTCATCAATCAGCGCACTGCCGTCTCAGGTAGCAGGAAAGGCATCACACCTTAAGCATTTCAGATGATTCCGCTGCTATATTGCTGTTTGCAAATGAGATCATCCATCATGCTGGAAAAAGTACAGCCAGTCCTGCCTCAGCATATCCGCACACCATTAACAAGTCTGGAAAAAGTCTAAAAAAAAATATTGAAATATGTGGTGTAAAACATTAGAATGTCTTAAAACTGTTTTTAAAAGGCCTCAATAGTTCACCAGGTAATTTTAGTTTAGTTTAGTTTTTTAATTTAATGGCCTTTTGATGCAAATCTAAAATGAGACTTTGATATTTCTTGGCATTCACTGATATGTAGTCAAAGCAGAGTTGAAAGTAAAAAAAAAAAAATGAAATAAAGTGAATTTGATGAATTTCATCAAAATATAAATCCATCCAGCAGTAGGTTCTTTTTTTTTGTCTTCACTTTTATCAGATTTTTTTTCCAGCTGGACAAATTCAATATGTGTGTCCACTCTTAAATGAATCAAGAACAGGATAAGCACAGTGATTAGTGATGAAACCAAACATGTCTTGTTTTCATCGTGTCTACTTTAAATTGCCTTTAAATTGAATTCCTGTTAAAGTCAAATGTCCAAAAACTAATAATTTTACCTTCCAATTTTTTTGTGTCAAGTACTTTTTGAGCTCATTTAAAAACAAAAAAAAAGTGCTTTATGGATAAGGTTTTACTTACTTGCTTATGTACCCTTTGTCTTGCGAAATAGTCATGAAATTGATATTCACCGCTCAGTTTTCCAAACCATTGCCGCCATCATGGCATCCAGGTCTTCTGGGTACAGGCTCGAGGCTGCTCCAATGTGTTTGTACAGGAAAAGGGGGGAAGGTGTTGAGGCAGGAGGATGCTCCAGCCACTTTGAAGTGTGCAGAGTGGCATATGGTGCTGCTTAATGGGAGATATCCTCCCGGGGGGATGCAGGCTAATGGAACATATTGGAGCAGCTCCAGGCCATGTCTTGACTAGAGAGGATACTGAGGCAGGTTGGGAGGTTAGGATGCTCTCGGTTTCAGTTAACGTTGGAAAATGCAGTTCAGGCTGATTGATGATGAAACTGAACATGTGTAGAGGTAGAGAGGAGGACGATTCAGCAAATGGGTGGTAAGAAGAGGCTCAAAAGTCCAAAACTGACGCCATCGCCTTCGCTGAAGCTCCATATTAGATTGAAGGTCAAACGTTGGATTTATATCCGGGAACAACACAAACTCAGTGAAAAATTACATATTTTACTTTACCATCCCAGATTTTTTTTCTTGGTCACCCCCTGTTACTTGTTTTTTAACTTCTCTCTTTTCTTTCCTCCTCCCTCAACCCTCTCCTGTCCACTCTGACCCCTTCACCTTTTTCACTTCATCATTCCCCTATACCTTTTCACCTCTACCTTTTCATAACCCGGCCTCCGCGTGCTACCCTCTCCATATCCCCCCACCTTCAACCCCCTGAACTCCCTCGTCCCTCCATCGCCCTCCACCCCTTCCCTCCCCAACTCCAGACACGTCTCTGCAGCTGCGGCGGGACGTCATCTTCTGCCAGGCGGCCACAGGCGCCCTGTGCACGCTGGCCGAGCAGCTGCTGGCAGCGCTGAGGGCGCGCTTCAACAACGCCGGCGAGTACCAGGAGGACAGCAAGGAGACAAGCCGCAAGTGGTTGGAGCAGATCTCCGTCATCGGCGTGCTGCTGCACTTCCAGGCCACGCTGGCACCACACCTGGTGAGGGACAGCATGGACTATAGCGGTGGTTGGAAATAGTAGTGTGGATGACAGTCTGATCAAGAGATCTTTAGGAAATACAGTGCACAAGCACCACAGCAACGCACCAAAGACTGAGATCAAAACAAAAAGTCCCTGTTAACTCCCTGTCTCTGCATCGGCTCCCCCAGGCTGTGGCTGTAAAGAAGAATTTAGTCTTAACTTGTCCAATTAAATAAAGTTTGGTAAGATTAAAATGCACTAATCTGTTTTTTTAAGATTTGCACTGCATTTTGCATATTTGAAAATCCTTACAAGTGCATGGACTGAAGTCTCTTTTGGCCCGAGAGAAGATGAGAGTGTTTTATTGATAGGTTGAATAGATGTGATATGTAGATATAGAATATATAATGATTAAATAGTGGGTATTTATACATATATATTTATACCTTCATAGATAAATGTCTAGAAGTACAAAGCTACACAAAAAAATGTACCCTAAACCCCTTTATCCTCCCTCAAATCCTCCCTGTCCCCTTATCTTTCTTTCCTCTGACACCACCCTTATCCTTCCCCAGTACACACACACACACACACACACACACACACACACACACACACCCCACCCTCCACCCTCCTATCATCTTAGGTCAACCCAGCCTCAGAGGTAGCAGTGGCCTTCCAGTCGGCCCTCTTTCCCGTGTCTCAGGAAACTGATAATAAGAAACTTGAAACTGAATTGGAAAAAATGTATTTAAAATTGTTGCTCAATGGTAAAACATATAAACATCCCATTCTTTTAAGCCACCGCATTCAGTTTGTAATTGTATTCAGTTTGGTTTTCAAATTAATCTGTTCAGCGTATGAATCCAGTGGTTCAAAATGCGCGTCACCATTTCACATTCCCTCAGTTCAAGTACAATCTCCTCTGTCACTTTTCTGTTTCCAAACTGTGGTCTCTAAATCAACCGGGTCTTGAAGGCTCATCTAGCCACCCAGCTGTCCTGCTGTCACTACGCTGATATCTAAACCGTCACTCTCCTCTCTTCTCTGGCAGAAGGAGGAGCGCACCATGCTGGAGGACACCAAGGCAGCCCTGTTGGACCTGGACAAAGTCACTGTGTTCTTCAGGCAACTGGAGGACGAGTGTCTCGTCGCAAGTAAGAGACAACCGTCAGTGTTGACTGGCAGGCCCTTTCAAAGCAGACTGCTGCGAACGAGCAGCTGTACGGGTCGGCCTCCGCTGAAGAAAGTTCCCTTATGCAGATACATGGTCGCTATTGAGGGCGAATTTGCCCTTTTGGCCGTTGCAGATTCCATATTCTGTTGGCTGGAGAGCAAATGAATGGGGAGTTAAAACAACATTACAAAGGCTCCATAAATCATGTCAAACAAGGGCAACGCACGCTGCCTGCTAACGTCCTCCTTGTCCTTGTGTTAAGAGATAAGATTCTTCTTTTCTCTCTCGCCTGCGCAGGGCTTCCTTTATGGTTTTGTGCTGTTTTCACATACATTTAAGGACCACACCAGTGATTCTCTAATCTTCTCTCAAAGCATGCAGTTATATTTGAGATCTGCAATATCATTTTTCCTCCCTTTTATCCAGCCATTGGTTTCCATTCATTCCAGTATGATACAAAATTGAACTTTCAGAGCC
Source organism: Myripristis murdjan (assembly GCF_902150065.1). Lineage (NCBI taxonomy): Eukaryota > Metazoa > Chordata > Actinopteri > Holocentriformes > Holocentridae > Myripristis > Myripristis murdjan. The sequence continues at coordinate 30,816,795 of NC_043986.1, read as the reverse complement.
ATGAATCTTTCTGCACACCTTTATTCCATCACTGTAGTAAAGTCGTCCACATTAGTTTACCTAAAAGCAGCAGCACTGTTGGGTTTGATGACTTGAAAGTGGGCGGAGTGACACTGTCCCTGCACTGGGAAATAGCCCCCCAGGAAACATTTATTTTACACAGTGAATCATCAGTTCTTTGATTTATGAATCATGATGATGCAGAAGCAGAACATTATAAGGTGGTTGTCTCATTGTCTCATTTTAATTAATGTTGTGAAATTTTTAGTACACGTGCATGATTTGCAAAATGGTTCTTATGCACATTCAAAATCACTGGTATGGTCCTTTAAATTCTTGCACATACACATGCATACTAAATACACACACATACTAATATATTCATTATGTAAAATTCTTGCATCTACATATATATATATGTGCTGCAGCAGAGAAATGTCCTGTTGGAACACAAACACGGCTAAGGTGATGTTTGCCTCTGTGTCCCGCTGACGCGCTGAAGGTCGGAGCAGTGCCTTTATTTTCGAGTCAGCGTCTGTGTCGGGCAGGAGTGTGAGCCGAGGCCGCTGCCGGGGTGATCAGTGCAGCCGGTGCGGGCATCACTGACATGACGGTGGATGTGGTTTAAGACACCTGGGCATTTCTGTTTTTAATTACCTCAGTATCTGCATTCGTCGAAGGTGCCCCCCCGGCTACCAGAGGCCTCAAAGCCAGTCGATATAAAGGCCTGCATCCTCAATCAGCTCTCTTTTCAGCAGCCTCAATGTGGCCGGCAGAGATTTGCTGCTTAAAGGAAATGCACGGCACGCATTTCCCATTTTCACAGGCAAAGCCACGGACGAGGCAGAGATTTGCTATTCTAGGTTCGCGCTCGCCTGCAAAAAGTATACACACGCGCCTGTTGTACACATGCATGCATTACCACGCATGAGCACACATACACATTCATAAGCACTGCACCGCACATATGGATAGAGTGCATATACATATGCATACACACATATCCGGCCCAGAAAGGCCCAGCTCGGACTGCTGCGGTGCAGACAGACCGTCGCTCTCTGCTCAGGCACATTGTTTGTGGCGGCTGCATACACTTGACAATATTGATTTGCTAAAAGCAGCTTGAGCGAGCTGGGTGCTATAGTTGTAGGTAAAGGCATGGAAGCACTATAGTGTCTCTGAGGTCAGCCTCCTAAGCAACTCAGCCAATTCCACAGGATTATGGCTCGATGCATTCTATAGGAGCGCTGACCCTAAAGGCTGCTCGGGAAAGGTCAGCTCTTCCATTTCCTAATGTTGGAAACCATTAGTTAAGGGAAAAATCAGCACCAGTCAGCTAAAAACATACTAAGAAGTATTCCTAATGATTTGCTGTGGGATTATTAAAGGCCACTCTTGTGCTTGTAAGTGCATTGTAGCAGCTTCCAAAGACTTTATGGTGTTTATAGTAGTTGGCATGGCGTGCTACATCTGTGCAAAGCTAGAGAATATTCCAAATAAATCAATCTGTGAAGCTTAGTTAATTAGCGTAATGAGCTTAGGTTAATTTATGTTTTTAAAGTTGTCCAGTGGCAGAATGATATATATCACATCTGGGTAGAAAATGGCACTTTATGATCATTTCCCATATATAATGGAAAAGTAACACACACCATGGATTATACTGAGGTGCTGATTACTGGAAGTATCCTTTTACTTTTTTTTTATGAAAGAGAAATGCATATGGAGCCAGAGTATGCAACACTTTTTTCCTACTTTGATGATCATTCCCCAACAGGTTTTGTAATAAATTCAATAATAAGAGTGAATCAGTTCATTGGTATCACATTTTCCAGGGTAGTCAAACTGTTAACTATAAAACATAACTACTGGTGCCTTTTTTTTCTCTGGGAAATGAGTTACAAAATGACAACATCTTCGTGATTCACAGTTTACTCTGAAGCTGGCTGTCATAAAATAGACCCACTTCTGCTTAATAAACTTCATAGCTCTCATAATTCTCAGCAAAGCCACCAGGGAGCAAAGATGTGACAGCAAAGTCATGTTAACATCTCTCCTGTGTCTGTGTCTGTGTCTGTCTGTGTGTGTGTGTGTGTTTGTGTGTGTGTGTTCCAGACACTCCGGTGTGTTACCAAGTGGAGGGCAGCCGACAGGCCCTGAGGGTCACCCTGTACCTGGACAGCTGTCACTTCAACGAACTGCCCAGCCGGCTGCAGAACGGAGGCAGCCTCAAACTGCACACCGTCCTCTTCACCAGGGGTGAGCAGCTGGGCACACTGGGACACAATCACATGCATCAGGCTCATATTAGGTGTATTATCAAGATTATCAATAACGACAGAAGTTCTTTAAAAACAATCAGAATTTTTTTGCACTCCCTGCAGCGTCTTAATTTCCTCAGAAGTCATCGGAAAGTCTCACCCTTCACCCTCTCCTATCAGTCTCTGCTGGGCCAGTATGCATGCATACCATTATGCATCATTCCTTTAAACCAAATAAGCATTAATTTTCCATAGAAAAGTGCCAGTTGGAACAGCATATGAGCAGATGAGAGAGCTCATACTGTTCTCATGCACTTCAAAGAGGAGGAAAGTAATGCAACACACTCCTTCACGGTGATTCATGGATATCTGGATAAACATCGCCACCTACAGGAAAAGAGGGTGGCTTGCAGCCTGGGGATAATTACAGAGTAGCTGGTGATAACTGCAGATGCTGAAGTGTGTGTGTGTGTGTGTCTAGAATGTAAGCTTAAGAATACCATAAGGCCTCGATAGGTTTAAGATTAGCCATGTAATGTCGAGGGTTTGGAAATCAAAGTAATGAGCTGAATTCCTCGAACACTGTAAGGACTAAAGTGTGTCTGTGTCCGTGTCCATTAAACTAAGTGCTGCCTGTGTGTGTGTGTGTGTGTCCCAGCTCTGGAGCGTCCCGAGGGAGTGTCCCAGCAGGACTACACCGCCATGGAGGAGTTCCAGCAGCGCATCAATGCCGTCTCACTAGAAAGGGTCAAGGCCTACTACCGCAGACTCAGGTACACCGTGCTCCACTGCATCGCAGCAGCTTAGTCACTCACACTGTGGACACAGTGCACCTTAAAGGGAGAGTTCACCCACTGCTGTTGCATAAGCCAGCAAACACTATGCTGGGACTGGCTGCTCAGCTACATTCATGTCATTCAAGTCAAAAGTTTTCTAAATTTGGGTAAAGTATGATTGATTTAAGAAACCCCGCAACAGCTGATAGGATTGATAGGATTTTGGTGACTAAGTGAATTGTCTGCAGATTTCTCAAATAGCAGGGAATATTTAACTCTGTACTCCCAAACAAAGATAGAAAGAAGTCAGCTACACTTGTTTATTTGTAATTTCTTTCCTGAAGTACACAAGTGATGTGGTTATTTTTAAATGTACACTATGGTGCACTGGAAACCATATCGCACCAATCATATTCTTTAATGATGTACAAAATTCAAATTTTGATTATCACATCAATTAAAGTTACAATGAACAATGCACTCATTCGTTCAGTTTGTAAGAGGAAATGGTAAAAAAAAAAAATGCATCTTTGCATAAATGGTTTAGGGGAATTTAATATACTGCATCTCTGTATCTCTTTTTTTTATCATTGATTTTCTTTTTTAATTTCCTGTTCATCTTATATCTATTTATTTCACTGTTGTACTCCGCCATGTGCATTATGCTGAGCTGAAAGGAGGGTTTCAAAAAAACTGGTGTTAACGTGGGTGTGATTTCAGACTTGTTTACGGATGTGCAGGCAAGAAGTCGTGCTATATGAATCTGAAAGAAATGATATGGTGGTAAAAATAAAACCCTTAGTCAGCTTAGATGCTAATGGCTGGCAAGTGTGTTAATCGAGTGAGAGGCCCCAGCCCTATATGAAGCAGAGCGGGCCTGTGAGTGCACGGCTCTGCTCGATGACTCAGCCTCCAAACAAAGTGAGTCAGAGAGGCCACATCTACAGATTATCGAGCCATACGAAGACACACACCAGAATAGACTCTCCTTTTGTCTCAACAGGGCTTTCTATTTGGAGAAGTCCAATCTCCCCACGGACTCCAACACCACAGCTATGAAGATTGACCAGGTAAACATCCATATATTCTGATTTCTGACATTTCAGAGCATTTCGTGTTGACTGCTCGTGCTGTGGTTGTACATCCTGTGCGTGGTCTTCTGTCACGGAACGTGTGTGCTATACTTGTAACGCAAGACACTTTGCATATAATTTTGTTACTGAATATAAATGCAAGCACAGATACTGGGCCTTGAAGTTAGAGACCTTCAACCAAGCATTTCCAAAGTAAGACGTTCTGGCACCGGAAATCCCTGCTAGTTCACTGAGATTCCCTCATTAACCCAAACTAACCTCAGCACTTGCATGTAAATAAAAGCACTTCAACATAAAAAAAAACCCTCTCCCATTTGAACAAAGAATAGTATATTCATAGCATAGAATACATATTTTAGTACTCCAAACTGACTCTTGTTGAAATAGTTCAATCACACAATCTTAAATCTAGTATCAATATCTAGATCCTACGTTTTCATTATCTGCCTTTCAACAAAAGTCCACAAAGGCTTCCTTTCAGACCTCCTCGTGTTATCCTCGATGATTTCCCACCTGCCTGTAATCACACACTGCAGCAAGAATCCATGTTAAAGCAACGCTGAACTTTAATAGAGTGTTGGGTTGTCTAGTTCCCTGGGTGCGATACGGGTCCACATGGTAGTGAAATCTCCTCATTAGTTGCTCTGTGCTCCCCTGAGCTGCTAATCCATAAAACTGTATTTGTGTCTCCGTTCACTTCCATAGCAAAACAGGTTCCGAAAATATCATTTTTAGCACATAACAGAATGTGAACAAAGTGGATTACAGTTGTCCCTCGCTATAGTGTGGTTCACCTTTCGCACCTTTGCCTCGCAGTTTCGCGGATTTTTTTTTTTTTGTGCAATTTTGCATGCTTTTTTTTTTTTTTTTTACTGGACTTCTTTTTCTACGAAGGTTTGAACTTTGAGAGTTTAAACAAGAGAGAAAAGTGAGAAAATGTTAATGCCTGTCTGAGAAAAGTGTATAAAGTGTGTAGTGAGGGGTTTTACAGCCTTAAAACATCTAGAATAATTGTAAAAAATAAAGCTGACTACTTTGCGGATTTCGCCTATTGCGGGTTATTTTTAGAACGTAACTCCCGCGATTAACGAGGGACCACTGTATTTCAGTTAAAAAAAAAACAAGTTGTGGTACCCCTTTTTTTCCAATCAGTGAAAGTACTATGAGGTCATTCTTCATGGCACAAGGTTGCTGTGTGACGTTTCCTGCAGATGCTACCTTTCCATTTCAAACAAGAAAAGAACAAGAAAGGAGCAGTTTAATTTCCTTAAAAAATGGGTACCGGGACTTGTTGTGTCTTATATTGACGTCACCTGCCTTTTGTTGGTGGTGAATGTGCTAAAGGTGTTATTTCGGGAGCTGTTTTCAATGGAACCGGTAATGATACAACACAGCACTCTACCAGAGGTCAGGTTTGCTTTAACAAGTGAGTTAGTCGAATGCTGAGTATTCAAATCTTGTTCGCCTTAAAAAAAGTGAAAACATTTTCCAATAGAGTGAGACAGTCTCACCTGTTTCCTATACAAAGCAACTTGCTTCCTTTATTTTCCTTACTGAAGTGACTGCATTTTATAACCTGGAGTTTGTTTGTTTTTTACTGCTGATTTCAACACTTATTTAAAGAAAATTCTCCAAACAGGTGAAACTGCATCGGAAGCATGTTCTCTTTACTTGTTTTAAGGAAACAGAGATTGGACTGTAAAACTCTGCTGTGGACTAAATGACTTGTTTAGATGCCACAAATAGTTTCTGTGATATTGTTCCCTCGGCACGACTTTATTTGACCACTGAAGCTCCTTCCCCTGCTATCCACTTTCTCCTCACAGCTGCTGCGTCCTCTCAACACCCTGGACGATCTGTGCCGGCTGATGCAGTCCTACGTCAACGTGCGCCCCAGCGCCCAGGGCCACCCGTCAGGTGTCAGCGTGCTGTGCGTGTCCTCGGAGCTGTGCAACCGCCTGGGAGCCTGCCACATCACCATGTGTGGCACTGGCATGCAGAGGTCAGCCCGGCACCGCGCCGCACATAAAACAGCCCGCGTCGTATCGCAGGACTGTCAGCCCAAATAAAGATTTACACGGTGCAGAGCTATGTGTGCCTGAAATGCACTCCCGCACCTCAGAAGCACCGCCTTGCCTCATTTTCAGTCTCCTGCCCTTCATACTCTGGTTCTTTTCGATGCACGCTGTTGATCTTTGACCGCCGTGTTCCTTTCAGATGCACCCTGAGTGTGACTCTGGAGCAGGCCATGATCCTGGCACGGAACCACGGCCTCATGCCCCGCTGCATCATGCAGACCATGGACATCATGCGCAAACAGGTACATCTTACAGCAGGTTTTCTCAAAGTGGGGTCTGCAGTGCCTCAGGGCCTCCCCAGCAAACACATAGTTTGATTTCACCATGGTTTCCTTAAACCCTATCATCTCCACTGCAGTTTCTCCTTTCATTCATAGGGAAAAAAACATATCACATGGAGGTCTGTGACATCAAAATCTATCACATCCTCCACTTTAGGATGTCTTGAACATTCTGTGCTTTTTGTTGCTTCACTATTCAGGGTGCTAGAATTACAACCTTGTCTCCTAAAAATGTATGATCCCATGCAACAAAACTGCATTCTTAATTCCGTTTAGTGGTAAGCGTATTCTGTCCTGGATTATGTTTGTTTTTGATGTATCACAAATACGTTTCTAATCAACATTTTCATTACTTTGGCCACCAAAAGCACTGGGTTAAGATTAGAGAAAGGTTACATTTAGGTAGAAAAACCACTTGATTATGGTTACAGTTGCTTCACGCTGGACCCGAAATCAGGTCACATGGGTGAAGGTAGGTTGCTTGACCCATCTTGACCACCCCACCTGCCTCCTCGCACGGCCTTGAAACTAAGAAACATTCTTGTGATACAACAGAAATCCGTTCCCCTCAAAACATCATGGAGAATGCAGTTTAGTCGTATGTGAACGTACGTTTTAGGAGACGGGGCTCTAGAATTAACTGGACTTTTGTTGTTATGGATGTCTTTAACAAACCAGTTTTCTCCTCTACCAGGGAACAAGAGTTGAGCTCTCAGCGAAAAATCTCAAGGTGATGGACCAGATGCCTCCCTCAGCCCCAAGGTACTGCAAGAAGCCGTTTCCAAGCATTTTTCATTCGGCGGTGTCGGTACAGTTGCATCTTCTATCCCCCCATCATTTAAACCTTCTCTGTTTCTGCAGGCTCTTCAAACTGTGTTTACCGCCCTCAGATGGAGAACTCTAAAAGCAGCGCCACTCCAGTTTTACCCTAGACCTCTTTTGTTTTTACTATTGATCAACATGAGCCTCATCAAGGAGAGGGTGAACGTGGAAGAGGAAGACTTAATGTGAGATGCAAAGCGAGGAGGAGTGGAAGGATGTTCTTGCTGCTCCGAGAGACGGTGACAACGGCGAAACCCTCGTCCCCCCCCCCCGCTATACAGGGATCATTCCAACATGGCAGCACTCGAGTCTTCTGCGCATCATGTAGGTCAACTCCTCTAGCTCGACGAGACTGCACAGCCCACTGATGTCCTGTCACATACCTGGCAGCGCCCAGTGATTCTGATGTAGCCCAAATAACTGTGCAGTCATGCTGACAAGCCACCGGAGAGTCGCTGCTCTGGGTGTCTGTCAAAGATGTCACCAACGACTTGCAGTCAGCGAGCCGACAAACCATCAAAAAAAAAAACGGTTCACAACACTCAGAACCCAAGTGAAGAGGAGACGCCAGCTGTGAGGCCTCGTGAGGAAGACATCCACGACGATGATGATGATGATGATGCTCATAGCAGAGCTGTTATTAACTGGATTAACCAAACTACCTGTAGCTGACTCTCACCCGAAATGCAAACTTTATCCATTTTGCCTTGGACTGCAACTGCAGAGAGCTGTGTCTTTCTCTGTTTGGGCTGCTGTTGCTCAGTGTTTAGAGCGGTGACGTAGAGCACCTGAACACAACAGGTATTTGTGTATGACGGCTGGCTGAAGGGTTACATCAGTAGTCAGAGAAAGTGAAAGAATAGACCAAGGGATGGAAGTAGGGATTGAGGGATGGATGAAAAGACGGATGGTAGGGGGCTGCTCTTGCTTCGACCCCATTGCATGTGGTTAATGTGCAATTACTGTAGGTTTAGTGTGAGTACTGTATTACTGCACTATATGAAGGATAGCTATTTATTGTGTCCGGAAGGAGCATTTTTATTCCTCACTTATATCAGGTATTAAAAGAATTTAAAAAGCATTCCAGCCTACATATTGAACAGTATTTAAAGGACCAATGGCATGCCATTTTTTTTTTTTTTTTTAGATTCAACTGCTTATGTATTTCATTTTATTTATGGAAATTTGATCATGTCAGGACGTGTTAAGCTTCAGGGAGCGCAAGGGAGAGAAGAGGACTAGAAGCTAGCTAATCAGAATCAGGGGAAAGGAAGCTATAGCTAACTATACAGAGCTGTTTCTGTTTGCCAGTGGACAGCTGAGTCAGCAGGTTGGGATATGGAATCATTGTGAAGTCATTAATGTGTTAGTTACTAGTATTAGTTGAAGGATTGCCTTCTGTTAACTTGCTGATTTTAAATTGTCTCTTAAATTGTCTTGAGACCATAGTATTTACTGTAGGTGTTGAAAAAAAAAAGCACAATGATTAGTCCAATCACATTGCAGTGTTAGCAAAAAGTACTGTACGCAGTTTGTGGATGATGTAAACAAAGGGACACAGTAACCTTATTTTACTGAAGATTTTATTTTCTTGTACATACAAACTGTAACAATGTCTGCCAGCGCGGGGAAAAAAACAGCATATGATTTATGTCCTGGCAGCAGAGTAATGCTATAATTTAAAATTGGATTATTTTTATGGAGATAATATAGTATGTAAAACATTTTAAATTCTTTTTGTATTCATGACTGTACATTTGAGGAGAAGCTGTTTCTCTCGGCCAAGCGTAACCTCACTGACAATGTTGTCGATGTTTTGGACTGTTAAAGCGGCTCCACTTGCATCTCGGCGTGCTTGGAATCTGTCGACATGCTGCGTTCTCTACACACATCACTCAGCCCTGTTTTATTTATTTAAAAGCTCCTGTCAAGCCCCCAAACGTGCATGTTTCAAGCATCTCCACACTTCCCCCAGCACAAGCATGGCTGCTGTGAATTTGTAGTCCCACAGTGGCATATAGTAACAATCAGCAGATATTTGCATTTTTATCGGCTCTCAATCTGAGCACAAACTCTTATTAACTCAAGAATGCAGCATTAGTTACTCTTAACTCGATCTTAAGTGCTCGTTACAGTTTTAATCTAGCTAATGACTGCAGTATGTTGGTGTACCTGGAAAAACATGTCACTGATTACTCATTTATTTACATTATTCTAATGTTTCATCACTGTATATACATTATTTGCAATGTTACGTTGCCTGAAAATAACTGTACAAAGGATTTTTTTGAATCTTTCTAAAATTATCATTGTAAATTGAACCTTAACAAGCTAGTAAATAAAATGTTCATAGTATGACAATGCTTTCCACTCCATGCATGCTTTACTATTCTGCCTACTGGTGATTAAACAACCTGGACATGACATGGTAATGCCAAACACAGACAGATGTGTGGGTTTCTGAGGACTCTTGGTAAGCCCTATCTCACCTCCATATACCATCTGCTGGTCTTTATTTCCATGTTTTCGAGTGTGCCCCACCTTTAACCTGCCTTCAGTCGACATACAGAACAGTTTCACATTAATGGTTCCAAGAGAGAGGAGTGCCTGTGTTCTAAATGTGCACCACCGAAACCTTCAACTTATTTTTATTTTTTTTTTTCCTGTTCCACTTATTGCTTTGTTTGGCATCATAGCACCCAGGATCACACCCTCCTTTCTACTCTGACCTCATGCTTATTATGACAAATAGAACTCAGTCAAAACATACCTTAATATTTTATCACTATCTGAAATGGATCCATTCACCAAATGACTTTACTGATATTGATCTACATGGCTTTCATTGACCTGTCAAGTGTTTGCAGGCAGCCTCAGCTCTTCCATTTATTGTGTTGTTGATATTTGCAGATTTTGGGAAGCCTGTGTCCATTACCATCACCGAAGCAGCACCAACAGCCAAGACCAAGCAGGCAAACATAAAACATGTTAGGCTGACACAGTTTTTGGTGTCCATTATCTCCACGAAAGCTGCACGCATGAATATTGGATGAACACGCATCACAAAATGAGAGCCTTCCCTACAGCTTCTCTCTTAGGCTGCACTTTAGTGGGAGGGTTACTGTGTCGTGGGATTGCTTTTTGGAAACAAATGAACTTCATATTCTAAGTGATGACACCCTGCTGTCAATCAGCAGCTTACGGGTTTGACAGGGATGTGTGCAACCTCCTGTTGACCAGCCAGACTATTCGCGTGAAATTGCAATGGTCGCATGTTGTATTGAACGTGTCATTGTGAGTCAAGATTTCTGAGCCATTAGAAATAAATGCAGCTATTTGCTGATGCTCTCCGCGGTGAGGCTACAGATTGAAAAGCAGGTGCAATTCCCTCGTTGCTGTGTTTGTCAAATGGCCGGAAGGGGCTAAGGTAAAAGCATACACATTGCAGTTTCTCGTGCTTATTGCAATTGGTTTTCTAGGGGGGACCGACACCGACTGCATTCACCAGCACACACCCCTCACCGGTGATGCATCCCCGCGGCAAGGGCACGGAAAACTCTTGGTTGGAGTCGTGTCGACTTTAGAATGGTGCAGAAATCTCTCAACGGCGGGGTTTACCCAACTCAAGCCGGAGAGAAGAAGCACAAAGTCGGATTTGTTGGTTTGGACCCCGGGGCTCCTGAATCCAGCAGGGATGGGGCGCTGCTCATTGCGGGCTCGGAAAGCACCAAGCGGAGCAGCATCCTCTGCAGACCGAGGTCCAGCATCTCCGCCGGGAGACCCAGACCATCAAAGAAAAATGCCAGCTATCGGAAACTACAAAATTTCCTCTACAATGCACTGGAAAGACCGCGGGGATGGGCGTTCGTCTACCACGCTTATGTGTAAGTGCGGCTCAGGCTTGGCACAAAGCATGTTGAATCTGTCATCACGGCCTATTGCTTTACTTTGAGATACGCCGCTGTTATTATGCCATGGTTATTTTGGGGTGTTGTGGAGTTTTTTGGGCGTACGAGCTGTTCTACATTGATGTTGATTTCCACACAGCCATGAACGGGTTAAACAGTGGCATGTTGTCTTCAAACCTCTGTATGCTGAATATGGGGGTTAATTCTTAATTGTTCAGCATGAATTCCTTCAAGTAACTAATAATTTAACCCACGGTCACTCATGCCAATTTCATGTTGACAGTACATCTGCTGCGTCGGTCGTTTTTCCATGATGCAGGCCAAGATTGATAGGGGTAGTCTACATTTGGGATGCACCTACGTTTCTCACGCCGTTGATTTGTATTGATGCTCTGTTTGAGTAGTATTACCATAGCGTGTGTTGCGGCAGGGATGGGATTTGGTTTCAGCACCGTGGTCTGTGGACAGCTCCGCGCAGCGTCAGTACTTTCACTAATTGACGCTGCAGTCATGCATCGCCCAGTGTGTCCTGGACTCTGAAGCCTAACTACACATTTTTGTATGATTAAAAAAAAAAAAGAGAGAGAGAGAGAGAGAGAGAGAAAGTGTTGTAGGTATTACAGTCAAGACAGCCCATGCAGCGTCTGGTAGCTAAAAAAAATCAGGTTGCTTGAAACAGCCCAGTGTGTTGCTTTACTGTGATGTGGGTTGAAAGCAAGTCATTGTCTGAGTCATGCAAGAGAGTTAACGCCTGAATCCAGTGATGTGATGCTGCATAAAAAGGTTGGTGATCTGTGACCTCAAGTCAATGGTCAGCATGAAGCAAGCAACTAAAATTAGACTGAATAACTGAAAAAAGCATTCATTTGTGTTTTTTCCTTAAAAGACCCAGCCATCATATGTACTCAGCTTCAAAATTTAAGTTACTTCAGTCTGATATCATAATGTGTGTTATGAAGTAAATTCAAAGATGTGTGTGAACTCGATTTTGCAGGGAAAGAAGGGTTAACTGGAGTTAGGCGTGTTTACCCTCCACCACATGCCTGCTAGACCGGTTACCCTTCTGATCTGAAGAGGAAGTTTGCAATTGAAGTTGGCGTGAGTGCAGAGCACAGAGGTTCACTTGAGGTGCGCGAGGAATTGAAATGGCCACATTGTTAAGGAATTCAGTGTACAAAGCATATTGACTCCCCCGAGACAGCTGACTGCCCAGAAGCCTGTGCTTTAATGTGAAATTGCACATGCTCATACAGGCCCTCAGGGTCTCCTTTAAATATTTATTGAATACTATGCCAACCAACTAAGCTCCTTCTTCACTCTCCATCATGCTTGTTGAGGACCTTCATTCACCAGTCTAGCTGTTACACTGAGCAAGTGGTGTTCCACCACAGTCAGCAGTGACACTGTGTTCACGATAATACATCATTTTGAGCCAAAGTGGAACAATAAGCCCAATTACAACCAGGTCATCAGTATATATTGCTGCCTGAAACCACAAATCTAGGAGTCAAAGGCAAGTCATAAATTAGTGGTGGTCCATGCCGTAATACAAAGACACCTGTTCCAAGAAAAGCACCAAACATTTTGAAAGCCACTCTTGATACCTCTTTACTTCCAAATGCAGGGGTATCCTTAGCAAACTACAAATTGAGGCACTGAGAAGTTCATAATATGCCATCCTCCCTGCAAGAGAGTCTGTGTAGAGAATAACTGTGACTCTGCCTCGATCCCGTTCTGCTCTATACATAATTCATAGCCACCACACTTCATTTAATCTCCAAACTCTTGTGTTCACTTCCACCCAGTTGATTTATAACACTGGCATGTGCTGACTTCAGTCAAAGCTTTCCCTGTCTTACTTCACCATTTTTCTGTTTTTACCACAAAAGTCAAGGTAGAGAAAAAAAACAAACAAAACAACAACACTGTTGCCTTGAAATGAGGCAAAATGCTGCAAATCTGCTTGTGTTTAGGCTGCAGTTATGTTTTGTTGACTGGTATCCTCAGGAAATGTTAGGCAGGTGTCTTGTTCCATGGTGTTATTTGTAATGCATGTGTGATTGATCGATAGGTGGAACATGAGTACCTATGTGTACAGTATGCTCTCTCTCTCTCTCTCTCTCTCTCTCTCTCTCTCTCTCTCTCTCTCTCTCTCTCTCTCTCTCTCTCTGTCTCTGAGCATCCCTTCATGTTCCAGCAATGGTCCAACAGCAGTCAAAGGAGGTACAAAAAGGAAGAGGACTTGTCTATAAAATAACTCAAATTTCCAGAGTGCAAGGCTTCTAAGAACTGAAAGAGAGATCCATGAAAAGACCTTTTATAATTTGTAGAGGTCTGCTTACAGCAAAGGCTTTTCCCCTCAGCATTCCCTGACACGGTCTCTGTAAGGCAGAGGGATACTGGTCTGTATTAATGTCCAACCATCACAATCACTTAAAATCATGCACCAGATCTCAGTGTCAACACTTAAACATTTCTTTCAGTAGGTCTTGAGTGGCTTAGGAACAACCTGGCATCCTTAGTTAGTCGAGCTGGGCTATAAGTAAGATCCTGTGTTATTTGTACAACATTAAAGGCCTCTGCAACTGTTCTGTAAAATCAACAAAGTGTGTCAGATCTGCACCAAAATGGAAAACAGGGCATCCGACTGTACATATTGAAAAAAAAAAAGTGCAAAGAGAGGTGGGCAAAACCTGGAAACAAAACAAATAATAGAGTCCAGAAAATGAACATGCAGAGAATGCAGAAGAAAGAAGAAAGTTTTCTGTAAAACTTTCTTCAAGAAAAAGTTCAAGAGAGACAGATTGAGGACGTGATCCAGTTCTTCGGTATTCTGTGGCACTACATTGAGTAAATTGAGACTAAGCTCATTAGGCAATGGAGGATAAAGTGGAGAAGACATAAGTCTTGGATGGAGGCATCATATAGTTGGCTGGCAACCTACTGACATGTGATCCAGGGGTCTACAGTATGTTCTATGAAGGAAAAGGCCTCTGGTAGGTACAAGCAAAGTGGCAGATGAGAATCTGGAAAGGGAATATTACATGGAGTACTGCCGTTGGGTATTGGACATTGATTGCCAAGGGATGGGGATGAGACTGTGGCCCATGTTGGACCCACTGCTACTTGATGATCAGTCTCAAAACCCATCAGCTATCATCTGACAATGATTTTAGCCTTTGGGAGCAAGGACCAATTTTTCAGGTTTAGCCAGAAACAAGGCAGAAACAGCTTCCACTTCTTTTATCACACAAGTCAAACATTGTCAACACTGTAGGTGTTTTAGGTCCAGATGACATTTCTGTTAATGCATTCTCCCTGTTTCGCTCCCCACACAGACTGTTTAGCTGCATAAAACCACTGGAACTACAAATGACGTCTACTCAAACTACAGTGGAAACGGCGGTGGAAACCAGAACACTTCCGATACCAAAACCTTGTCCCCAGAGGCTTTTTATAGAGATTGATGATAAGTCTCAGAAAGCCAAGGTGTATTAGGACCATCCTTTCATCATGTTGATGCCAGGTCTCCTCCTTCCTACTTTCATTAAAAGGCTTTATTCATACTGCACTGGTGGTCAAGGAACTGATGGGAAAGAAAATACAGCTTCAGAATGTTAAGGGTCATGGTTGTAGTGTAAATGTAGTGATGCGCGCATTTGGGACAGTTTTTCTAGTGAACTATTTTAAAGGGAAAAATCTGTAACATAAAATCCCTTTTTGCCCAACTGCATCATTTAAAGAGTGCATGCACCCCCCTGATCTGACTGTTAATATAATTTGGTAGTAATTTTTATGGAATTGTGCTCTTTTGGATTTCTCTGAGGTTAGCTAATGAGCTCCTCTGTCTTCTTATGTGAGTGCCATCTTGTCAACCTTACCCATCTCACAGTGTGATGCAGTTGCTCCAGGTCTGCTTCCTCACAGGTTTACACTGAGCTGTAAAGCAATATTAATCATTTTAGTTAAGAATATTCAGATTATTTGAGTAATCTCTGTTATTATATGGAACTAATTCAACTGGCCTCTACACCCACAACTTTGGATTTTTCAGACCCATGTAATGCTACAGTGGTCATTGTGTTAATATTGATACTTGGCATACTTTTTATTTTATTATTTCTCTTTATTTTTCTTTGCACATCATCACTTTGAAAAGTATAGGTGACAAGGGGCACCCTGGTGGCTCACTTCATATTATGGCCAGGGCCCTTTGTTGCATACATGATATGTGTATATGTGTGTGTGTATAAGTATGCCAATATATAAGTACACACACACACACACACACACACATGCACATACATGTATAGTCCTTTTTACGGAAACACTGAGGCAACACTTCTTTGTACTTTGTCCCTTTGTACAAGGCACTTCAGGGGCTCATATGGAACACACTGACAGCAGCTAGCTGGGTTAGCATGCTCATGTCTTTATTTCACAGCAGATTAGTGCTCCAGAAGGTCATCATCATCCTCAGCTTCCCCTGAGGAGCCCATGGAGCGAAAACCGCAGTGCTGGCACATGGTCTTCACCAGCACTGTTTGCTTTGTGAAAATCCCTTTTTTCTCAGTCTCTCTCCTCAAGTTCGTCGCAGTCCAAATTTAGCTTGATGGGTAAGTCTGGATGGGCAATGTCTTGCTGAGCAGAGCAAATCAATTTTTCTTTATCTGCAGCTCACGGAGAAACGCATGCTTTTCTGCTTCCAGGAAATGCCCCCTCATCGTGATTGATCAGTGGACACGTTTCAACAAATGTTGTCTGGACCTTTCTGGCAACAAGTGAGCCGGTGTCTAGGTGCCCGTGGCAGAGTGACAAATCCAAGAGTGAATGTGATTTTCACTCTAATTGAGTTTTTAGTGGGGCTATAAGTGACAGCCTGGATGAGATGGTGTGGAAATTGAACTTTACTGAGGGATGTGTCTGTGTGTGTGTGTGTGTGTGTGTGTGTGTGTGTGTGCGTGCATACACTATTAAATCAAGAATTCCTACATCAAGAATGTCTCAATCAAACAGTCTGCATACAATCAGAGGTAATCAGTCCTTCTGATTGTGGGCGAATACCACAAATGAATGGCAGTTAGTAATAATAATGTAATAACACTGTTCAGGATATTGTGTTATGTTGGTTCTCTTGCTCTAGTATATGAACTGATGAAATCAAAGCACTTCTTAAATTGTTGTGGAGGCTATTTGTTGACAGTCAGCAGCTTAATGCCACTGGATAGTTTGTTGCATACTTGCAGTGCTGTCAGTTCCTGTGGATTGCCCACTATGTTGTTCTATATTCGCCTGACTAGACAAGACTTTATGTATCATACCTGCAACCTACAACTTTTCATAACTATATCCCCCTGTGAGTCCACCTACATTGACTGTTATACATAGACGAGTGCAGCGGAGGGGTGTAAAACAATCTTCCGACGTCACAGCCTTTGGACCAAGCCTCAGTTATCCGCTGACTCCTAGCAGGGATAGGCAAGCTGATCCGGGGGCTAATTGTTTGACTGCTTTAGGTGGCAAGTTTCGTGCTCGTGCCCTTCATTAGCAAATGTCCTCATTAGAAGCTACTGATGAGTTTGGCAAGGTCAAGTCAGGAGTGTCGCATAAACTCATGTCTAATTAGGCTTCGAGCCAGCCAGCCTCCTCCTGTACCACACTCTGTGTCACTGTTTGTGTTTACTTGGGAAATACTGCGAGCCACAAGAGGCGTGCTTTACAGAGATCTGAGAACGTGTTTATTTGGTGTTTTAAAATGTCCTCCAATGTGACTCACCAGTCAGAACGGAGAAGCAAATGTATACAATACTCTGGCTGCTGCGAAGAAGCAGATGTGATTCATGTGAAATGTGGATGTGAAAGTTCAGTCAAGGTGTCGAAGTGGTCTACTTTCTCTGTGGTCTACCCAGGTTTATCTGTCTGTACCAACCGGCAATATCTCCATCGCCATAGATCAGACATTACAATCATTCTAAGTCACATTTGCTGGTCAGTGGATGAGTTCATCTCAAAAGGTGATGCATGACGGTCCTTATTGACAGAGGCCATTTTGACACAAAGAGCAGGTAAACACAGGTGTCACTAATCAGATTATTACAGTTCTGTTCCATGTCAGAGTAGCACAGTCTCTCCAGTAGCCCTGATCGACCCGCTCACATGTGAGACTCACTTGCTGAGACGAACTGTTTCAGGGCGAGTTTTGAAAACGTCTGAGGTCATGAGATGACTGGCCTTTCACACTGAACTGCCTGTATCTTACTTAGAGAAGGATATGACAAAAATAATCCCTGGATTATGTGTAGAGCAGGAGGAGTTTGGCTGCAAATCCAGACAAGACAGACTTAAGACATAAACCCCTGAACCCATATGCGTCCTGAATGTAGGAGGTAAATCGTTTTCTACGGTAAAAATGCAACGGTTGTCAAGTTACTTTGACAAGAACAAACTCGTTCTCACATTCGTGCAAGCAAGTTCTGATTTTGTACGGTCCCATGGTGCATCTGTGGAGGTGCAAGCCACAGCTCGATGGCAAAATATTATTTAAAAGCACATTGCAACAGTGCAATTGTCAGTGTAATTAATGTCAGGGCTGTGAACTTTTGGTTGAGACTGACATGTCTTGGTCTTTTTGTAGAGAAGGTGTGCAATATGTATCCATGGAGATTCTTCCTCAGATGTGACATGATGTCAAAGAGGATTATTGGAGTTATGGGGAAAATTGTTCTCAAATGCCATAGATCCTGACAAAGGGTACACAGGAATACCAAATGTGCCAAGAATTAAAGAGGCACGATTTGGTAGTGAACTCAGTCAGCCAAAGAACCGAAGGCAGTGCCCATGTGGTATCCACATTATTCTCGCATGCAGACCTTCACTGATGTGGCCACTGATATGTATGATATCACAACAAACAGGTAGGTATTAGAAGGTAGGTAGGAAGGTATTAGAAAATGCTTAGCTGTATAAGAAGTGGATTCTTAAGTTATCAAAGAGTGGAGGTAAAATGTGCAAAAGTAGGACTGACACTGACAGAGTGCCAAGAAACAACAGTTCTAAGTATTAACACCAACTCCATTATCTTAACCCCTGAGGAAGCAGCTCAGCAAGCACAGTTATGTCACATATATTTAGGGATATTGCAAATCAAGTGAAATGAAACCATGGAAACTTTGCCACAAGGAAACATGTATGGAATAAAGGAACAGGATTTTTTTTTTTTTTTTTTTGTAAAGAACTTGTAGTACAGCAAATACCTTCCCAGAAGGAAGGAAAAACAGTTTAGCAAAACTGAACTTTGCAGGAGTGCTGGGTGTTGCTCTGTACTCCCCTGGGCCGCTAATCCACAATACTGTATTCATATCTCGCCACTCTCTTCCATAACAGCAGAACAGGTCCCAAAATAACACTTTTAGCACATAGACCTATGCCAGCAAAGTAGATTACACCAATATATCAAGCTCTTGTCTTGCTATTTTCCTATTTGAATTGTAAAGTAGATCCAGCAGGTAGTATCTGCAGGAAGCTTTCACATGTAGCCTTTCATCAGGAGGAAACAAGCTGATAGTACTTTCACAAATAATTGGAATTACATCAAAACAACTGGTACCAGGCAATGTTTTTTTTTTTTTCTCCATATATGTTGGCATAATTTGTTCACATTCACAATCTTTTAGGAGCAGTTTTAGCACACCATGGACGTGAATGCCCAAAGGAGCACCTAATAAGGATATTTCACCAACATGTAGATTTATGTAACATCCAGGTAACTATATTACCCAGCCTCTACCACAGTTCAATTTTGCTTTGAGATAAAACTTCAAGCAAGGTATGAACTTTGAAAAAGTGTTGATGGGACGAACTTTGGAATATGGAGGCATCTTGCTTTGGCTTCATCATCAGAGCAGTAGCTGATTCACCCCAAAATTTCAGCCAGTGTCTTGGTGAAGATCCCAAATGCATCTACAGTATGTTCGCAATAATGCTTTGACACATAAGGTGTAGGCGCAAAGTTAGTTTTAGAAATGAAAATAGACAGGCTGGAAAGCCAGGGTACACAACATGGAAATTGGATGCTACGGCTCTGTGGCCACATCCACTAATCTGCTTGGGGAGAAGGCAATTTGTGATGAGGGCTTATTTAAATAGATCAGCACCACGCTCTCTGCATTAAAATAAATGTTTTCCTAACAACCAATTATGAAAAACAGCCAAGAAGGCCTTCATCAGAGCATTTTTGTGACGGCACCTCTGTCCCTGTTGCCAGAGCCTGATTTCTTTTCTGATCTTTTTTTTAAGGTATCACGCCTCAGAGGTAAACAAAAGATATTGGGGCCCATAATGTAGAAATCTGTCTCACAAAGACAGGAGCCTCAAGTTATCATATGCTGGTGTAGCTGTTGAAGCAGCAGTAAGTTGGCATTGATTGCCTGTAGTTTCTGGCGTCATTATTTTTCCAGAGTTAAGCTTATAGTTTGCCATTGCAGTGATTATTCTGAACTCCTGAGCAAACTATTTTAAGCCAGAGGGGACAGCCATCCTTTAGCCCATATACCTTTTTCAGCAATGCAGTACTGGAACTTCTGAGCAAGGCTGTTTCAAGCAAACGTTGTGGGTGAAGTGTAAGCCTCAGGGTCAGTATCAGAACTGAGAGCAGATGGTTGTGGGAACTCACAGGTGAAACTTCTGAAGGTTGACCGCTCAATATGAGCCGAAAACTGACGTTGCATCTGTGATGGGAGTCCCCCCTAATTGAACATGCCATGACCTTCCCACTCTCACCCTTCATTTTTATGCTGACATCCGTTTTTCACATATGCCCTCATCTTTGTTTAATAGCACAAGGGAAAGCTACATCTTCCCCTATGTTTTGGCAAATGACAGCAGAGTGTGAGAAGTTGAAAGTGTAATGTCTCATATTGTGCTGAGAAGGTCTTTGCTGTCTTTTCCCAGTATCTCTATGCAATGATTAATGTTCGTTGCACCTGCCTCTGATAGCCTCTGCTTAAATCCCCTCACTGTCCCAGTATTATATTTCACTAGGCGTTCTCCATTAGCTTTAGCTCTGCATTGGATCCTGTCCAGAAGATCTCTTCTGAAGTCAGTCCCTGAGGACTGATCCAACTGTTGGATGAGGCTCTCTGCCTCGAATCGCATGCTACCTCATTCTATTAAAGCTTTCATCTGATGATGTGCTCGCCTGATGTCCTCAACCAGTCCCATGAAGGACTTATTTTCTAGCCACACCTCCTCAATCTCCCCTTGTATCACATCAAAACATTGACCATCACTTTCTATTTTACTCAAATGAAATGACAAATTTCACTGACTACGCTAGGAGGTGTTTGGTTTGATTTAGACTTACTATTATTAGTATTTGCTTGTAACTGCCACCTGTACTCAAAATTAAAATTTCCGATCAGGTCAAAGTTGGTCACAGGTTTTGTCCCATTCCATTCTCACACATATTAGCACTATGTCACTGATGTCTTCTCCGGAGGACATCACCGCTGGCCTGCCTGAGGCACTGTAGGCGTTTCAGCCTACAGTGAGCAACAACAACAACAACAAAAAGATATAGAAAAAAGCAAGAGTGGAAAGGTTTAGATTTAAAAGTAGTCAGAGTTTTTGCTTGTCTAACATCATCTGGGAGATTATTCTAAGTCTGTGCTGCACGGCAGTGAAACACTGCTTTACTGTGTTTTGTTCTAAATTTTGGGACAGCCAAAAGATCAGTCCCAGATTATCTAAAGGTCTTTGAAGGTTCATATGGCACAAGGATGTCAGAGATGTATTTGGGCCCAAACCCACTGAGACATCTGTAGAAAAATGTCAAAAATTTGTAGACAAGTGGCAAAATCTATAGGGAGACGGCCAACAGACAGCATGGTAGTCAGATGAGCTGCTGACTGACAGAGCTGATAAATACTGTCCATCTAAAGAGTCTTGGCACAAAGACGTAGGCTCACAGCAATGTTTGTTGCTTTGGCTCTGCATTCTACCTGCACAGGTCATTGGATTTACTGCACAGTTATTTGCAAACATATCACACTTAGCATAGACTCAGTTAAGGTTTAACATATGACTGCTTCAAATGATGTGATTTTCCTCAATGATGTGAGTGAATTAAAACTTATTTGTATCTGTCTTCTTATCTGTGCCCACCTTCCATTCTTCTTTCCTGTCTTCCTCCCTCTTTGCTCCCACTCATTCACTCATTTAGTCCCTTTTGTTACTTTACAGTGCTGTCAACTGCTGTTTATGTAAATGTGGGCTCTTTTGGTGAGGGCAGCACCACACCCCAATGTCCGTAGCAATCAATACACACTCACTTCCCACAGTAGCCACTTTGGCCTTAGATATTCATGACCAGATGGTATTTGTTCTTCATAGTATATAGCAGTTGTTGGAAAGTTGAAAGGAATGACATCAAGCCACCTGCTTGATGTTGAGTTTTCATAATTGATATTTAGTTTGACACAGTGACAGTGGCACACTTTAGATAGGAGAGACAATGACTGTGTTGTGCAGGAGCATATCTATGTTCCCAGAATCCTAAGTTTCCAAGATTGTATGTTCTCAGGGTCCTATGTTCCCAGGGTCCTATGTTCCCAGAGTCCTATGTTCCCAGGGTCCTATGTTCCCAGAGTCCTATGTTCCCAGGGTCCTATGTTCCCGGGGTCCTATGTTCCCAGGGGCCTATGTTCCCAGGGTCCTATGTTCCCAGGATTTTAAGTTCCCCAGGTCTTATGTTCCCAGGGGCCTATGTTCCCAGAGTCCTATGTTCCCAGAGTCCTATGTTCCCAGGGGCCTATGTTCCCAGGGTCCTATGTTCCCAGGATTTTAAGTTCCCCAGGTCTTATGTTCCCAGGGGCCTATGTTCCCAGGGGCCTATGTTCCCAACGTCCTATGTTCCCAGGGTCCTATGTTCCCAGGATCTTAATTTCCCAAGGTCATGTGTTTCCAAGGTCCTATGTTCCCTGGTGCAAAATTCTGTTAACACACATTAATGCTTACCCTTTAATTAACTGTAGCTCTAACACTAATGCTAAAACCAAACCCTAACCTACATAAGACCATGGGAACATAGGATCTTGCCAACATATGAATGACTCAATTTGTTCCCTCTGCTATCTCTTTCAGCTTCCTCTTGGTCTTCTCCTGTCTCATACTCTCAGTCTTTGCCACCATCAGAGAGTTCAAAAATAGCTCAGAGAGTGCCTTGTACATCCTGGTATGTATTTGCACAACATCTGTAGCCCTCTATTCCATTAAAATTCAACACTCACTGAACCGTTTGAACTGTTTTTTTTTTTTTATACAAGTAAATTAAAACACTGGGGAAATGCAATACCCACCATATGTCCTAAATCTTATTACATATACTACATACTCTACATACTGTATAGCCTAATATATCAGGGCCATGCCTAAGATTGCAGTACAAAGTAATGCAACCATTTTGGTTTGTTCCCCAGGAAATCGTGACCATCGTTGTCTTTGGAGTGGAGTACATAGTGAGGATATGGTCTGCTGGCTGCTGCTGCCGATACAGAGGATGGAGGGGGAGGTTGAAATTTGCCAGAAAACCTTTCTGTGTAATAGGTGAGGAAATCAGATCAATGTGTCATAACTCACCTGACTCTCACCTTGCTTTCACTCTCCCCAAGTTTCTATGAAAGTGCCAAGAGTGTACACACATTGCTGCATTGTTCTTTTTTTCCTATTTCCTCATCATTTCCATTGTTCCTTCTTATCCAAACACAGTTTAACGATTCCTGTTACTACTTTAATGTGATTTCTCATATTGTCTTGAAATGAGGTTAGTTATCAGTTATCTTTTAACAGGAGTGGAAACATTCACAAAATTTTGGCTGATGCTTAATTGTTCACTGATGCTGATTTGACCAGATAACTAAGAGATATATTTCTAGCTTTCCCTGAACTTCCACCTTTTTTTGTGTTATTGCTTCTCTCACTTGCCAGACATTATGGTGCTGATTGCCTCAGTGTCAGTGCTGGCGGCTGGATCCCAGGGCAATGTGTTTGCCACCTCGGCCATCAGGAGTTTGAGGTTCCTTCAGATCCTCCGCATGCTGCGTATGGACCGCCGTGGAGGCACCTGGAAGCTGCTTGGATCTGTAGTCTATGCCCACAGCAAGGTGACTTTGTTGTGGGGGAGGGAAGTGTGGGGGAAGCTTTCAAGTGAAGTAACACATCCTATAGCAGGATCAGTAGAGGTCCTCAGCGTGAAGTGAAAGATGACTAAACAGACAATACTGACTTTAAATGTGCAACTGGTCATTTCAACAGAATTCATCAGTGTCTTATTGTTAACATGTCTGATGTGTACCCTAACCAATGGTAAACATATTCATGTTCGACATGAATTATCTGAATACATTTTTTCACCATGAACTAAATTATGCAACAATATTACAGACTGGACACACATCACTTGTGAAAACAGTAGAAAATGGTTAAGTCTAAGCAACTTTGGTTAAGGGTAGGAGCATGTATAGTCAAATAAACCCTCTCTAGAGTTGGCAACTAAAGCAACTTGGTTTAAGTTTTGGTCATACGAAAAGCTTTTGCTAAAAATGAGTCACTTATAGCAGAGAACTGGTTTGGAAACTGAACCTGGGTCTTTCAGTGGGAAGTAAATGTATCTGCCCTTCCACCACCCTAACTTTATTTTCCTCCATGTTTTTTCCATTTCAAACTACTCATTTTACATAATTTCAGGACACCAGGCTTCAGCTAAGGCCAAAGGGGCAAAGGCTTAGTACAAGGAAATCCACCTCATATTCACTTTTACTTACAACATTACTGAGCTGACCTATTCTGACATCGCAGCAATATTCTTCTGTTTTTCCTTGCTCGGTTGCTAGGGTTAGAGTTATTTACACATCATTTACATACAGCTAATTCTCTGATGGACCTCCTTGATGCCACCAGCTGCGGTTGTATTTGTGATGTAACTCAAAAGCCTTTAATGTTTCTTTCTGTTTCAGATAGTAAAATAGATAGGTTTCAGAAGTGATGCCAACTGTGTCTACCTTAGAGGCTGGAGACAAGTCATTTGTATGAGTCCACTGGGGTCTCGTCCCCTTTGGCAGCATTCTGGATGATACTTTACTATTACTTTAAATTCCTTGATATTTATTGCCATGTTTTTCCCCTGTAGGAGCTCATCACTGCGTGGTACATAGGCTTCCTGTGCCTCATCCTAGCTTCCTTCCTGGTCTACTCCGTGGAAAAGGACTTAAACAATGAATTTGAGACGTATGCTGATGCTCTTTGGTGGGGGCTGGTGAGACTGACTGCTTTAATTCTAAGCCTAAACAATTTTCAGTGGCTTGTCTGATTCTTCAGTAAACATCTGTGACAAAATATCATACTGTGATGTTATTATATACATTTTATTTCCATTATTTTTGCTATTCATTACTTCCATCACAGAATATCTTAAACTAGATAGCTTTCATTTCTTTTCCACTCCATAAAGCACCACACTGCACTCACATAGTGGTTTTGATATATCCTTCCACTAGATCACTCTGACAACTATTGGCTATGGTGACAAGGTTCCCAAGACCTGGAATGGACGCTTGCTGGCTGCCACATTCAGCATGATCGGAGTGGCCTTCTTCGCACTTCCTGCTGTAAGTCTGGCCACTCATCAGGGGGGCGATGACTGCAAAGTTTTGGTCAGGGCATTGATTAAGTTACAGTTATATTTTAGACATTAGGCAGCTATCCACCACAACTTGCAATGTGCGCAATATTAGAGTAAGCTTCATCTGCAAGTGCTCTTTTTTCAAATTTTATCTCCAACTAGTATTGCTGATAACTCATTGCTGTGGTGTTTCTGCACTGCACCTCTCAAAAATCACCAGTCAGTCAGTGTGGGCATAACTGTGCCTGTCTTACCTTGGCTTTTCTGTTGACTAAGTGTGAGTTTCTGCAGGTGGTGTTCTTTTCTTTGTGGCAATGTACTGTACAAAAGTTAGTAAAACACATCACTTCTTGTGTGGCAGAGGATTTTCCAAGGGAAGACCTACCAGACACTGAGTGTTTCGAATAAATATAACACTTTCATGAAGCAAATAGCTGAGCAAAGTCAGTTTCTATAAAAAATATCACATAATTTTGCTACAGTCCTGAATGGTCAGTATAAGGGGACAATAAATCTAAGCAACTGCAGCAAAAAGTCAATACAGGTGGCATATTTCTGGGCCCCTAGAAAGATGGAAAGCTGCTCGGTAAACAAATTCCAATGGAGCAAAAAGTAGGGAAGTTTGTTTTTGTACATGAGGGGAGTCGAGGACGAATATATGGGAAGGGGAAGTGCAATATATGCCATTAAGCATCTCAGGCTCATAATAAATAGTGTTCTAGTTTTGATGATGCTGTTTGAGTCAGAGTAATACATTAGAAAAGTGAGTCAGAAAAGCAAGAGCTCTTAGTCATTCAGTTACATTAAATTTGTCCTCCTGGGGACTTGGACTGTAGCTAAAAGAGACTTTTGCATATCTCTCCTGAATTCTCCCTCTACATCCACAATGTTCCTGTCCTATGATGTTGTAATTACACTGATGTGTTTGCCAGTGGCTCTTCAGTGGTCGGGGACTCACATGAGATTTTCTGAAGTCAGCATTGCGCTTTGAGTAAGCAGCTGAGATCTGATGCAGGAGAGTTTGGGATATTGTCCAAACTGCGTCTTCGCTCAGCCACACATTGGGTCGCCTCAGGACAAGATTAGTGAAGTCTGCCGTTTTAGCATTCAGTTAACAAGAAAAACACATTTTCACTCCTAACAGCCTGGAACACATCATTATTTTCTCTCACATTTCTGTCACTTATAGACTTGGCAGAAAAGTCCCATTGGAAATTCAAATAAGAAAATTTGTTTTAATCTATTTTCTTTCACTTTTGAATGTTGTCCCTTTAATCTAGTAAAGGGCTAAGTTTGGTTATTTTCAACCTGGGCCTTATATTCCTGTTTTTGTCATCATAACAACAGATTATGTTGAAAATTTCATCACCTACTTCAGTGTAGAGCTTTTGTACATCCCTAAGTGTTGCTATCCAACACACAGGCACAGGGTCAGTGGGAGATCTCCAGCTGTAAAATCCACAAAGTGATTAAGACAGAAAATACTAAGGTGTTACCCAGGACATTAATCAACGTTCTGTTCCCCTGAAGTGCACCAGAGTCTTTTCTGTGAGGCAACCTGGACATCTGGCTCTGTTAGACCTGAATGTAATGGAACCATATTTAATGTCATTAGTCAGACCTGTGTAACCCTGCTACCGACTGCTGTGTAAAGTCTTTAACATTCACGCTGCAGTAGGACCTGCCTATATCCAGTGTCTGATCTGATTTTGTAATTTTAACTAACCTGAGCTCATTGGCATGCAGACCTTTAATGCTGCTGACATTTGATTTTCTGTTAATACAAACTAATGACTGTGGAAACCCTCCCACATCATCTTCCTAGCAGCAAGTGGAAGTAGAATAGGGGGGAATTTTTGGTAGGTGTGAGCATTGAACATATCTCCCATCTGGAGCTGCAAAAATACTGTCTGTCATTACAACATATGTCACCCCTGAAAGCCTAGAAAAGCTTCTTTCTCAAGGTTGCTGTTTGCCGAACAGACAATAAATTACACTGCACCAAAAATACAGTCTCCATGGTTACCTTTGTAGCGTCTTCATAGAAAACACACAGTGCTGGACGACTGCCTCTACTTTGCCTGAGATGTGGAAGATTCAGTATGCTTGATTCAGACAAAATAATATCTAAAAGTCTTGGTAAACTACAGATGTCAGTGTGAGATCCATACAGGTCCATACAGTTGTGGTCATGTGTGAGATGAATTCCTTCCTTTTTCATTAAGGGCCTACACAGATTAATGATATACTGTTTTCTGAATCTGTATTCTTCAAATGCAATAAATTACAGCCCAGTTGCCAGGAAAAAACATTGCCAAACGAAGGATGCATTAAACTGTCACATTTTCAGGTTTGGTGGCATATGAGTCGAGTGAAAAGCGCTGCATTGGGGTGGGGTGGGGTGGATGGGACAGGGGTTTGAGTCCTGGGTCAGCTAACATTAGCTAACTATACAGCAATGAGCATTAGTTGAGGTATCATAAAATTAACCATGACATTTTCCTAACCTTAACCTTGACAATAAGCATTTTCCTAACCTTCACCATGACTCTTTCTTAACCATAACCAAGTATTGGTGACTAATGAAAGTAATGAATCAAACAAATGTGGCTACAGTAGCTAAAGAGTGAATGTCAGCTAGTGTTTGTGCATGTATTGATTGTTGACATATTGGCTATAAGTTTGAATGTTGATAGACAACATATTTTTGGTTCAGAAATGTTGACATTTCAACTATTTGCTGATTTGCAACGACACAAAATGGCAACAATTTATTCTGGAAAATGGATTGATTCCAATTCCTACAGGAAATAAAAAAAGATGCTGTTTTTTTTTTTTTTCGTTCATAATTATATGCTTAAAACATCATCAGAATGCAAGAAACATCAACCTTTGCAAGTTTGATCATACTTGAAAGTGAGTGCTCTGTGCTGGAGGAAACACTTGTGCTGATGTTGTAGTTCCTGCTGATTGCTGATAGAGGTTAATAGAGGTCATAGGTCACTTAATGTCTCTTTTAATCATATGGGCGGTCTGGGTCACCCTCTCTCCCACACAGGGCATCCTGGGCTCTGGCTTTGCCTTGAAGGTCCAGGAGCAGCACCGGCAGAAACACTTTGAGAAGAGGCGCAACCCTGCAGCAGGCCTCATCCAGGTACATACACACCCCATCTGCTGTATGACAGCAGTGTACTGCGCCGAGCAGTGGAGGAGAGATAAGCTCTGTTTTGTGCTCCTAACCAGACTTTTATATCTCCAACTAGGCCGCTTGGAGGTTTTATGCCACCAACCTCTCCCGAACAGATCTGCTGTGCACTTGGGAGTTTTATGAGCAGACAGTATCTGTTCCAATGTACAGGTAACAGACCAAATATAATTTAATTAATAAAACTTCATTTTCATTACTCATCATTTCCAATAAATTCCACAGTTTGCCATCCTGTTAATGCTGTGGGGCCAGTTGAAAAAATGAGCCAGACTACAGAATATCCTTGTCTTACTGTATTTCAAGCTCCATTTACCAAGCAAAAATTGCCATGACTTTTCACTTTTAGTTTTAATAAGGCTAATTTTGAGATTGGGCGCTGGTGGTGCCTTGGCAGTGCCACCAGAACCCTTTTGACAAAAACAGAGTGCCAGCTACTCTATACAATCAACCACTTTTCTTTGCTGTCCAAGCCTGCGGATCAGCAAATTAGCTGCTTGACTTTTAAAAAAACAGATTCCTGCTCTTTATTCTTTGACGAGTCATCGGTACGCTGCTCGCCGACTCTATTTGGAAATGGTTTCACGTTAGATTTCGTTCCAGTGGTAGTCTGAGGTGAGAGGTGGATGGCTTGCAGACCAGGCGGCTACTAAACGAAATGTAATTAGCTTTCAAGGGGCCCAGAGGCCAGCTCTACCCTTTCAGCGCTGAGATGGTCAAGTGGGCGTCATCTTTTTCTTTTCCCAGACTTATTCCACCCCTGAATCAGCTGGATCTGCTGAGGAATCTGAAGGGAAAGTCATTCAGGTATGACTCTAACAATAAAAATGTCTAAGCTGATGATGATGACGAGGGGGAAATGATCTCATGATGATGATGTAGGGATGCTGATGATTATAAGGTGGTATCCAGTGGTGAACAGTGATATCAAGAGGACATTTGTTGTTTGCCAAGTCAAACTCAGTAGCCTCAATGGCGATTTAACAGACTTGACTTGACATTTCCCCTGACCTTTTTCCCTCCTTATTGCTTGACAGTGATCTTTGATGTTAATCCATCTTTAGCTTAATGACATGCAGCAAAGTTGGCCTTTTTAAGCATTCACTATGGTGGTGGGTACTACCTGGTGACATATAATGAATGATTACATTATGTATATATGTGTGTGTGTGTGTGTTTGTGTCTTTCATCTAACTGTGCTGTCCACACAGGAAGGAGTCTCAGACAGAAACCTCTCCCAGGTCTGTGATCTGATTGGTCTCTATCACCCTTCATCTCCCCTTTGGCTTCCCTTCAATTCTGCTCTTAGCCGCTGCTGAGGCACTCTTCTTGGGGGAGTGTGTGTGTGTATGTGTATGTGTGTGTGAGTGTGTGTGTATATGTGTGTGTGTGTGTGTGCACGAGGGGTTACCGTAAGTCCAGGAGTAAGAGGATCCGCTGATACTTCCCCCTTCACGTGTGTCAGACACCGATACGGCTGTGTGTTTAAGTGCCTCCTTCAAGAAGGGTCATGCTGCATTTGCCCACATGATGCACAAAGATCAGCTCA
The DNA here is from genome assembly GCF_902150065.1 of Myripristis murdjan. Classification (NCBI taxonomy): domain Eukaryota; kingdom Metazoa; phylum Chordata; class Actinopteri; order Holocentriformes; family Holocentridae; genus Myripristis; species Myripristis murdjan. The sequence continues at coordinate 30,787,146 of NC_043986.1, read as the reverse complement.
CTTTGGCCTCACTACAGCTTGATTAAAAATTCATTGCTGTTCTTTGATACTCTAGCTTTCAGCATCACTTGGAAAAATGTTCATGAACATCAAGAGCCCTCTGCAATTTTTTTTTTTAATTATATTGCTTATAACAAAACCTTTTTTAAAAATTAATATCTTTTCACTGTCCACTAATTTCCAGTGTCATTCTTTTGACAATGTGAACACTTTATGAGGACTTCATCATTTGTAAGCCATTTGCAAATTACTTGTAGACATATTGACAACCGTTCATTAACTCTTTGACTCACAGAAAAGATAATATTTAACCCTCTGCACAAAATGACTTGTTTTATTTTTCATTTTTTATTTTTTATAGTGACTTTCTTCAATTTTGTTTTTAATACATAATACTGACAAGCATTTTTCTTGGTCATTTTTTAAATGACCAAGCTAATTTAGCTAATTTTATGTTTTGTTTTGTTTTTGTAACTTTTTTGCTTTTCTTGGTGATTTTCCGATTTTTTTTTTTTTTTTTTTTTACTTAACTTTTCCAGTTGGTCTCTTTTTGGTTTTTAAAAAAGGCACCTTTCTTTCTTTCTTTTTACATTTTTTGAGGGTAATTTTCTGGTAATTTTCTTCAATTTCATTTTAAATATATCACATTTGCAAAGAATCAAGTTTCAAAGGGTTAATGAATATCTGCAATCATTACTAAGTTAATATTAGGCATTTCAAACCTTTAATCCAATGTAAAAAGTAACATACATGGTTTGCACAGCTAATAAGCTACACATGTTTTGGCTTGACTGTCTAATGGATTACAAATGAATGATAAAATTCAGCTGTTATAAAGTGTTACTGGCATCACGGTATGATATAATCTGCTATTTTATTTGTAAAAGGCACTCACCTTTTTCACTGCTATTTTATTTGTGAAAGGCACTCACTTTCTCCACTGCTATTTTATCCTTTGTGTCTCCTCTACTGCCCACCACTGCAGTAATGAAAATGCACACAAAGACAGACTTTGTGGGTGCTGTCCAAGAACTATTAGGTATAGTTGTTGCACAGATACTAACAACCGCATTGCAAGTATTTGAGTCTGTGTGTCTCCTTCCATTCCTGCCTCTGTTTCTTTCCTTCTTCCGACAAAGCGAAAGCCCAGTAGAGGAAGCACAGAATTAGACTATTGCCAGAAAGTCTCCCAATGAGCCACTGAGCATCACCTCTGGGTTTCTAGGCTGTAGTTTAGATCTGCCAATTATGTCTACCAGAGCAAACATTTTGCTTTAAATAGACACTGAAGCTAATCAAGCCTCCACCTCGTTCCTTTTTTTCTGAGAAAACTCAGATGTACGTCGTTGTTATTTGCCCTGTCACAGTTGATTTATGGTTTCTGTTTAGTAATGTCTTTATGCAGTTGATTTGCTTGCTGCCTTTTTTGCTGAGTTAGCTGCTGTAAACTTTTGTTCAGCAGGCAAATTGCATATTGCTGAGTACCTAACAATGCATTTCCTTTGACCAGTTCCCATGTATTAGGTGGAGCAAATGATGGTGAATCTTTTTTCGCATGATTTTGTTGTTTACTTTTTGCATAGAGCGAGACCACAGCTCTTCCTTTTGAGGCGTGCAGTGTCACTGTGCTTCACATGCATGCTTGCTTGTTGCTTCCTGCTGCTTGCCTGACCCACTGAATGCTCCACTATGTTCGTACATGGACATGGCTCCTTCTGCTGTAGGACATTGCCCATTTTACGTGTCTGCAGAGGTAAGATTTACTATGAAACCAGAGCTGAACATAGATTACCCTTAAAAATACAGCATCAGGATAATCTGAGGACAACATTCAGTTACAGACAGTTATGTGGCGTTTCTTAATAGTGAATGACACCATAAATAGTGCTTAGCAGACAAACGGTTCTTATTATTTGCTCACTCGATGCTGTGCTCCCTGCCTCCCTGTAGCCGGAAGGCCAGTTTGAAGGACAAGGTGTTCCCCAGTCCTTCCAAGGCTCCTGGGACCAAGGGGAGGGCGCAGTCTCCCGGGGCGGAGGACGGGGCTGAGGGAAGCCCCAGCAAGGTCACCAAGAGCTGGAGCTTCACTGAGAAGAACCGAGGGCCCAAACACGCCTTCCGAGTCCGAGGCAGCACCTCGCGCCAAAACTCAGAGGGTAAAGGAAGTCCACATTTGAATGGCCTCTTACAGTGTGCTATTAATAACAAGTGACAGACTATTACAGATCAGGGCTCGACCAATATGGGCTTTTGACGGCCAATAGTGACCAGTATATTTGTGTCAAGAAATAAATAAATTTGACCCTTTTCATGGCAGATAATTGCAAGGAACCTCATTCTTGTCAGAGTGGGAGAGCCTTTGAAACAGCATATGTGTCATGATAAGACACTGAAACCGATGTCAATGAAATTCTTTTAGGGTTGGCTCCTTAGCGCAGGGTGACCCAGCCCGTTTTGTTAATGGCACTGGAACTCTAGGAACCTTCACTCTATAAAAAAAGAAGAAATGATTTCCTTAAAACATTAATAAACAGCTAAATGAACACAACTATTTTCATGTAATTGTGGTCAGACAGAAAGCTCCATCAGAATAGCAGCAGACAACATAATAGGCTGATTTCAAATATTTGATAAAAGAACGATATTAGGCCAATATGTTACACAATATGTCACACAAAGCATCTTTATGGATAATTGCTGCTATGAATGCTGTTTTTCAAAAGCCGTATTGATATCTAGATCACTCAAAAGTTATTTTAACTGTTACTGTTGATGAAATAGCCCATGTAGAGCAGCTTACTTGACTAGCATTCACTGTGTTGATACCAGATACTTTTCCTCAGCTTTATATGCAGTGGATGTGGAAGTATAGAGTGTGCTCGGTGGCTCCTCGCCAGCTCTTGTCCAAGAACTCGCCAACTGTGTGTTTTTAGAAGGACGGTGTTGATGGTACTTAATTAATTACAACCAAGTGTCTGGAAGATGCACTCATGTTGCAGACAGTGCACATGCAGTAATTACTATGCAAATGTTTTGCAAACAAAGCATCTACTTGCGTTTTTCCTGCATGTACTCCAACATGTGAGGCAAAGACGGACCTTTTTTTCCTTGGTAGACTTAAGCTGATACTCAGCCAAGGTCGATTAATCTGGATGTCAATCTCCAGTCATCATTTACCGCTAGACAGCCCAGCTGCATCCATACATCACCCAGGCCACTGTATCACTATCGACAAATATAATCGATCTCTCCTTCACCATTTCTTTGTCTTTTTCTTTGGACTATTTAAACCAGTTCTCATCAGTTGTTTTTCTTCTTCCGCTTCATGGCATGTTAAAGTGCTGATTGAAATGCAGGATGAAGACTTTGGACTGAAGAGTTCTCCAGGTTAGACAAGTCCTGACATGTCTTAAATCTAGCTATTGCACCATTTTAATATGTAGAGTAGATGTATATTTGACCACATTTCCAATATGTTGTACTAGTTACATGATATAGACAGTGGGTAAGTGTAAGCATAAGAGAAGAGAGAGCAGCCCTTTCAAACATGAACCAGATACCATGCAGAGGACTCCATAAGTTCCCATGTCTGGAATTGATTTGTCTGCCATTGTCATCATGCTAGAATCCATAACAAATCTCTTTCCATGTCTCTCCTCTCTCTCTTTTTGCAGCAATTGAAGGTTTAATAAGTAAGACATTGGGATATTTTGTTGGTTGGCTTTTATGGGGGAAAAATCCAAAGACAACAAGTCATCCTCACCGGAGTGGGAAACATGCATGCCTAGATCCGCTGAATTTTGCTCACTTGACATGAACCCTTTTTATTGTCATTTTTTTTAACATTTAAAGTATGTAATGCTGAAGGCCCTCGAGGCTTAGCAGCATTATTTGCTAATGCTGTTCTAGCTACTAGCAAGTGACTGTTTATTAGGATCTTTCACCTCCACTTAATTCACTAGTATACATATTTATTAGGATAGTGTAAGTATTTATACTACGATATAAATACTTGTATTGTACTACAGTTGTACAGTCAGTGGTAGGTGAAGTTAATAGTGGGTTCAAGTCAAGTGGTGCCATGAAAATATGAAAGTGAAACCTTGACAAAATGCCCAAAAGCCTTGCTGTACCTTGCATGAAGAGACCCCACTTTCCCTACCTGATTCTGATATTTCTGATCAGTGATGCTTAGGCCTAGATACTATTGCCTGTATGCGATATGCTTCAATTTATGACCCGTAGACCAGCCCTGTGGCACAGCGACACTTGCTAGCTGAGATGCTACTGTAGACTGTAATTGGTGGTGGGAAGAGAGTACTTGTCAATGAACGTTTCTTTAAAGCTGTAACCCATCAGCACTATCCTTCAATTCTGCACCGGTCTTTTTATGTTGTACCACAACGCCCCCCTCCGTCCCAACCAATGCTACGGTCACAAACTGGCTAACTGGCTTGAAACCAACTTGGTAATTCAATTTTGCATCTTTGACGCTGAAAAGGCCCTACACAACAATTTTGCTTTGCTTCTGCTGTTGACGCTGGTGGTATGGAAGCCAATGAATTATGCTTGAAGAGTGTCCTTGTCTTTGCTCTGCAGAGGCGAGCCTCCCAGGAGAGGACATTGGTGATGATAAGAGTTGCCACTGTGAGTTTCTCACTCAAGAATTATCGCCAGGCTTGAAGGTCACAATAAGGGCAATCTGGTAAGGGTTAGGTATTATATCCACATATATTATAGCTATAGAGAGATGAGCACTTATGTTCTGCGTTTATGACTTTCTTTTCCTGTGGCTCTGATTGTCTTTTATAGTATCACTTGGCCCAAGAAAAGGCTGTTAAATTTGCATCTAATGTATAATAAATATTTAACAGATTTCTTGTCACAGTGTTATATTTGAACGTGCACTGTGTCCCCTCAGCATCATGAAGTTTCTGGTGTCAAAGAGGAGGTTCAAAGAGAGCCTGCGACCTTACGATGTGATGGATGTGATTGAGCAGTACTCAGCGGGCCACTTAGACATGCTGTCTCGCATCAAGAACCTGCAGACCAGGCAAGTACACATTTTCTATATATATCTCCCCTTTTTAATTCAAGCCACATCCCTTCCCAGGATGTGTCACTTGTGTTGCAATCCAGCTTTCACCAGTATTTAATCGTAACACAAGGATAACCTACTCTGCTGCCACTTTTGCCACCAGTGCCCCACTTGTGAGGATAAATATCACATGCCATGCAGCATATAGAGAAAATTAATTAGTCAGAAGAGATGACTCCTTTGGTTATTCAGTAGAGTATTTGAGATGTCATTCAGTGCAGTGTTTTGTGGTATCACTGGATACACACATGTTGTGACAAATCACTGAATTGCCTGTCTCATTTGTCCAACAATGACATGTGTTGCATTCAGATTTCTGTTTTATGTCAGTGACCCCTGTCTGCATAGCAAAGTACGACCCACTGCTCCAGCTATGTAGGCCTCAAAAACTTCATTTTAAATACATCATTGGTGTATAATCGCCATTGTTTGTTGTACCTGTCTGTGTTCCACAAATAAACCCCACATATTTTAATAACTTGTAGAATAAATATATTCCACCAATGAAATGCATACTGTGTATATCACTGAGTAAGTCGGATTCACTGTATGTCTTATGGAATATATTGAGTGTTATTCTCCACAGTTGATGTGATTCCCATGTTGTTGCTTCATTTTGCATTGCACTCATATCGTCTCTGTGTGCCTTGCCAGGATAGATATGATTGTGGGGCCTCCTCCCCCATCAACACCTCGCCATAAGAAGTCCACTGAAGGTCCTAGGTTAGGTCAATAGACTGCACTTCTACTTAGTAACATTTTATTGACATTATGCTACTTTTATTGTAGTTCTAATGTTGAAGCAGCAACATGCTGCCTTAATATTTGGATTGACAAAACCCCTTTTGAGTTGAAGCCACATGACTTGTCTTGTGCCAGTTACTACACACTGACACAGACCAGTGTGTGAGATTTTATATTTCATCGTAGAAAATATCCAGCAGAATTAAGCTGTACGCGTATTCATTCTAAATGTTGCTTCTGGATTTTGGAGTATGAATGATTAAGTGGTTTGGGAATGGTGTGGCCTCCCATTCTGTTCAAATTATACTAATACCTCAAGAAAATGGTGGAAATGTTTTAAGAAATGTGTTGCTCTTTTCAGGAAGCAATACAATCAGCGCTAATTAATCTCAGACAAACAAAACAAGAGTGTGAAATGTCTGAAATACTCATGCTAATGAGGCACGTCATGTAGCCTCAGTCAACAGGGGTTTGACAGTGCTAGACTGTATGCTTGCTCTCACATTGGACAGAGAGAGGGAGAGCTCCCCCCGTAGGATGCAATGGAAATGAAGCATGAAGCATAAGCATGCCAACTGATGCATTTTGGCTTTGACAAAATGTCCCCTCTTATGACATTGTTTTTTTTTCTTCCCCTGAAAGAATGATGCTTAATTTCATAATGCATGCATACACACCATTCCCCTGTACATCTAAAATCAACACTTTGTCTGGAAATTCTCTTTTTCTTGTCAGAAAGTGTTAATCCATCATTCATCCATTCAGACCTTTATTTATATAGACGGTTAAATATTATCCACTCAAATGCTTTCTTTGCCAAGTCTCCATGTGAAAACTGCTGATAATATGCCATCACGTGACCTATAAATCATTTAAAGTTTACAAGAGGTTGAACCCATGTGCCAGAGCAGAGTTATTTTTTAAATGCCAGATATTACCTTTCTCAAACACTAGAGTTGACCAGATAGTTGGTAAGGGTCCTAAAGCTGAAGGAGAGACTGTTGAGGACCAGAGCATGATGGGCCGTCTGGTGAAAGTGGAAAAACAGGTAAGAATATGGGTGTCTTTGTTAACTCTGATGAATAAAAGTAATTTAAGTTGCTTCGTGTTTTGTTTTGCCTGCATGTTCATTCAGTTGTTTTCCCCTGCAGGTGAGCTGCATGGACAGGAAACTTGATTTCCTGGTCAATGTGTACGTGCAGCGCATGGGCATCCCTCGTTCTGAGACAGAGGCCTTCTTCAATTCAAAAGAGCCTTATCCCGCTCCACCCTACCACAGCCCAGAGGAAAGCAAGGATGAGAAGATGGGGAAAGAAGAGGTGAAAGAAGAGAAGGAGGTGAAGACATGTTCGGCTGCAGAAGTTGCGTGCTCAGAGGGGTCTCTGGAAAAGAAGGATCCTTTACTGGGTCAGTCTTTGGCTGGATCAGTGGGTACTCCCTCTGGCAGCCATGGCCGGCCCTCCACCTCCTGGCAGCACCAGCTGCAGCACCCCCTCAGCCAACCTGCCTGGAACAGCAGTGTGGCCAACACCCCCTCACCTGTTGGGGGCAGCGGTGACCATTCCCCCACACTGTTCCGCCTACCACCTCCGCCTGCTCCGGTGCACGACCGATCCTCCTCCGGGCCGGGCGGCAGCGGTCGAGACAGCGGGTCCCAGAGCAGGAGACGCCACAGGAGGCAGAGGTGTCAGCAGGAGGTGACCGCCGTCGAGAGCGACACGTCCCTCTCCATCCCGTCTGTCGACCACGAGGAGCTGGAGCGCTCCTTCAGCGGCTTCAGCATCTCCCAGGCTAAGGAGGACTTCTTTGGGCCCTCTTTCTTCACAGGCTCCGGAGGGGGAACTGCAGCAGGGACTGAAGCTGGAGCTGGACATTCACTCTGTGCCAGGGTCAGACCCTTCATAGCCGAGGGCGAATCAGACACAGACTCTGACCTCTACGCCCCCTCACCTCTGTCTTTCACCGGAGAAGCTTCTTCTGGAGAGAGGGGATGGCCAGGACTGAAATAGGCCCAGAGTGGCTGCTCTACCTGGCAAAGAGGCTCGTTGTGAAAGAAGTTGGTGGTTGGATTGCCAATACATCAAGCTGAGACCATGTAGCCAAACTGAGTCCCTGATGTTGCTGATAAATCTATTAGATAATTCAGACTATTTTAAATTAAAGGACAATTTTGGTATTTTTAAAGTTAGGCTGTACTTCTGACCCTGTACCATGTTGTGTACTGGTAAACACAGCAATGTCCCTGATGTCCCCTGCAGTGCCCCTGATGGAGAAACGTAATGCTATAACTTGGGTTCCAGCTGAACTATGTGGGGCAGTTCAGCCAATTGCGAGGCATTGCTGAAAAACACCCTAAAATGTCCTTTTTAGATTCAAAACGTTCACGTCTTCTGTCCATTAGTCCTGCTGCTAGAGGCCATGTTTCCTCGTCTCATCTGTCCTTGCTCTGTCCCCGCCCAGCTCTTGCTGTTCCAAATTGTTGTAACGTCATTCATTTATCATCAATAAGGCTGTCCAAGAAAATCAAAACGCTCCTCATTAGTTTCAAAATCTGTAATGTAGGTAGTTATTATCACTAATTTTGCCTAAGATAAAAAATGATATTAAGCTCAAATTTCTCTGGCTGTTTACATGGGAACTTGCCCTTGTGTCCCTTGACAGCCTCCAGGAAACACATCTTTCATTATGTTTTTTAATTTGAAGCACAAAAAATATGAGTCAATTATAAGACATTATTATGTGGTTTTTAGAAAGCCACTCATAAAAAAAGGCCTTTCTTGCATCAGTGAATTCCTGGTTTTTGTAGACAGGGGGCTGAAGATTTGTTCTGAGCTGACTGCTGTTCCCTGGGGGCCTCCAAAGGGACAGAAGGGCAACAAGAAGCAGAAGAAGTTGTTTCAGCTTTTTATCGTTTTTGTCAGTTGTTTTACCAGGATGAAAAAAAAATCCCCCTGCTTTCAAAGGGAAAGCATTGAAGTTGTTTTTTTTTTTTTTTTTTTTTTTTTAATCTTGGTAAAACAACTCGCAATGGCTGACTACAATCCAGATTTTGAAACTGATGAGGACTATTTAGGCTACATGAGCCAGAGTACAGTGTTTTCGGAAATGCAACAGATGGACGAGGACTGAGCAAGGAGAGAGAGGCAGAGGAGACACAACCTGTAGCAGCAAGGCTAGTGAACAAAAGCCTGAATGCTTTGAATCCAAACAGAAAGCTCAAGGCCTCAGTGCTACTTGGCGGGTGGCTTGATTTCCCTGTGTAGTTCAACTGGAGCGTTTTTCAGTACTAATGCTGTCAGTGAAATTGTTCTGTTTCATAATAGACACCATGGTAGAGAAGTCAGAAAAACAGCTTAACATCAAAAGTCCTGAAACTGTCCTTTAAATGGTGATAATGAGCAGTTTAGTACTGAACATGATCCTTCAGTGAAACAAAGGCATCACTCTTTATCACTTCTGTGTTTTTGCTTAGTTAAGTTACAGTGCATTAGCGTTATATCTATCAAGATCCAGATTCATTCATTCAAAAACTGCTAGCGCTATACTATTTAGGGACACCTCTTTAACTTGGTTGGAGACATTTTCTGCTCTATTTATTGGCAATGAAAGGTACATGATTGTTACAATATTCCTTTGCCGTGACAGTGTGACATATGACAAGTTATTTTGCACTGAACGTATACTTGACATTTATTTCTATGGAACATACAGAGAGCGTCTTCTTGCTTTTGTTTGTTCACGTAGTGAGTGCATTACAGCACCTGTTATGTTCAACACGCACCAGTTTAACTTTCAGAACACAGTGGGAATTAGTTATGTATTTCAGATGCAAGATTGTTAAAATCTTATCACATGGTTAGCGTAGTGTCTTGATAACTTCTATACCTTTGAATGACTTGAGGTGTTATGATGCCAAAACCCTATTTACGATAACCAATTAGATTATTACAGAGAGATAAAAAATATGCTTGTTTTTCAGCAACGGCAATCCAGCCTGGTGTTTCTAGAATACTACAAGATAATTTCAAAATATTGCAGATATTTTCCCATCAATAAACCAGTGAACCTCCTGCATGGCATGTTAAATGGTTGATTTAAGGACAGTGTCAATTTGGCTACGAACAAAACAACAGCAGCAACGATTCAGCAGAATATTCCATAAGGATTTCTCTTGTACACACACAAACACAGTGGTGACTAAAATAAGAAAATATGCATGCATGACTGGTTTCAAGCTACAATATATGAATTCTACTATGGGGCTTGCTTGAATTCCAATCATGCTAATGCAACCTGGGCTTGCTGATTTCAATGGCTCTACTTTTCTAGGCAGATATGTCTTCACGTTATGTACAGTTCCAGTACAAAAGCAGATATTTAATGCAACATAGCAACAAAACATGCATTGAAATGGAGATTATAGCTCACACATTTTTTATTGTTATCCCACAACATGCGGTCTTAATATTAGACTGAGAAAAGTGTATCAAACATAAAATCTGATGTTCTCCTATTCAGATCTGATGTGTCCTTTCAGTGTTTAGGCTGCGATGCATCAACTAGACCTGGGCCACACGGAATTACGAATCAGATTTCCAGCTGGTATGTCAGTCCTGGACTAAATGTATGAATTGCAATAAAAAGCAAGCAAGGCAATCCAGAAATATCTTCATCAACATTTTTCAAGTATTATTTAGATGACTCTGGCCTGAAAGCAGTCTAAGGTCGTGGTAACACGTGAATGCAACGTTTGTGTCTTGCCAGAAAACTTTAGACACCAATTAAGCCACCATTGGTGCTAAATGCATGGGATCTGTAATTTGCAAGGGCATCTGATGCATGTTGAACATTGATCAAATCACCTGAGTCATATTACATCAGCTGTATCAATTTATAGGATGTATTGTATCCAAAACTTGAAACATGCCACATTGGCGTCAGTGTTATTATGAATCCCACCAGAGTTCTGGGTGAGATCCATCCACTTGGTTAAAGTTAGGGTTATGGTGGGGTGGGAGAGGGCTACTGGGCAACGAATAGGCAACAGGCCAATACAATTTATGACGAATCACAGTGCTTGTGGGCACGTCTTACCCAGAACACTGGTGGGATCCATAATAACACGTGGCATCCGGATGATTTACATTTGTCCACTCTTAAACTGCTTTCACTCCAAAGAATCACCCAAATATACCATGAAAAATCAACTGAGACTGTTCACCTGTAAACGAAAACACAATCCATATTTTTCTTAAATGAAAAAAAGCTTGCTGGCATGTTTTCTACAACCCAAAGAAAGGACCTTTAAGGTTTAACAGGATACAGTAGCTCTGACGTCAATACCATCATGTAACTGCATACACTTTGTTCCTCTTCAATAATAAAACTTTGTACATCACTGAAAACACTTTCTTTGGTCTGTTTTTTCCCACAGTCTTTGTCTATACAGTAAAAATACAATGAGTTGCATTAAAGTCCCGCATTGCGTTGAACTCTCACAAACATATTGTCAGAATTGCTCTGGCAACATGGTGTAATGATGGACAAGTATCACTAGGTGGTGATCAAGACCTCCATTTGAAATAAATGTGAAGGTGAGGTTGAAATCAGTCAGGGATGCAAAAGTAACATATCCTATGGCTCAAACTAGAGAAAGCATCCATACAAGCTCCATAGTTTTACCTTATATATTTACAGCTTAAATGTATATTCTCCTATTCAAAGCAACTTCCACTGAGTGAGTGGGAAGCGGTTCAGTGCTGTGCTCAAAGAGACTCTAGATCAAATCCGAGACTCCTTCCTCTTTCTGTATGTACCAGTTAAATGTAGATTTATTTGTTGAAGGAAATGATTCATAGGTCATACGGTTCAATGCAGAGCCAGGAAGAGTCCATGGAGCTTTTCCCAAACCATATGCTCAAACTGAGGTCAGGCAATTTGTTGAGTGTTCTGAGGTCAAGTTTTAGTTGAAAGGGTGATACAAATAGGAATTGATTGGCTCATTAATAAAAGCCAGATGATGGCAATGCAACACCTCAAAGCTTATTTACTTCCTACACCCTCAGGGCTCTGCAGACATCTTGATCATCCAGTGTAGCTATTTATCTAATACCAAAAGATGAGCGATGGGCGTGGAGCATGCATAGTGTCTTTGTGCATAATAACGATCATCTCAGTAGTCAGGGTGGGGAATTGAAATTCTCAAAAAGAAAGTGCAGAGAAATATAATAACATTAGCTTTAATTTTTTTTTTTTTTTTTTTTCCCCTAGAGGCGTCTAACATCTCTCACATTTTAGATAACAGATCATAACAGAGTACCTCAGTGAAACTGGTGAAGTTTGAATGTTCTCCTGTGGTTCGCTGCTGCTCTCTCTGAGGTGGAAGTCATATTGCCATTCAATGTGGTGGAACATATCTGTCTTGGACATTTATTCAAAGCCCAGAGATTTGTGTTTAAACAATGTCATTAGGTAGAGGTTGGACATTGACCCTTTCGTGATGAATGATGAGGCCCAAGAATCAATGAAACCATTAGTGATCTGACTTGTACGAGAAACCTGTCAAAGGGGAGGCCTAAAACAGATGGACTGTATGCATTTTGGTAATGGCATGCGCACTGACATAATTCAACACTGATGGCACCGGAGACATGCAAAGCAATAGAAATCTAGTTTGTCAAGTAGCATCAGTGCACACACATGTGCAGCTAAACTATTGCTTAGTGCCTTTCCATCACTTCTGCTCAAAAGTAGCCTGGATTTGCCAGGATAACATTTGCATCTGAAGAGATTTTGTTAGAGATCTGATGAGGATCAAGGAGGCAGATTAGCAGTAGTGTGGTTTTGGGGCTGGAGAACAAACACTACTGATTGCCTGATTCTCTCTAAATGGAATATACTGTGAATATATGAATAAACGAAGTTTGACGCTGTTTTTGGTCTCTTAAAATGACCTCAGATTGAATGTGAAAGCGTGCATGGCTAGAGCTGACTTTCTACATAAATCGCTGAGACGAAACAATGCTGCTGTGTCCTTGGCCCCGGCTGTTTGTGTATGCGTCTGGTGTGGCGGGCTCCATGTAAACATTTTATTTATGTATAGTATTAGTTAACATCAGCAAAATGCCATCAATGGCCACCAAGGGCAGACATTGGACATTGGTGTCCTCTCTTTCTAGCTCACACACAGCACACACACACACATACACATGGCCAGGTCCATAATGACAATAGGCTTGTGCATTGTATGTAATATTGATCAGCTTATATCGCAATATATATTCATTAGTGATCCATTGCATTTCAAAGTCTTTGCAAAATGACCAGCAATTTGAATTGCTTTACTGCTTCATAAGTACTACATGAAGGGAATTGCCTTTTTTTGTTAGTGTCACATGTTATTTTGTCCAATTATAACCCAAACAGAAAAGCCATCATTTGATGTCAAGATATCAATGTGTAAAAGAATGTCATGTAGTATTTTTTTTACATTGTACTTGCATTCACATGGCAAAACATTTGCGCTGTTAGGCCATATAACCAATATGAAGGAAAAAAGACTTTCTACTTTAAGGGTGTGAGGCAAAAAAGAAGCATACGGTGATTCTCAATTACTAGACTTCTGCATTTACAACTTCAATATCACAGAGCCTTAAGAATTCCAGAAATCCAGATATTAGTTGCTGTAGATGTGGGAGAATAATACCTCCGACTAAATCTAATTCAGCACAGAGAGCTTATCATTAATCATCAGACAATTACTGAATTGAATTGATCTTAATTCCCTCTAGGCTTCTGCCAGAGGCAAATCTAGTCATCCATTTATCAGATAAAGGAAGGATATGGGAATTTTATTGATGTATAACATGACTTGACCAATTAGCCTGATACACTAGTTAGTAGACAGACAGGTCACAGTTAGGTGTAGTAACCCCACAGAACCTGAATTAATCACCTCAAACATTTCCATTTCTGTGTGTAACTTATCTTCTACCCGTACTGCTGTGTAAGTCTAATGTTAAATAATTTGTTAAATAATAATAAAAATCATTATTTGTTTTCTTCTTTGTTCTTTTTAAAGTCACAGTTTAAAAAGTAAACTTAACAATCAATTAAAAAAAACAAGCATCATGCCCATAAACAAAGAAAAATGAAAAAACAATAGAAGACACCCAAAGAGCGAAGGATGAGGGTGTAAAAACAAGTATATGAAAAATAAGTTTTAAGAGATTTAAATTTACTTCTACTCTCCTACAGTCCTCAGGCTCATCGCCCTCCTTCATTCTTAAGCCTATAGACTTTTAGGATGAGGATCTGGGGCTGGCTGCTGGTCCACAGGGGGTAAACTATCTGTGATACAGATTAGCCACATCTAATCATGTCTTAAAGGCAAAATCCCTAAATTAATTTGAAACCCAACAGGTAACCAGTGAGCAGATGCCAGAATTGGGATTACAGTGATTTGGATGCCAAAAGTAGATGCACGGTTTGTCTTGGATGCAGTCCATGAGTCTAAATCTGGTTCATGTTGGCACAACTGCCTCCTCATTGTTTCTTACATGCACTGCACTGCTTGAAACAGCAGGCAAAACGCTGGTGGATGTATGAGCTGTGTGCTGTCTGATGCATAGTTACAGGAAAATCCAGCTCCTTTATTATGGTAAATAAACTTCACCAGAAGGTAAGTATGTTAATAGGTATGTTTTTATAATAAGAGCATCACAAGTTAAAATCTTTTTTTTTTTTTTTTCCAGATATCAAAAATACTGTTTGTTCACTTGTTACAGTTCCCATTACAAGGAACATATTGTCATTGTCCAGTGAAAACCACAAATCTCAAATTTTGTTGTTTTCATGTTTTCACTTATTCAGAGAATTTGCCCTCTCCTCTATGGGCTCAGAAAGCTCTATAACCCTTGGGTTTATTAAAGCTTTTCAAAACTAATTAGATAAACTGAAAAGCGCACAGCCGCCAGGCTAAAAACAAGGCTGTTTTTCTTAGTTTGTGAGTTAAGTTGACATTTTGGAGATAAGTGGTTTTCATTGGACAGGAACAAAAACACTTTCCAGTATCAACAGTCAGCGACATGCCTAAAGCTCATGTTTAGCAGCCAAATGGTAAATATCTACATTATCACATTTGAGGCCTTTTTGAATGCATTTTCAGTGATTTTCAAGTAAATCATTTTTTATTATAAAATATTTTATATGCGTACAAAAATACTTTTAATGAGTGAAAAGATCGGATACCTGTACACTCTCTCCACTTGGTCATACTCATTTAATAATGCAACGTTTTCGTCATAGACCTGTATCAGGCCTGACAAAGGTCTTTGACCGAGACGTTGCATTATTAAATGAGTATGACCAAGTGGAGAGAGTGTACGGGTATCCGATCTTTTCATTTTAGATTACCTTATTTCACCTTGGCACCTGTCTGGGCCTAGATTCAGATGTGTGATAGATTTATTTCATGACAAACTAAATGGGCAAATTCATGACAAAATCAATGGGCAAAATAAACGGGCAAAGTAACCATAGATACAGAAAAGTCAAATGCAACATCCAAACAAAATTTTGCTTTTGTATTCTTAAAGGTCAACAGAGAGTAGCCATGTCCACTGGTCACTGATGGCATCTGTAACATTATTCATAACAGGGCAGTTTCAGAGAGATTTAGTGGGAGGACCAGGAAGGAGAGGGAAGGCAGGACTGCTCTTGACTTCCCCACGGCAGATTTCTTTTGAACATGAGAACGACAAAGTAGTCCTATATCTCTGCAGTGCAGTGTTTCAGTGTATTTGCATGGAGTAAGGACATCTGTAATGTATGGAGAGGCAAGAAAATGTAAGGTTTTGAAAGTTCAAGGTAGTGATTTTTAATTAATTTTCTCCAAATTTGTGAGCCAATTAAGTTCCGTGGTTCACGTAAGTTTTGGGATTTAAATAAAAAGTTACTATAGGGACAGCTGGAAAGTAATGCATTCTTGATGAAACAAACACATGAATCAGCATCTCTGTCAGAAAAGGGGAAAAAGAGGCTGATGAGAATGCCATGCAAATGCAAATGCAATTTTGGATACTGCCTTAATTTGATCACTGCGGGTCAAAGATAATTTGTGATTTATGGAATTCATAGATGTCCACTGTCTTCATATCTATATTTCTACTTGCAACAAAACCTCCAGTGAAATTCTAAACTGATCAGCTTGCTGTCATTGTTGGTCTAAAATGAATTTTCATTTTCAAGGCCCAGACTCATCTTTACATATTCATGGAGAGTTGCATTCAAAGATGTTTTCAGCTGGTACATACTTTCCATGTGAAGGTTTTTTCTCAGTTAGGTAACCATGCTGTAAAGAGTTGTTATACAAGGAGCAGATGACTAAGTAGCTACCTTTAAGACTGAATGAATAAAAAAAAAAGATTGAAAACCCTAAATTAATGTTGACAGCTAAGACTGGTCTTCATTTCACACATTAAAATTAATGATGTCTCACGCCAATCATGCTTACCCTTTGATTTCTTGAACACTCCACTTGAATTACAGATTGGTCATAGATATTAAATTATTTAACGTGGCACTTCATGCCCTCTGGGATTTTCTCATGTCTCAGATCTTCATCAGATACACAGCAGTTTCTTTACTGCTTCAAGGTTTGTGTATTCTGGCTGTTTTCATGCAGTTTCAGCCACTTAACAGCTGGTGTATATTCTCAGGAGGCTCCCTAGGCCACAGAAGACTCCAACATTTAATTCACTGTCACCTAGGAGGACGTTGTTGAGCTGAGCCATTAGAACAACACGACACAAAATGGTATAATACATAACAGCTGGGGCAAAAACACAGCAGGACCTGTCTCATCACTCACCATCACCACCACGACTAACTGTAATACAAGAGCAAATACTACTAATTCCACTACCACCACCACAACTACCTGTAGTACAAGTACACATACTACTAATACCACTACCACGACTACCAGTAATACAAGTACACATACTACTAATACCACCACCATGACTAACGGTAATACAAGTACACATACTACTAATACCACCATCACAACTACCGATAATACAAGTACACATACCACTAATATCACTACCACCACCACGACTACCAGTAATACAAGTACACATACTACTAATACAACCACCACGACTACCAGTAATACAAGTACACATACTACTAATACCACTACACAACTACCGGTAATACAAGTACACATACTACTAATACCACCACCATGACTACCAGTAATACAAGTACACATACTACTAATACCACTACCACCACCACGAATACCTGTAATATAAGAGCAAATACTACTAATACCACTACCACCACCACAACTACCTGTAGTACAACTACACATACTAGTAATACCACTACCACCACCACAACTACCTGTAATATAAGAGCAAATACTACTAATACCACTACCCCCACCATGACTACCTGTAATACAAGTACACATACTACTAATACCACCACCACGACTACCGGTAATACAAGTATACATACTACTAACACCACTACCACCACCACGACTACCGGTAATACAAGTACACATACTACTAATATCACTACCACCACCATGACTACCAGTAATACAAGTACACATACTACTAATACCACCACCACAACGACCGGTAATACAAGTATACATACTACTAACACCACTACCACCACCACGACTACCGGTAATACAAGTACACATACTACTAATATCACTACCACCACCACGACTACCAGTAATACAAGTACACATACTACTAATACCACCACCATGACTACCAGTAATACAAGTACACATACTACTAATACCGCTACCACCACCATGACTACCGGTAATACAAGTACACATTCTACTAATACCACTATCACCACCGCGACTACCAGTAATACAAGTACACATACTACTAATACCACCACCATGACTACCGGTAACACTACTAATACCACTACCACCACCACGACTACCAGTAATACAAGTACACATACTACTAATACCACTACCACCACCACGACTACCAGTAATACAAGTACACAACCTACTAATACCACCACCATGACGACCGGTAACACATGTACACATACTACTAATACCACCACCACGACGACCGGTAACACAAGTACACATACTACTAATACCACCACCACAACTACCTGTAATACAAGTACACATACTACTAATACCACCACCACGACTACCTGTAATACAAGTACACATACTACTAATACCACCACCACGACTACCAGTAATACAAGTACACATACTACTAATACCACTACCACCACCACGACTACCAGTAATACAAGTACACATACTACTAATACCACCACCACGACTACCAGTAATACAAGTACACATACTACTAATACCACCACCACGACTACCAGTAATACAAGTACACATACTACTAATACCACCACCACGACTACCGGTAACACAAGTACACATACTACTAATACCACCACCACGACTACCTGTAATACAAGTACACATACTACTAATACCACCGCCACGACTACTGGTAATACGAGTACACATACTACTAACACCACTACCACCACCATGACTACCTGTAATACAAGTACACATACTACTAATACCACCACCACGACTACCGGTAATACAAGTGCACGTACTACTAATACCACTACCCCCACCATGACTACCTGTAATACAAGTACACATACTACTAATACCACTACCACCACCACCGCTACTATTACCACTACTGTTACTGCTATTACTACAACTACTACGAAAAATACTACTAATATCATTACTAATATAATATTACTGTTACTACTACTACTACTACTATAAATACTACTAATATACCACTACAACTATTACTATTACTACTACTACTACTACTACTAAAAACACTGCTGATATTACTACTACTAAAACTGCTGCTACAAATACTAGTAATACCTCTACCACAAAAATACAAATACCACTGATACCATCACCATGACTACTACTACTATTACTAGTGCTAATAATATTAATATTAGTAATATCACAGTATATCACATTACATACATTGTTATGATTAATACTTGAGGGTACAAGATGTATCACTTTTTCAGTAGCAAACTGCTGTAAAATACAAGGGAAGAAATAAATGTATTCAGACGATCAGCTATAACAAAGGCAACATTTGCACTGCTGGCTCCATTAAGGTTCACAGCTCACTAAAGCCTACTCAGCAAAATTAAACAATGTAACTCAAAGCAAACAAATTAGCAAAGCTACAAAGAAAGCAAAATCCAAGTTAAAAAAAAAAGAAGCTTATCAATTAAATACATATTTATAAGAAATAAACTTTGATTAATAGTGTTCCATTTAAAAAATGAACCCTAACCAACCCTACAGCCAAAGGAAAGTAGCTGAAACTCAGCATGGAGCATATCCATATGAGAGCTGAAATGACTATCCTGTCCTACGTGAGGACGGTCTGCCCAGAAATGGACTGAAAAGAAAGATGACCTTCATGGCTGTCTGAACGAGACAGGCAAGCTTAGATTTCACTGTGACCGTCAGACTGCCAAACCAGACAGAGATGCCACATTGTGAAATGCTTTCTGTGACAACCTGGTAAAATGAGGGGCTAACTTTCAGGCCAGCTCCAGACAGTCTAAACCCAGGCAGAATGTAAAGGTGTTGTCAGGCTCTCAAACACACACCCTCCACATGGATGAGCCAACAAGTTTCGAGCCATTGTTCGCACCTAAATATTTACATGACAGAACCTGACACTGCAAATGAAGGTAATAGCGATAATAACAATGTTATGTGCTTTTTTTCCTGAAGGGAACGTCTCTTTTTTGAGGGAGTTTCAAACACAGATTCGGCTCCAGAGAAGCACCCCTGGAGCGGGTGAAGATGGAGCTGTCAGTGTCCCTGCTTGTACATTCATTAGTATTCAATATGAGTAGCTTGATAGTACTCACACAGTCTTGGGGGAAGGGGGGGTTACTGATAACCCTGCACTCACACAGGGCCTTGTTCACCTGGACCTGCTGGGTCCTGCTGCTCAGGAATAAGTGATAGAGCCTGATGGCAACAAGTACAGGTAGCTGTAGGGGGTTTAATGCTGAGCTGAAGTCTACAAATAACCCTCAGGAATGACCATGGTGCGACCTTTTCCTACGGTGCCAGAGTGGAGTTGTCTGAAGACCCGGGCCCTGATGTTTTGGAGGCGTGTGGGAAAGAGATACATGATGGTGCATATTTGTATTTGAATGCATAACAGTGTGGGTCTAGCAGTGCATTTACGCATGACTTGCAGTTATCCGCCATGATCCTTCCCAAACACATCAGCAGTCAGAACCACCCATCTGTGGCTTTCACTAGAGTTAAACTGACAAATGAAGCTGATAATAGCCTTTTAATAAAAATTAGATATTGACCAGTGTTTTTTGTAAACTAATTCCTCATATAAAGGCAAATACATATCCCAGAGTTTCCCAACCACTGAAGTGGTAAAGTAAGCTCTTGATAGATTGAAGCTCCCCTTAAAGACCATAGCAGTGACTTTTCACGTTTAGCCTAATATCTACAAATATATATATATGTACTTCATGTTTTATGCTAATCTATTTCCAAAGCAAGCAGTCAAATTTTAGAACTCAAAGTGTCCACAACAATGTGTGGTAAACATCCTTATCTGTTTTCTACATTTTGAAAGTATGGAAATACGCAGCTCCTGTCTGACCTTGGAATTACTTGATCACAGGAAATAACAAAATTTCCCAGTTTGGTTTAGTAAAGTACATCTATCTATCTATCTATCTATCTATCTATCTATCTATCTATCTATCTATCTATCTAAAAGTGCTTATATCAGAATACTTCTGCACAAACCTTGGAAATCGCAAGTTTAACAATGAAACGCTCTATAGAGAAGACAATGAATTTGCTTTCTACAGAGCTGTTTCCTTGTAGGCTGGACATCCGCCCAGCTACACTACTGGTTGCTCTTGTAAACAGTCTCTCTGGTGTAAAATAGTCCCCGGGGAAATATTTGCTTTACACAGTTAATTATCAGTTCTGTGGTTTATAAATGACAAACACTTTGTTTCCCACAGAAGCAGAACATTATAAGGCGGGTGCTTCAAACAAAAATTGAAATTTGAAAATCAATATGATTGTATGTTGTTAAATCTTTAGTTGATTGATGGTTTGTTGCAATGTAAAATGTGGGAGAAATTGCACTAAATGGGCCAAACATTCGAAATCATTATTATGATCCTTTAAGGCCAAAGCTGGGTTGCAATGACTTTTATACTGATAGTATACGTGTTATTTCATTTTTTTTTTAGCTCTTTTGTTTCAATTAAAACCTGTAAGACCTTTTGTAAGGTTTTGAACACTGACACAAATTAATTACTACCTGCAACTTTAATCCAAAAACATCTGTACTGTCTTTCAAAAAGCCCATATAAATGAAATCCCTGTGTTCACTTTGGGGAATGGAGTTATAATGGCTGCTGCTCACAGGAGTCCACAGGCCTCTGGGGCGCTGAGCTCAAGCTGGTGTGTGCGTCATAATCAGGACAGCAGAAATATCGATCCCGCTCTGTTACGTTATTAGTGCCTCTGTGTGAGACTCCAGTGACCCGTCTAGCTGTAATTTCTAAGCTGGTATCAGTGATTCCCACAGTAATAGTGTTAAACACATTATCACACTCAGCAGAGAAATCTTGTGAGCCTTATCTGCCTCGCAGGTGAGAGAGAACCAATGCATGTGTGCAATGTGTGGTACACGACTCTTATCATGTAGGTGTATGTGGAGCAGCCACACGTCTCCCTGCCTTCCCATCACAAACCCAACCAGCAGTGTGCTTCTAATAATGAGAGCACAAATGGGTCACTCCCAGCAGTCCAGTGTGCTCCATGCATGGCTGCTTTCCTGTGTTCATACCAAAGTTAATCTATATGCTGACACAAAGTGGGATTGATTATCACACTGGTCTTTGTTCTGCTTGATTGGTGCCATTGGGAATCATCCATATGTATAAAACATGTCAAGTGTGTGGATTGGGGTTGTTGATACCTGTTTGGTTTTTGATTGGGATTAGTGATGACTGAATTCATTTTGGCTGATCCAGGGACAGTGTCATGAAGACAGAGCAACAACCCGTGCTTGTTGTAATGCGTTAGACTACTCGAATTTTGTGGTGACTTTTCACAATTAACATTGGTGGACTTTTTGTGGCTCTGTGGTAGCTAAGAGACTAGCATCATTTTTAGAAATGTTGCATTTTTTCCTTTAATATGTTTCACCTTTGTTATTGGGAATTCACATTAAAAACTGTAGAAAAACATACAGTTCACAGTTGGTGAGAGTACATGAAATAAAGATGAGAACCGTCTGATGCTAGAGGACAAAAACCTTTTATTTGCTAATACTAGTGTTCAAAACTGAATAGCACTCCAAAGCAAAAATGACACAATAAACTGGCTTTGTGATGCACCTACCGTGTTGATTTACAACGGGTTTCAAGCTTGGCCAGAGAAAATTGTTACTGCAAATTGTGGGAATGAATTGTTACTGCCTAGGGAAGAGCAAATTGTAAGAAACATCAGTGGTCTAAATGAAATGTTAGCTGTCAGGTTTCTTACAAATAAAAGCTCACAGGGAGAAATCCTCTGGAGAAAACTGAGAGAATTCTTCTCTCTCCCCCCTTTAAGCTCCATTGTAGCCGCACTTTTGCGCTGTAGCTGTTCTCTGTGTGCATAGCATTCGGTGGCTTTACCGAGAGAAACATGGTGTCACACAAACAATAAAACGGCACCAGAAAATGGATATATTGTAATGTAAATTGCCAATTTAAACGATGTGAATATGTTTTAGGGGTGTAGCAGCTCCTTCCTTTAAAGGGTTCTGTAGGGGCTCCTTTAAAAGTATTTTTAATAAAGACTCATTTTATTACAAAGAATAACTGTGATGTGACTACTTTTCCCAAACACTGGCCACATGAGATTGATGAGCAACTTGACACCGTATCACCCATGAAATCTGGATTAGGGCTTGTTATTGTTCGCCACTGCCAACCAATAAAAGTTTAAATAGAAACATATTCTACACAATGTGTGTCCTCATCTTACAGTTTGGACCAGTCCCAGCAGAACTGTCCCAAGCCTTTGGTTCATGAGAGAGGGAGAGCAAAGACAAAATACTTGCTGGTCATGTCTGGTTATAAACTGAGAATTATTCCAAAGCAATCTCAGGCATTAAGGATGGATGATTTCAACCTTTCAAATGACTGAAATATGGAACGTTGATAACGGAAAACATCTTAACTCAGAAACTTGCTCAGTCTCTTTACCATTTTTCCCCCTAGCCATTAGTCATTGCTTTTAGACTGGAAATATTTTAACGCACCCTCCCAGAGAAAAATAAGTGTGATGTACTCTGACCTCTGATGCATTAGTGTTATTCAGGAGCAGGTTACTGTATCATATAAAAAATCCCAAGGCTTGAGGTGGGTTGGGTTTACACATATAATTATGGCAATTGGTCTTCCTGGCAAGGCAATACTTAAGAGCATTAATGCGCTCAAAGGACTTCAGAAATTGCTGTGTTGCTGAAATGTTCTCTCACTAGTCTGTTGGGATATTCTCAGGTGGATTGGGTAAAATTCATATGGAGCTAAACCTGGGGTGAATCCACAAGGGCAAACGCCACTTCCAAATGAATACAGTAAATTTTACTGACGTCAAAGTGGAGGCAAAGTCCAGCTATGACGTATTGGAGAAGAGAACACAACTTTCTCTGTGTTTTTAGGTTGGAGAAACGGCAAATTCGACCACAGTCCATGTAGAAAGTGCACTGAATCTGGCTGTAAAGGGTAGTGCTAATTGCCTGGGGCCAACAAGCTAAGTTGTATAGACCCACAATTCAAGTAAAACAGACAGCTCACTTCAGCTCATTATATCAGGTTAATATATTTCAAAACAAATAACACCCAACTTTATGAACTTTATCACGGTGGACCAAGCATACGATGGCAGTGCTGTGAAGTGTGCCTCAAACCACAGTGGGTGGTCAGCGATAGCGCAATCGCGAACCCCAGGAAGTCTTGTCAAGCTCCGCAACACAATTATCGCTCATCCATCTTTAATGTCCCATCCATCTTCTCAAGCTCCACTGACAGAGAGGTACTCACCTTGTAATTATTATCACAGCTGGCGTCCAAATTGGAGGAAACACATCTTCTACCCTGCAAAAATGACTGATGAGGACAACAAATGGACAAAGACAACAAAATACTATGCTGGGGTCCTTCATTGGCCGGTTTGGGGCTTTAGGGGTTGCCTCAGCGGTGAATGAGTTGAACTTTTGGGACAAGGGACTGAGTTTGTAACTTGACCTTACACTATTGGTTTGACATCCTATTTGTAGTGATTTCTCACAAGGTTTTGTTCAACTATCTGCACATTCAAGATTCACCTTTCGCAAGAAGTCCTTCTTTAGAAATGCAAAGCTGGCTGCTCATTGCACTGTGGGAATGAGGCATGTCTATAACCGTTAGCCCATCATGCCTGTGAAGCAACTTCTATTAAATTAAAAGTGCCAGTGGATAAGAACCCAAAGGCATGAGCGCCCAAGACTCATCAAACAAATTAGAAAGTGTACAGAAAGACCAAGGGCTTTGGTTAAACACCACTCAGAATTAACTGCACAGCAAAGTAACTTTGCATGACTAAGAATAGACCAGTTGGCCATACTTGATTATCATTTACATTAACCACTTATCTTTCTAATGTTAAGATGAGTTGAAGTTGCTAAATGCACTTAGCATGTGGACATTTGTCACTGAGCGATGTTTCTGTGTCTCAAGGGAGCGAAGACTAGTACTTATCTATAGCGAATATATTGAGATATTGACAAGAGCCCACCCCCATCAGACCTAGGCGGGTGACCTCAAAATCACTCAAGCAGCATTAGTCACTCAGGCTGCACTTAAGTATTCCCCATTTAATTAAGCCTATCAAAATGAGGTGGCCTTTAAGTCGGATAATTTGTAGGCAATGCTGAATGAGTCAAAACAATAGACAAGTTGAAATTTAAGCACAGCAAGTTATGAATTGGGGGATCCGGTAGTTCTATATTATTTAGGTGGAGTCTAACAGATTTTGCTACATTCACAAACATGTTTCTCCAGTGTAAATAAATTTGATGTAAATCTGCATCAGTGCAATATTCTCTTCAATATTCTCCACAGTCTTCCCTTTGGACCAATTCAGTCATCTTCAGGATATCATCCAAGCAAATGCATGTCTCAAATGTAAAAAGTGATTTAAAGATCTTGATTCCATAATGATGTACAGCTGAGTCCTCTCTCAGCGGTCAAACTCTATCATAATATGCATTCCACATAATATTATGGCAGGTGAGTCATACTTTGATTGTGGAATCAAAGGGTGTACATTTATTTTCTATTCAGATTTTTACAATGGTATATTATGTAATCAGAGATTTTCAGACTGTCAATCACTGAGCTGAAAATTGAACAGGACACAAGGGTCCTGTGAATTCAGACAAATGTAGTGAATTGCAGGTTAAGCCTTCCATGGCATGATGAACTGAAAGCAGGTAAGCCATTGTTTCCTGCTCAGATGACAGCCCAGTGAGAAGTTGCACCACAGTGATAAGTTCCTTATTACAAATAGTGACTGGTGAAGTTGTCATATGTACAATTTAAAAAATGGGAGACAACATTTAATGAGGTCTGGTCACAAAATAAGTGTTGTAGCAGAGGAACACTGCAACAGTTGTCGTGGATAAATCGACAAAAACAAGTACTGGAAAACCTCATCTTTTGTACGCACTCAGCAAGAATGATAACAGAGTTGCACCATTCTCTTATCTTACCTTGGCTTGGTGCCACAGGGGGGACAGCACTGAGGTCATATTCAGAACCATGACACTTTGTCTTTTTTTTTTTTAATTCATCTTTTTGCCTCCTACTTTCACAAAGAATGGACTGGCTGCATGTAATTCCAGAGGGACGTATCCTCATAAATAAAATATGTCCATGAAACAAACAAACAAACTAGGCAGTAGCTCCAACATTTCATGCCAAAAAAAAGAAAATGCTGACAGGAATACCCAAGACACTGAACTATGGACAGTGCAGTCACTTTGTAGTGTTGCCTCTACTGGTCCTGCTCGGCTCCGGTAATACGAAGGAAAGAACTAAAGGACTGCAGAGCCTGCAAATCTATCCTGCTAACTTCAGAACAGCAGGTTATAGGACAATTCAAAAGGTAAACAGTATATTAATTTACTGTGGGAACTCGTCTTCTGCAAGTATCCTGATACCTTCTCTCTAATTAAAGGGATGGGATAACCTGAACTCACTTGAAGACTGCAACAGCAGCTTGACATCACTTTGGAGTAAAAGGAGGCAAACTTCCTTTGTTGGGGAAAATAAATCATGCACCTTTGATGGTTGGTATACTCTTCTAGGCTTGAACTTTTGGATATCTTTAATAAACATTGCGGCCTGGTGTTGATCTATTGAATTAACTGTCACCTTTTGGGGCAGTTAATTAGTTTTTGCCAACATATGCAGTAGGTCCTCAGGCGGTGACTTTCCTGGCAAAACCCAGCATATAAATTTAACGAAATAACTAGGTTGTTGTGCATGGTGGGCATGGTCTTTCAAAAAAAAAAAAAAAAAAAAAAAAAGCTCAGTTCAGTCTAGGCAGCACCACCTTAGAACACATCTAGCACTATCAGGGTTCCTACACACCCTGGAAAACATGGAAGATAGTTAACTACTTTTCCAGTCATGGAAAACACATGGAAAATAAGAGAAAAAGCTAAATGCAAAATCCTGCGCTGTCCTGGAAAATTAATTCAATACCCTTTTATTTTCCTTTCACTGAGAATGAACCAGGCTGTCAGAGTCTCCCAACACAGGTAACATGGCCCTCTAAAAGGGCATATTCTGCTTGCACTATTAATAAATGTCTACTAGGACATTTAATTTGTTATACTGTATTAGAAATAATAACAATGATGATAATAATGAAGAAAAAAATACTGTTAGAGCTAGAACACAACCACTTGCAGCCTGCTCCTGCCCATCAGGGAAAAATGTATATATATGTTATACCAGATATATACCACAATTATACCAGAAATGGCAGTGGTCACAGTTTCTAATCATGTAAGAGATGATTTCAACGATAAGTTAAAGCCGTAGCCTGCACGTCTTTTAAATCAGGCCTCCACAGACAGGAACGTATCAGTTTTAGGTGTGATTCCTGTCTGTCATACCAGCTGGATCATTACTGGAAAAGGCCTGGAAAATGATCTACTGCTGTTCATTTGCTGTGAGGGCTTCACATGGATTTCTGTAATGATCAGCAGGGATGCTCCGATTTGAATTTTTGGGGCTGGTACCAATCACCTTTTTTTTTTTTTTTAAATTCTGATACAGTTTTTTTTTTCTTTTCTTTCCTTTTTTCCAGAAAAAATGTTACTTTTATAGTAATTTGCTAAATGTAAATGCCGTCTCTTCTAAAGAGGGGTTTTACCCATATTATTACACTGTTTTTGTTTAGGCCTATGCCAATTAAATATTCTTGTGAATTAGAAAACTAGACCCTCAAAATATTCTACACTATTAAATATACCAGATATATTTCTATATATATAATAGACATATAGCAAGTGACACATTTTGAAGTTGGCATCTTTTCTTTTAATAAAAACAGAGAGAAGTCAAACTGGCCAGCACAGCACAGTAAGAAATTTGCCTTCCAGGTGTTTTGTGACATCAGCTCATACTGTCCTGCCTATAATTACAGCTACATATCTCAGCAAAGGGTCTCTGTGTCTTTGCTCTCTGTTTGTGTGTCCTTCATAGCCTACAGAACATCCCTGTAAACAACGGTCAGCCATTAAATCAGTGGCATCTTGTTTGTTGAGCTGAGCCTGACAGACCCCAGCTGCATTTGCATGTGTAAATCAATTAGCCGGGCCAAAGCAAAAAAACAAAGGGACGTTAGAAATCCATTTGCAGTCAAAACTAATGTGGTTTCATTTATTTTTTTTTCCACTGATGCCAGGCCAGGTGCTTGGGATTTCATGCAAGCGGCTGGGGGAGACCCTGCATAGAGCTATGATCGCAGATCAGTCATCCAGATTGGCCAATTTGGAAAGCACCGATTGAGACATCTGGAATGAAAATTGGCCAATCTATTGCAGCATGCCTAGACTGATCTGTTTGTGAGAGAGAACAAGATGGGAAGGAGGACGTTTAAAAGGAGAATGAAGGTGGAGGGAGAGAGAGAGAGAGAGAGAGAGAGAGAGAGAGAGAGAGAGAGAGAGAGAGAGAGAGAGAGAGAGAGAGAGAGAGAGAGAGAGAGAGAGAGAAGGCAAACGGAAGGAAACACACAAACAGCTTTTTTCAGCAAGCACACACACATGTTCAGAAACTGTTCCTAATCTAGTTTCAATGAATGTTGCGGAAGACGTCTGTGTGTAGGAGACAGAGAGTGGGAAAGAGCTGGTGAAGTGGCATTTTAAAGTAAACAGCCTGCTAGTGTCGTCACTCCTTCACTGTCCAAGGCCACAGTGCTGAAATGTTTAATGGCATTCAGAGGAAAGCTATTCACAGTCAAGCACGTTAAAAAAACGAGGTGGGGGGGTGGGGGGGGTGGGGTGGGGGGGGGGGGGGGGGGGGGGTGCCCTGGTGGCTCAGGGCCCAGTCCCGTTCACAGCAACCGGGGTTCAAACCTGACCTCAGGTCCTTTGCTGCACATCATTCCTTCTCTCTTCCCTGCCTTTCCTGTCTATCTCTACTGTGACTGTCAAATAAAGCAGAAATGCCAAAAAAATAATCTTTAAAAAAAAACAAAAAACAGAAGGGGTTTGGTTATTCCTTAAGAGCGCAAAGATTCCACTATGACAGACCTTTCAGACTTTTTCAGTAATCGGTATTGTGATTTTGTTTTACATAATGGCAGATATGACAACCACCCAGACGCTGCCTCTCCGTCTGATGGCTACCAATCAGACATTTAAATATATCATTTTAATAATTACACATTTTTGTTATTGCTGTTATCACAGCTGGTGTCCAAATTTCATTGCTTTCTTGTTTGTTTGTTTTTGTTTTTGTTTTTTTTTTTTCAAATTTTCAGGTGATTTTTTTGGAGCATATTTTCTGTTGTTCGGTTTTTCAACATTCTCTGGAAATTTTCTTTAATTTTAAAAAAATGTAATTTTTTGTGTTTTTTTAAAACTAATATAATAATGTTAATTAAACCTTTGTTAATTCAAAGCAAGGCTTGTGTTGGGATTTCTAACTCTGAAAATTTTGCAATTTTTAAATTCACTACAAATTAATACTGGGCCTAAGTATTAGTTATCAGTGTCCTTGATTACTAATGATCAATATCAGTATCTACCCTTATAGTTTGCCCAGCTTCAACCATAAATACGGTACTACAGTACCTTTAACACTTGAACACAGTGGATGTGGAAATTGTAGACAACGAGCCTCCCAGCTGTTGACACCCCAAAAGGCTGAGCAGCGTAAACAAGCTCCCTGTCCATCTCGGAGGAGCTCTGCTGCCTGGAGTCAGCCAGCCTCTTCCTCTCCTATTATTATGCAGGACCAGGAAATGAGATAGTCGCCATTATGTTTATTGCTCCTCCAGCTGGTGAGCGGCTACTTGAGCTACATATCTGGTAATAAGAGAGGTGCTGAATATTATTACTTTTTATGTTTCACTGGAGCAGGAGGTGCGGTTGTGATGGGACATTATTGGGGATGGAGTTAAAATTTGCTAAAAGACCCAGTGTGATAAATATGCATCAGCTTTCATTGCAGCTTTTTTTTTTTCTTGAATTTGTTATGTGTTATTATAATGCTCTCTCTACAGAACACAGGCAGCAATCTGGGCTGATTCTGCCCATTCTGCCGAAGAACACACTCACACAACAGGCCTCGGGAGTCATGTCGTCTTTTGTCTCTGATTAGGTAATGTTTTTGAGATTTCTGGATCAAAAAATAGACGGTCTACAGGAGAAATTAATGTTTTTTAAATTCCATTAAAAGAATTTATGACAGTTGGACGTTTATTCGTACATGAAAAAAGATCACAAACAAGCTGCTAACGGCTAAAATCATAATGATCCATCAAACGCACAACCAAAGTTATACTGATTCTTGCCACTCTTGATAACATCCTTGAACAAAGGTCACAGTTAGGCCCAATAAATGGTCATGGTAGCTAACCAGGTATTTTTGCGGCCCCGCAGTCTGACTTCCGAGGCCTGTATGTGAGAAAATGAGCTGACCATAGGGGGAGAAGATGAAACTAGAGAAAAATAATGAGCTGTGAAATCAACAATGAGCACACACAGGGAGTTACCACAAAACTGGGCAGATGATCAGAAGGTTTCTTGTAGAAGGGAAGGCAGGGCAACAGCTCTGATCATGTCATTGATGGATCACCGTTTGGGAAAAAGCACCCGTGGCTTATTGGGGAACGCAGTAGGACACGCAAACAGGGATCACAGGCTACCGGTCGTAGACGTCGGCCCAGCACACGCTGCCATAGTGGGCTGTCATGTTGACTGGTGATGGATGAGGGTGTGTGTTCCAACATGTTAGGGAGAAGCCAGGGATGCCAGGGAATCTGATGTCAGCGTGGGGTTGCCTCAATGTGGCTAAGACAAATGAGTCTTATTATGCAGTGGTGATTCCCTGTAATTTGCTTGACATTTTGCAGATGTCTTGTTAATTCAGCATTTTATTCATCAACCAATTGAAGAGATTCTGCAGAGGCGATCGGTGCACTGAGAATACTGCAGAATACGGGAATATTATTGTGTAGCCTGCATCATATGTATACATTTCAATTCGAACCCTCAATCCAATCTTTGTGGTAATTCATTTTCACCACAGAATTTCCAACACCAATTATAAGACGTCTGGATTGTATTAAAGCGTCTGTGGGGTATTTGGTGCACATAAACCTAATAAAATAATAATCCCAAATTGAATATTCCCACACAGGAAAAAAGGGAATTTGTACCTCCACACTGTTCCCCCAAGGAGCCCCCTCAGCTGTTTATCTTGATATACTGCTGACGCGCCAGGGACCTCACACCATACTCCCCCACATATTACACCATCCTCTCAAAACACAGCCTCCACATATATCGCATTCTGCAGCCACATCATTGAGATAATGCTTGGAGCAATATTTATCATGATTTACTCTGTGCATTATGAGAATATTATTGGAAGGTGATGCATGGCCATACTGTTGGCTGTTACTTTTTATTGTTTTATAAGGCAATAAAGAAACATGAGGGACTATATATGAAATCCCCACATACCAAAACATGAATATGTGCAACTCAACCCGTTGCTGTATTCTTTTCATGCCGCTGCTTTTGGAACTCCATTCGAATGGATGTCTTTCTCCAATCCAGGCATGGGTTAAATAGCTAACAGTGCCACTGTCTGCTTCCCCCTTTTGAATGAGACTTGGCCCAGCCTTGGCTCTCTCACAGATACTTTGTGCGCCGGAGGATCTTTTATCCCTTGAAGAAAAAAGATACAGATAGTTGACAGAACTGGCTGACATCTCCCTCCTAGTGATCTGGGAGGGTGCATTCGAATCTGGACAAAATGTGATCTTTTTTTTTTAAATCCAAGATGACTTTCTAGTCAGGCTCTGCAGTTTATTAAAGGATAATTCCATTTTTTTTCCCCAACCTAATCCCCTTTTCCCCAGTTTTTGCTATCTTGATGATTGATTGTCTTAAAAAAAAAAAAAAAATGACACTTATTACAGAAGAGTTGGATTTTGTTGTTTCAAACTGAAACCACATTTAAAATAGTTTGTATTTGTGAACATTAAATCTACCATAAAAAACTGTGCATGTAAATGATGATTTAATTTTATATATATATCTCTTAACCTGTTGACATCAGTAGATTTTTTGCTATGTTAACCACTAGACACAGTTCCACCATGTGTGACTGCGGGTGACAGATATATTGAAGCCCTCATAACCTACTAGTCATTAGCAGGTTAATTTTGACATTAATATTCCCTGTACATCCCTGATGTCCCTGAACATCAGAGTACTTTAACATTCTAATTGATAAAGGTCACACCATTTAAAATATATAATGCTGTGATGTGTAGAGGTTTCAGACAATAAATAATTGGAAAATGGATGTAGAAAGGTCCCACTGCAGTGTGACTCATTCTGAAAACAATGTGTCTTTATGGGCAGCAGTGCTCTCCGAGAGCTTCAGATATGTAAAGTGAAATACAGTACGTGATGACATTTTGCCAACAAGTGCTCTGACCCATATGACCAAATAGGTTGTTTGTTTCAACCCACTGATACGACCCACAGAAGCATCTGTAATGCGACAAATACAAGCGTTTCCTAAGTTTCCTAAATAGGTTTCTTAGTGAGCAAGCGAGCCAGTTCACTAGCCACTAAAAATACGTGGTTACTGTTAGGATAAGATTTGTTGTAATGGTTAAGGTTAGGGAAAGGTCAGGGTTACGGTTACGAAGCTTGCCAAAATTCGCTAATATTATCTAGCTACTAAAAATGAACACTGCTGTCACCTGTGAGACAGGACTTGGGTCAACAGCGTGAAAGTTGTGCCAATTTACCCACACACCACCTCACCAGCCTGCTTACACAGTCGATGCCACTCCCTTAATACTACACCACCATGTCGCTCTGCACAGGACTGCTAGAAGTTGTGTAACTATAGGTTGTAATAAGCTGCTGTACAAACACCCTATCAGGTTGTTGTTGTTGTTGTTGTTTTTTTTTCCAAAAGGACATGTCTGTGCATATTCTCATTTGTCCAGGTCATAGGCATCTCAAGGAAATTGAATCAGGTCAAGTGGACTTAGTTATATGTCTAGAGGATGTTTCACCCCTTATCCAACTGGCTTCATCAGCATGAACTTCTAGACATCTTCTAGACATAAAGTCCAGCTGACCTGATTCAATTTCCTTGAGGTTCCAGAGGACAGTCTCCAATTTGAACACAATCAGTCATAATGATGGAATAAACAAGGGAATTAAAGTCCAGGTTGAACCAGAATTGTTATTTGAGTAAACCGAAAAGTATCTCTTTAGATTTATCGACAGCACTAGATGAAAACATGAGGTGAGACGGGAGGTGTGAGGGTTTCAAGTACATGGGACGTACATTATCAGACTGAGCCAGCAGGAAGGCTCCAGCACTGAAAGAGTTAACACCAAATCAGCATGTTAGTGGGTGGTGCTCCACAAAGACGGATGAACATATACCTTTGGGAGGACAACAATGGTGGCATGCTTGCAGTTGCCTCTCATTTCCCCTATGTAATTATGCTGTGCCCCAAGCTTTCGCATACTCACTATGATGCAAACATGTCTCATGTAACGCAATATTGTGTGTTTGACAGATTCTCCCCCCTCCAGGGCCACACCGGTATCTGAAATCTCAAAGGCAGCAAAGGAGAGAGAGAGAGGAAGAGGGAGGGGCATGAGTAGAGGGATGTTGTAATTAAACTCATTACACAATAGAAATTCATAAAAAAAGAAGTCAAAAGTGAAGCAACAGAGTTGATAGATTTGTCTGTCTCCAAACTTAAATGCACTTATTTAGCTCTGGGTCATGCAGACAGGGCTCCTCTGCGTGCGGTTCAACAGAAAGTAATAGCGCATACATCCCCTTGTATAGAAAGTACAGAGTCAGCAGAGGCAGCAGAGGAGTGTAAGACTCCAGTCTTTTGTATACAGTAATTAAAGTGTAATTGAATTTTGCTGCACCTACCGAGGACCAGCTGATTTTACTGCATTAGCTTAAATCTCAGGAGGCTTTTGAGTTAATCAAAGTTACAAGTGTGATGAGGATATTTGTTAATCCCAACACAACCAGAGCTACAGTGAAAGCCTAGATCTACAACAGGAATATTTTAAGGTGAGACAATAAGCAACTTAGTCAACAGTTATGCCGAATGCTATGTTTTTTTTTGTTAAACCTTTGTTCCACTGTTTCTTCAGGCCCACTACCACATTTTCATAAATTTTGTCCCATTTGCTTTTCTCTCTCCTAGGCCAGTGGTTCCCAACCCAGTCCTCAAGTACCCCCTGTCCAGGAGGTTTTTGTCTCAGCTCAACTCTTTCACACCTGATCCAATTAAGGCCCTTGCACCTTCATGCATGCCCTCTTCAGGTAGATCTGTTTCAGCCAATCAGCATGAAGCCCTTAAATGGGTCAGGTGTGAAAGAGCAGAGCTGAAACAAAAACCTCCAGGACAGGGGGTCCTTGAGGACTGGGTTGGGAACCACTGTCCTAGGCAACCATAGACTGTAGAAGAAGAGGTCAATATCGTCAGTCTCAGTTACCTCAAAACTTTGACTGTGTTTAAGAACCTTCTTAAAGGGTTGATTTTCAGCCATTTTGAAAAAAAAAAGAAGAAAATTAATTTTAAGAGTGTTGGCCGGGGGGAAGTCCAGCTCAATGACAGCAGGCTAACACTTAGCATTAGGAGCATCCAGCCAGTATCCAGCACTCAGTAACAATGAGAGGAAGAGAGCACCACTACTGTCCTACAGAACAGCTGGGGGGGGGAGTGAAATATCAAAATGGGTGAACTATCCCTTTAATGTTGGGGTTGCCAGGATGGGTGATTATTATTTAACAAACTAGTACGGCTTGTTGAATTTTAATCTAGTCTAATTCTGCCAGCTTAGTAATGGCTTGATTCTATTTGCTCAGCAGCAAGAGAAGCAGGCTTTACATGAGCTTCCTCCTGTCTCACTGCTTCCCTTTTTATTGGATTTCAGGTCAATGTTTCTTGGGCAGAAAAAGTAAACTAAAAGGAAAACTGGCAAACCGTAACTGTTACTTTCAGGGAGAGGTTTCTGTATGAGTACTGTTGACTAAAACACCAAAGACAATTAATTTCTAAGCACATTTGATTATCTTTTGGCAGGCTAGGCCATGCAGACAAAAGAATAGCAGGTGTGGGAGTTGAGGTAGATTTTTGGCTGTACTAGTCCTGAGTATGGAGTTGAATTTAGAAACAGCATCTGATTCCCTGACAAATGCATGAAGATTATTCAAAAGGGAGGGGGGGCCTGAAGGAGAAAGCTCTGCCCCTGGCTGTTATCTTTCAAATACGGGGAGTAAACTAGTCTTGCACTCTGTGTGAGGCAAGCTTGAGTAGGTTTATCAAGAGTAAATATGTGTTGTTGTGCAGCAAGGCAATTTAACGCAGTGGAGTAAGGACAACTTTCAGAACATTTCATTTTTTCGTTTTTCATTTTTCGAAGATGTGAACAGGTTTTCTATTAATGAGTGATGGATTGGTTGGTGGAAAATGGCGTGTGGCAGCAATCGCCTGTGAACGAAACAAGTGAGCAGAGGATTTAGATGTCATGACCTGAATGGAAAATTCCAGGACTGGGAGCAAAATGTGCAACATTTTCTGACCACAAACACAAGGTTATGTCAAAATTATATCAAAACTGGCAGCCTAAGAGATCACCAAGCTGATGTTTTCCATTAGCTCACTGAAAGAAATAAACCATCACAGAGCAAAAGTAATGAGCTCTAGGAGATGGGACATGCCGTGATTTGGCAGTATTTGTAATCGTATTGAAAAAGAAATCTCATAATTTTTGTTTGCCTCTGTCACATTTTAGAGGTATGCTTACCTGGCCTCATCTAAAATGCAGCACAGAACAACTTGCTGACATTGTTAAGATGTATCCTGAAACCAGTGGATACAGCCTCCTGCAAGCTAGAGAGATATACATATGGATAGGGAGTAGACTGAATGATGAAACTTTTATAAAAATGTGTTAAGTGTATGGCAAAGAAAAATAACGTGAAAATGTCAAGGTACCCCTTTAGAATTAGATGACATAAATTCATCATGGTTCTTTTTAAAATTTTAATTGCCTGCCCCATTTCTACTTAAAAAGTTTGAGAGTATGACTATGTTGGAAAAAATGTGGTGAGGAACTACCCAACTACATGTGATGCATTATTGTATTAATGTTTAATTCTCATATTCCATGTAAAATACACACCAATTTGTGATTCTACAAACTGAATAGATAATTTTACCATTTATCTACTATGTGCACAAGTTACACTGCACCATGAATGGTGTCACCATTGCACTGAGTCTGTACTAAGTGTATGCTGCAGCTGAGCTACTGCACATCTTATAACTGTCATTACTTTTGCTCTCTTCTAACATCTATGAACACCACTATAATGTGATTCATAATCATGTACATGATCAGTCCATCAGTGAAAAACAGTCAATAAAATGCAACACATCATTGCTTGACAACTATGTTGTTCATGGACATAGCATCATTTTCCTTTTAATGACATTTGTGCATAATGATTTTGACTGTCATCAGAATAATATTGATCTCAAACATTGGTGGCAATAAGCCACTGAAGTGGAAGATCAAATGGAGCATTGTCCCTGAATGACCTTGGACAAGATTTAATCCAGTTTGCTGAGGCAGTGTTGTGATCTGTAAATGGCACCCACCGGCATGCACAGTCAACTTCTGAATTCTTAGCACACCATCTCAATGGAGAAAATTTTCCGTGCTGTCTTTCAAGAAAAGTGAAAAAGGATTGCATTCATTTATATGCAACCCTTTCCTAAGAATTCAACAGCGATGGTACCCCCCTATGGCAGTTTGTTAAAGGCTGTGTGTATGTGAACAGATGGCATTCGCCCTGCAGATGCCCCGGTTTTGCTGGCACCTGTTCACTTGCCCATCTCAGATCACCCCTGGGCTGCTGCAGGTGGGTTCATGCTTGGCATAAGAGCATGTCAATATTTCCCTTTGCCCATTGCATTCGGGATGGTTTCAAACTTTAGTGCTGCAGGGCCCTAGTTCCACCAAATTTGACTCCATGCTTAAAGCAATCTTGAGAAAGCATGCCCTGTGACAGCAAAGGCAACAATGCTATGATTAATTATGCTCAGAGCACCTGCTCTTTTGTTCATGTTCATACAGTTCAGTAGCAGAAAAGCCAATGTGAAATCTCTTCATTTTATTTTCCAGAGCTAAGCCTGGAGCTGCCAAGAATTGTTTGTCCCAACTTTGGATAGATGGGACCATGACTGACAAGCAACCACAGCGCCGGTGTTTAAGCATACATGGGATGAGCCTGTTGAGCATGTGTGGGCTGGTTGGTGTGTCTGAAGGTGGATGTATGTCACTGGAACAAAGACAGGTGTGTGAATCACTCAGGCAAAACATGTGTTGTTGAGCGCTGGCGGAGCTGGAGAACACAGGTCCTGAGGCTGTTCCAGGGAGCGAGCCTGAAAGAGATTGGCCTCAGTGGGAGCATAAAGTGAACTGATCAATACCGCAGATGCTTCGCTGGGTTTTGGGAGCATGAATAATGCTGCCATTTTCACGTAAGATTCATTCCCCTCATGACTACTGTTGGTTGTCTGATTAACATGAAATCTATAAACTCACCCGTCCACTGTTCTTGTTATCATTGTATCTCTCAGAATAGGGCTGGGTGAGGAATGCGAATGTTGGACTTTATTCTTATATCGTCGCGGTTCCATTGTGATGCATCTAGTGTGCTTTGCTTGCAGAAAGAGTAAAGCTTTCCATCTTGATTCAGCTCAGCTACAATAAATAAGCTTAATTACACTGTCCTCTCTATACCCACAAGGCTATGTCACATATGGGAGAGCTCAAATATTATGGCATTAATGAATTATGAAAACTGAAACTAATGAAAAAGGTAAAGGTTTCCATGTAAGCGTTCAACTTGGTAGCAAACTTTTTGTACTCTGAAATTGTAAAAATGCGTCTTCTGCAACATGCTACAAACATGAAAAGCTACAAAATGCTGTTTTATTTACAGTTTAGACTGTAAAACGATGTAAGAGTATATACACGGTGCTTTTGTCAGTATTAAGAATGAAATGCTTAAAGCCATGTGAACTAGTCAGGCCTTCAACAATCGATTTTTCAAAAAAGCATGTCATGCAGTCTGTACTAGAGGGACCTTGTTCTCTGTCTCGACTATTCTGGAGACAACAATGGCTGAGTGAAACCTCCAATAAGAACTGCCACTCTTTAACCTTCTCTCACTGTACTAATGTCAATTGAATCAAATAACAGTAAAAATGAGCTAATCCTCATTTTGCAGGGGGCTCCTGGAGGCTCCTTAAGGACCTCAGTGTGGGAAACGCTGTTCCGTGGTCAGTGTTCATTATCAAGTTATTTCCTCTATGAAAAGCTATACAAGGTTTGTGTCTTGTGCCAATGATTAAAGCTCGTGTTCACTCTCAGACAGGAAGCCTATTGTTAGTCCCGCCCTCCTCCCCCACAGTTGGTCAAGTTCCCATTCCAACACTTGTCATTCATCTTGATGAGCTGTCATCTTGCCCGAGGCATCCGAACAGGCACCACAGCCGCCGATGGAGCAGATGGCAAAGACGGGCAATTTAAAAAAAAAAAAAAAAAAAAAAAAAATGTGTATGAACAGGTCTTGCCTGATGCATGTTAAGCTCCAGTGTTCTTTCATTTCTTAAAACATTACTGACAAAACAATTTCAGGCAGGTTCAGGCACAGACTGACTGATGATGACGAATATATCCTATTGTTATTTAAGTGTAAAAAAGTTGCATATTGTAGCTTTGTTAGAATTCGGCCTTATACAGGTATAACTGAATTCTCTGAGAATAACTGGTTTCCCAGATTTTCATTACCCTTTGCACCCAGGTTAGGTTAGAGCACAGCATTTGGGATTGCAACCATCTCCCCCCTTTCTCACAATTGTGGCCAGAATGGGTCAGTGAACGCCGTCCTATCAGTGCGACCTGATGTGGAGAAGGTCATAGTGCTTCGTCTCCGATCACCAAAGCCTTGCCACTATCAAGTCAAGTTGAATTATTAAGGAGGTGGCTGCAAGTGGTGAATACACAACCCCTCATACTCCCCCTCCACTGAAAGCCAGGGTGCACAGATGGCTTGCCTCATCAGCTGAGCTGGCCAGAGAGTGTGTTTATATGTGTGTGTCTCTATACAAGGTGTGAGATGTACTAGTGTATAAGTGTCAACTACCCAAGCCTTAATAGGGACATTTATACATCCTGTCCATTACTGGAAGTGAAATTCCCTCCTATTGTGGCCCCCTGCAGCTTTGTTGCCCCCCTTACAAACTCCTACAGGTCTCTTGTCGTCAGTCCTAGTAAATAATCGGTTATCAAGTCTGTGATGGTCAGATGCTCGCAGGCTACACCGCACAACGCATCTCCCCTGCGTCTCGATAACTGATGAGAGGGATCTCTTCATCTGTCAAGTAAGTGTTAGTCATCACCGGATCAAGAGAGCATGTCTTTGATTAGAGAAAAATCAATGTGTACTCTGCGGAGGCTTTTCTCTGTGTGTTCACAGTGTACTAAAAAAAAAAAAAAAAGTTAAATAAATACACATCTGACAAAGACATCCACCCCAGCAAAATATATCTCCACCTAGACCTCTTTTGCTGCATTCTGTCGTGTAATTCACTGTTAGGAGGAGCCTGTTGGAAGTTAAAAGCTGGCTTCCCCCTTGAGCCGATCTAAAGTGAAGAGATGATCAAGGTTGTTTATTCCTCAAGTGCCTCTCATCGTTATGCTCTCTCTCTGACATCAAAACAAGACATCTTGGCACTGCTGGGGAAAAGTGAAAAGATGTATGGCAACAGCAGCTACACCTCGAGCGAATGCAACTGCCTAAATGGATGGCCGGCCTTGGCATTGAGCTCTGCTGACGTATAAAATCTGTAAAGCGGAGTGGCAGCGCGGCACAGCGAGGTCCCGTGGAAAAGGAGGAAGCGCTATCTGTGTGTAAGGCATTACATGTAAAAAGATTTGACAGCAGGTGAGGCGTCAGGGGTGTTTAAGGAAGAACCGGGGGGATGAAGATGATATCCTCCAGTGTAACAGGGCAGGGAGTAGACTGAATAGTATCTAAAGGTTTTATGACTCACAGGCACTTCCACCAGACCGGACTCGGATAGACATACACACACAAGGGCTGCTTACACACTGATAACACAGCCCACATACAAATAAATGCTCTGCAAATATACACACTCGCAAACACACACTGGCAGCATTGCTCATGTATATATGATAAAAGCCCTTCATACCCAATAGATACATTCTCTCTCTCACTGACAGCACAACAGTGTCTCCAAAAGTTCACTGTTCATGGAAAAAAAAAGTGGAGATAGAGAAAACTGAGACAGGGTGGAAAAAATAGGTGGGAGGGAAGGAGAGAATACACAGACAGGGGAGAGAGAGTAAGAGAGAGAGAGAGAGAGAGATGAGGTGAGGAGATGAGGAGGCGGAGAGAGGAGGGAGGAGGGAGGAGGGAGGGAGTAATGTGGAGAGGGAGGGTGGAGAAGAGAGGAATAAGCCACACTTGGTTGAAGGATTCCAGGGGAACAAGGAGGGACTTTGAACTGTGGGATCAGAGAACTAATCAAGAGGTCTGAGGACGCTCAGACCGGCCAGCAGAGTGAGTGAAGAGCGAGATAGATGGAGCCAGGAAGAAACCAGGGCACAGAGGGACATGGACTGACATGACCTCTTCATCTGACCACCTAGCCTAATCTGAATCTCCTGCAGACCTGGTGTCACAGCACAGGACTCCCGGGCTAGCTCGCCTCGGGGCTTTTGCTCTCACAAACCTGACCTGGGATGTCTGACTACTGAGGCTGAAGTCCAGTGGATGTTGGAGGGAGTTCACCCACAGAGTTGCGTTCACTGCTGGAGGCACTATGGATCTGTCCAAGTGTTTACCAATGATGAGCGTACTTCTCTTCACCCTTCCCTCTCAAGGTAAATCATTTTCCCTCCTGTCTTTACAGCAGCTTTGTGCTCCAACATTCGGCTCGGCAAATAATAATTCACTACATAGGTTTGTTGCAAAATCTAATCAGTCATAATGAATAATGCAAGACGATTACAATTCATTCAGGAAACATGAGAAACAGGAAACACAGATGCTATGTGACCTTCAGGATAAAAACTTTGTAGTGTTGATGACAAAATGCTTTGCAAATTGGATGTTTAGCAGATGGAGATCTCTGTTTGTTGGTGACCTGGCAACAGGCACTGGCGGCTTAGTTTGGGTAAAGGATTCACTTGGGTGATGAAACCAGTATTTGCTGTTCATGCATTCTTGGCCTGTGAGAGCATATTCATCAAATGAGGACAGAACTAGGTCCAGAAGCACTGACAGCAGATAACTAACCAGGATGAGAGGCTTACGCTGATTGCTTTGTAAAACCGCAAATATTTATAAATACATTATATGATGAATAATACTTTTAATTTTAGCACCAAGAGACGTCAACAGATGGTTTCAATATTGTCTATAAAAATTATCATTCTGTTAACAAGCAAAAACAAATTGTTGCATGGTTTCTTGTTAGGACTGAATGATATGGTAGAAAAAAATAATTTTGTGATTAATTATACAGTAATTACATCATTTTTTGCATCATATTTTTAACTGTCAAAATGACAATGATTTGATTTTTGCTACCAAACAAAAATGTTCTTGTACAGTTGGAGAATATAATTTGTAGGCCAGGGCATCTCTGCAGAACCACAATATTTTTCTAATGCATTTCTGTCACAAATTTTAACTTTATCAAAAAATAAATAAATACATACATAAATAATAATAATAAAAAACAATCACAACTTCTGCATTTTAGATATTGCACTTGACCATACTCATTTTTGACAATATTGCTGCTAATCGTTCAGCCCTGTTTCTAGTGGACAGCCAGTCAGCAGGAAGAGA
Source organism: Myripristis murdjan (assembly GCF_902150065.1). NCBI lineage: Eukaryota > Metazoa > Chordata > Actinopteri > Holocentriformes > Holocentridae > Myripristis > Myripristis murdjan. The sequence continues at coordinate 30,745,403 of NC_043986.1, read as the reverse complement.
AAGCTACAGAGTGAAAGCTTAATTGTCCCCTCTCTGAGTGACTAACTAGTAGTAACAAGGTCCGTTCCAGTGCCAGGCACAGAATCCCATGAAGAACAGGTCGAGGATCTACTGAGCTTTACTCTTCCACCAGTCTGGGACCAACAACCACCTCCTTTCTTCCATGAACAAGGCCTGCATGCATTACTGCTTTGACCCACACATTTCCATTGCCAGGCGAAGCTTCAAGCTCTCAGATTTAATTGGATCAGTTACAAGGTTGCTTTGGAATCTGCTGGAGCGTTTCGTATCAGCTGCATTGAACAGAGAGATCGCGTTGAACTGATGCGATAAAACAAAGGCACCTGCATCCTGGGGCTATTTGACAATTTTGCTCTAATCCAAAAACTCATGGGCATCCCAAGGTTGTTCAGCATCTGGACACGTCAAACAGATTCAGGTGTAAACAGGAAGAGAGGATGTAGGGAAAAAAGGAACTATATCCATTTAATAAGATATTGATCCTAAGCCTTTAGGAAAAAAAAGGAGGATGCCAGTTTTCAGGCAACTGAAGGACAGCCCATCAGCTTTGATTGAGTGGGTAGGAGGACCTGAGGCGAAGGCCAGCAGCATACCAACAACATCTGTGTCTCCATTTTAAGGGTACAACTTACAAGAGCATAGCTTCTCTGGCCAAGGAGGATATGTAATTGAGTTAGACAGACAGACAGAGAGATAAACAGACAGACAGAGAGACAGACAGACAGACAGATACATAGATAGATAGATAGATAGATAGACCCAGAACCCACTTGAGACACAAAACAAATTGCAGTAATAAAGGTGATACAAATAAAAAAAGAACAGCTAGTTTGCCCCCCTGGAGAATTGCTTGACATATGCTGCCCCCCCCCCCCTTCCCCACATATTAAGATCGTGCATATGTGTTTCTTATGCATATATAAGACAGATATTGTAGTGCCAGACCATTATGAAATATCAGCGAGGACTGCTGTATAAATCATGGCTAGTGATGTATTGCTGTGCCAATAAATTACCTGTGCAGATGCACAATGTCCTGAATGAAAAAATGTTTAATTAAATAAATAAAGAGGACTGGGATACAAAGGACATTGTCCACAAGCCTTTGTATGGTCCTTGTCTCTTTAATTGTTCCCAGACCTCGTTAGGTCATCCTCTGTGCTATGTGAGCCGATTCTAAAGAGGACGGATGTGATTGTGTTCGTCCATCAGAGCCCAACGGCTGAGAGACACAGAGGGAGGGAGGGCGGGGGGGGTGAGGGAGGGATGACACATCTCGACAGATCGCTCCATCAGCATGTCTGTTCAGAGACACAACGGATACCCTCAGATTCAAATTCATCCTTCCTCTTTTCCCTGTCCCCCTCTCTCCCAGCTGTCTGTCCCTCACCTTGCGGATACAGTCTCATGTAACACACCACTCTGCTGTGGACAACAGAGCTCAGCCTCTTTTAGACTTCACCCTGTAACTACAAGAGTGGGCTCTTAACAGTGGCATGGCTGCATGAGACAGTCTCATTACAGATGGGTTCATGTGGTAGCGAGTGTGTGCAGGATCACATATGTAACCTCATGGTTTCTATTTTTCATAGTCTTCTATTAATAGATAATAACAGCCCACTTGAGATTCTATCTAAAACCAACACAGCAGAAGAGTGAGTTCATTATTAATGTGCAAAAAGAACAACAATTTCAACACGTCATGATTATAATGTTAATGACCCAAGAAGAATCAATGGCCACTGTGCTCTTCTGCACAAAAATAGCTGGAACACAATGCACAACAGATAGCAATCTAATCTGGTGTGTAGGGAAAAACAGTACTTTGCATTTCTTCACGTATTGGAGATAACAGATGTTGATTACACAGAGCGGTCTTAAAACCCTGACAGATCATCAACATAGGATTAAACGTAATTATGAAACATAAGATAATTAAACATAAGATAATTATGAAACACACGACAATTAAACATGAGATAATTATGAAACATGATAATTTAACATAAGATAATTTCGATGCATATATTAAAAACAAAGGATAATTACGATTTATTCTGTTTCAAACTGACAAAAAAGCAGTGAAAGACTGTATGTACTTGCACTGTACTTAAACGACTAATTAAATAAATAAAAAGGGCTGAGATGCAAAGCACAGTATTACACCAGGGTCACTTCATGTAGAATTAGGTTTAGCTGCCCTGATGCTTCCTTCTCTTCTTTCCTTCCCTTAGTCTGTCCCCAGGTTGGACCTCGTGGCCATGCTGAAGAGAGGCTGCTCAAAGATCTCTTTGCCCACTACAACAAGCTCTCCCGGCCAGTGGAAAACACCTCAGATGTGGTGTTTGTGCACTTTGGCCTGTCAATAGCCCAGCTTATTGATGTGGTGAGTGATAATAAATGTTTGAATATGTGGCAAAAAATACTTATGGTACAGTAAATAATACATTTTCAAATGCACCCCTGCTTTTACATGTTTGTACTCATTATGTCATTACAACGAACAAAATACAAACTCTCTTAAACACAGGGAGTGATCCTTCCAGTTAAAGCTGGACTCCTCTGGATCAGTATTAGATCTTTTGCCTCTCTCGTCCCCCAGGCATTCTTTGGTATAAAAGTATCAGAGAGCCTGGTGAAGCCTGGTGAACATGAGTGTACTGTGTGCAGTTGGACGCAGGACTTCTGGGTATTCAGTTCAGTTTTCATTGTTCAGTGCCATTTGGAGCTGTCACTGCACCAAGTTGCAGGGGATGGTAAATCCAGTTAAAAATGGTGATTTTATTATTAAACATTATTCATTGATCACTATTTTTACTATCCACCAAGATTTGATAGTTCCTACAAGTGCATAATTTTAGGAGCTGGATTTCCACAGTAATCCGTTCCAGCAGGCCTAGACCAGATTTAATTTCCCTTGTAGGGTAACAATATTGTCTGGACCCTGCTAAGACCAACCAGCTGTCCAGCACAGTGAAAATATCCTTGCTTGTTGTAACTGAAGTAGTTACGGGTCTTACTGACACCGCAACAATATTTTAGAAAAGGTTTTCACTGCTAGCATTGCTGTAGAGCTTTATCAGATGGAGGCGCTTTACTAGCTCTCACCTCTACTGATTAAAATGAATTAATATGGTTGAATTAATGATAGACTGGTAAATAATCCTGTGTGCCTTGCTCACAAGCTAACAGTTAGTGTTACAGTACTATCATTTGTTAAGGCTAGCAGGATAGCAGGCGCAGTTGAAGAGTAATCCAAATGGGGGCAGGGGGAATAACAAATGAGGCTGTGTTTGGATTGGATCGCTCCACTCTTACATATGAATGTAGCTTTTAATCCCCTGCAAAACCATGTTTCAGGCGATTCAGGCAAAATCACCCAATAGGCTTGCACAGAAAGAACTTCAGATTCTCACAGTTTTGTGAAGTTTTCTACACCCAAGAATAACAATAAAAGACATTTTATTGAAAAAAAAAAAATGCACATTTTAGTTTACCATTCCTTTAAACATCAAATATGTGCACTCTCTATCCTATCTATGGGGATAATCCTCATGATGCTGGCAGACAATTAGATGACTTTCCTTGTTCCACACACCTGCTAGTGAGACTCAACCCTGGATGCTGCTCCCGAGGGACTCACACACTGAAATGTCTAAGACAGCATAATGCTGCTGAGTTGAGCATGGGGAAAGCAGCTTGCCAGCAGTGGTGATGCAGAGACTCAGCGATACAGTAAGAATGGTTTTTACATGAAGTGCAGGCTGATTATAATCAGAGGACACACATGCTGATTGGTTCTATATATGATTAATGAATACAGTTGTCGAATCTAACAAGTATGGGGATATAGTATGGGGATGCTTATGTATATTATATAGTCAAGACATAAACTTCTTGTAACTTGAAATGGGATCAATGTCAATAATTCTGTCTCCTGTTTTTGTAAAATAAGGATGAGAAGAACCAGATGATGACTACAAATGTCTGGGTCAAGCAAGTATGTAATAACCAGACATAATACAGTACAATATAGCTAGTATAAGGAAAAGTTAATTTTGTGCTCATTACAGAAAATATGTTCTGCTGCAGGAATGGAATGACTACAAACTGCGCTGGAACCCAGAGGAATATGAGAACGTCACCTCCATCCGCATTCCCTCTGAGATCATCTGGAGGCCTGACATAGTGCTCTACAACAAGTAAGGACTTAGAGTACACGTCCTGATGTGTATGCTGTCATTATATTTAGCGGTAATGAAGAAATTCTTTTCACACAGTCATATAAAGTGCTTGAGTGTCTGGATCTTAAAAAGCTAATGCCATTTTCAAGGCAAAAATAACCATATAGCAACTAATGTTCAAAGTGTGATAATTTAATTCCAACAGATGGGATGACTTGGAGGGAAACATGATTCTGCAGCAGTGCCAGATATTTTGTCCTGTGCCAATGTCATAAAGTAATTTGCTGAGATAAATGTGAACAAGGTCAGCTATAATGGATCTGGTCATAAACAAAGCTTGCTACATTGTACAAAGCAATACATTAGGCTGGGAATTAGGGGATGAAATGTATTTGGATGTGTTTCAAAGGACCACAATTAACATGCATCCAATGTGACTGTTTCAGGTATGCCTATATTTTCTACATTCTAAATAAGGGAAATCTGCTGATAAAGTGTAGATCAGAAACACAAATAAAAGAATTCCCTAATAAAATAATAACAAGTCACCATATCATCAAATTCGTGAAACGATTCATGTGATTGTGTTTTCTCATTGTGAGGATAAGCCGTTGTCATTCATTCAGTCCAACAGATTCCACTTGTTGCTGCCTTGTGACTAGAGGTAATCATGTTCTCATACAACAAATGTTGTTTTAGTGGTGGTGACTAATGGTAACAAATATTTAAAAAGATAGTCAAAAAAAAAAACAAAAATGAATTTAGGGAACATAAAGAAATATCCTTAAGCCTTAACATAAATGCAGAATGACAGAACTGCATTTTGAAGAATGCTTTACATCCTGTTTTTTATTTGCAGTGCTGATGGAGACTTTGCAGTAACTCACCTGACCAAGGCACAACTATTCCATGATGGTCGAATAAAGTGGATGCCACCTGCCATCTATAAGTCTTCCTGTAGCATAGATGTCACCTTTTTCCCATTCGACCAGCAAAATTGCAAGATGAAGTTCGGTTCGTGGACTTATGATCGCGCCAAGATCGATCTCATCAGCATGGCCAATAACGTGGACCAGATGGACTACTGGGAGAGTGGCGAGTGGGTCATTATCAATGCAGTGGGCAAGTATAATACCAAAAAGTATGAGTGCTGCACAGAGATCTATCCGGACATCACCTACTACTTCATCATTAGGAGGCTTCCGTTGTTCTACACCATCAACCTTATTATCCCATGTCTACTCATCTCCTGTTTGACTGTGCTGGTGTTCTATTTGCCATCACAATGTGGGGAGAAGATCACCTTGTGTATCTCAGTGTTATTGTCCCTGACGGTATTCCTCCTCCTAATCACAGAAATCATACCGTCTACATCGCTGGTGATTCCACTCATTGGTGAATACCTGCTCTTCACCATGATCTTCGTCACACTCTCCATTATTATTACTGTCTTTGTGCTTAATGTACATCACCGATCACCACAAACTCATGGTATGCCTCACTGGGTGCGGAGAGTATTCCTGGACCTGGTCCCTCGAGTCCTCTTCATGAAGCGACCACCAGCCGCAGCCAAGGATAACTGCAAGAAGCTTATCGAGATGATGCACCGTCCAACCTCAATATCTGCAACAGGCAGCTCACAGGAATTCTGGGCAGGTTTGGAAACACGGTTGAGACGGATGAGCCAGCTAGAGGACATACTCCCAACGTCTCCGTCTGACAGCCCCAACATCCTTGTCAGTTCCCCTTCTCCATCCTCCACACCCCTTGAGGGTCTCAGTCTGAAAGAGAACCAAATGAAGTCCCAGCTTTTCTGCCGGTCCCCATCTGGCCAATATTCACCTCTCCCAGAACAATCATACCAACAGGGACACAACTCTTCTCCCTCATCTTCTTCCCCATTGTCCACCTTACCCCCTGCCCTGCCACTGGGCCCCCTCCGCACCCTATCCAGGGAGGACCCAAAAGCACTGGCCCCAAATGGCCGCTCCCTCAGTGAAGAGCACATGTCTGACCATCAGAAGGACCTCCTGCAGGGAGCTGGGCATCATTGTCGCAACCGCAGCTTCCAATACTGCTGTCTACATGATGATGGGACGGGGGCCAAAGAGCTGGTAGGGAGAGTAAAGAAACAAGTCCTTTCAGACCACCCAGCAGAAACAGCCAGTGCAGACTTCACTAAAGACCCAAGTTCCCAGAAGGATGCCATTGTCCCCACGATTTCCCCAGCTATGCAACGGGCCATAGAGGGAGTTCAATACATCGCTGATCACCTCAAGGCAGAGGATGCTGACTTTTCAGTGAGTATACAGACATTAATTTTATGACAATAAAAATATGGCATAGTGCCAGCTTTGATGATGACATAAAATGATGTTGTGAATGCTTAAATTAGGAAATACGTAAGGAAATCTTATGAGTTACTACAAAGTGGCTTAGTCTTCCGTATATCTTAATTTGGCTTAAATCCAGTCTACCAGATAAATTGATCTAGTAATTTTTGATAACACTAATCCCCTCAGCACCTGGCATAGGATGTCAAAGGGAAATTGATCATTCATAGGTCATCTTCCTGTCGTTTTGTCCATTATAATCTAATCATTATAATCTAATTTATTTGCAGCACCAACACACACCACTGTGGCGCTATACCATAATCAGCACAGTGCATCCGGGAAGGCACTGCTGACAAAGAACAAAATCTCTGTGTTCACTAGCTGCAGCTATGCTAAAAGATTGCTGTGGCGGCAGTAGCAGTAGATTAAATATAGAAATATTATAGAAATACTACAGGCAGCAATTTGTGTGCGTGTCTATCGCGTATTGGTATGTGGATGGGTGACGTCAGTCCAATATCCAGTCCGAGAATTATGTCTGCGTTACTGGTACTGATGCCAATACCAGTTACTCAAGCACAGTAACATGAATAAATACCATTATTTACTTTCAACCCTGTTCATTTACTCCATCTAGATCCCCCATGGAACCACAAGGACGTGGTTGAGTGAGAATTTATTACATCACTTAAATGATCTCTGCTCTGCGATTACCGGCAACAAGTAGGATGAGAGTGAAGGAGGAAGCAGTAGGGGTGTTTGGTTAACATTTAAGCTGTGGATGTGGTTATTTCACTGGGTAACAGTATTCCAAACTGACTGAACAAGTCTGGGTGTTTAAAAGCTTGAAATGCATGTGTGTTAGCCTGGCTAACACCACACTCAACAGCCTAGCACTGTCCAGCACAGTCAGTGCTAGCCTGGTTAACCTTAATGTGTGTGTGGGGGGGTGATTTTTCCCAATAGTGTCAGGACCTGCTGTTATGGTCACTTGCATGTTTGATGAACTAAATTATTACATATTGTACCTTTAAGTACAGACCACTAAAAACCGATGACCAGTGTCAAGGGTTGTTTCTCAAGAGATGTAACTGTGTGTATACAACTTGTTCATGAAAAAGAAATGGCAGAAGTCACTGTATTCACTGATATTGGTCATAATAAACACCGCAATGCGCTTTATATCTGTAGTCAGAAAAACTCTTATCTTTGAGGCAAGAGGACTTCAATAATTTGACCTTGAATTTTTCATAAGCAAGACATGCAAGGATTGACTGACATTTAGGAGATAGCAGCCTCATAATGAAAAAATCAGCCATTCGAGAGAAATCAATCAAGGGTGGAAATTGACAGCTGGTAAAAAGGAAAGTGGTGTGGTGTGAAAATTGAAATGTCCCTTTCTGCTGTGTTTCTCTTCTCCAATAGGTGAAGGAGGACTGGAAGTATGTGGCTATGGTCATAGACAGAATATTCCTCTGGATGTTTGTACTGGTGTGCATACTGGGATCTGTGGGGCTCTTCCTTCCACCTTGGCTGGCTGGAATGATCTAGGACATCATCATCAGAGGAATGCAGAGTTCAAGAGCACTGAACAAAAAGACATTCTGTCCAGTATTGTAAAAAAAAAAAAAAAATATGTTGTGTTTTAACAGAATTATGGTTCATGTTTTCAGTTTCTCTTTTATCAAGTCCCCCTCTTTGCTCTTGCCCAGGTTATCAACAGATTACTCACGGAGAAATGGGGTGAAAGATCTTTCATTGATTCCTGAGGGCATATGAATTCTTTATGAGGACCAAAGGCCAGCAGTGAAAACATCCTTCCTCACCTCTCCATTTTGATATTGAGCTGTATAGCTCACATTGTCACCTTCATATAAAGAGTGAAAGATGGACTTCTGTCGAGTGTTTGAGTAATGAGTGGAATAGCCTTGGTAGACCTGAATGGATTTGGCCTGCCATAGTAGGACTTTCTAACCACTGGCAAATGGAAATATCACTTCCAACATGTTTGTTGTCTTTGGTAAAATGAAAGAGAAAGCAAACACTGCCACATCAGCTGGCATCTTCCTTTTTGTGACTGGAACAATGGTGTTTATAGGATTAAATCTGAAAAACACTTGTACATACAATACTACTAGTGTGACAAAGAGGCTACCATTAATCTCCCCCATAGTCTAATTTCTTTATGGTAATTATACAAAGGTAGCACTTCTGTGATGATAATGATCCGATGTTTAAAAATACTACATGTAGCGCCTCTTGAGAAGCAACTATTCAGAGAAAAGTATTATTAACACTATCCAAATTACTTTTTTACAAACCTGAAATGGAAGAAAAAAGTTCAGGACAACAACTGAATCCCTTCAATAAACTTCACTGTGCATTTTTTTCAGAGAATGTACCTTGAGGAAGGAGGTACAAAATGTGTTGACACAATAAGGTTTACTGACAGGATTAAATTTTCATCCTGAATTTTTTTTTCTTCCTTCTTTCACAGTTACGGTTATTCGAAAGGACTGAGCACCCCTTCAACGGTCACATCCAGCTATGTTCTCTGTGATCACAGCACCAGCACCTTTTTGAAGCTAAAATTATAATGACTTTATAACCGAATTAGTCTCCAACATTGTTGATAATGTGACATTCTATTAACTTTGATACTGACCCGTTGTGGCTTGCTTAAAACAACTAACACAAATGCGAAAATTAATCTAGAACCATTACTGATTCGACCACTTACATCTTTACAAGATTGCTAAAACTGTTCAGCAAAGGTTAATAACACTGTATGACATTAAAATAACTTGGTAGAGGATGATGGGTTGGATATATTAGGTACTATGTGGTAGGTGTAATACAACAGGGATCAGTTTTTTTCTCAACAGTGGTCTACCAATTGACATAAGGCACTCATTTGAATTTCCATCATGAAATTGAGTAACATTTAAATCACTGCTCATATGGCATCATAAGGCCACAAAAGCAATTTGTAAGCACATTATGGAATCAATACAATTGTATCTGACCAGAAGTCATTAGATTAATAATGAGGTTGTGGCACCCTTTAAATTTACTACTGGCATCTGGGTTTCATCATTCTGATTCTACTATAGAGGTCAAAGGGGGAAAGTGGCATGTGAAATTGATTGTTTCACTGTATTCCCGTGAAATCTCAGTTTCTGCTGAAAGATTTTTAATGTTTAAATAGGTTCCTCATGAAAGCCAAAAGACGCCTGAGGAACATATTAAACAGGAATCCGATTTTGGTCCGAGGGACACTTTAGTGTAGCATTTATCATCAGGTAACAGGTGTCATTTTTTAAATTACATTTTTTCTGTAAAGGTGATGTTTTTATTGTACAAAGGACCGGTGCAGCAGCTACATTAAACATGAGCTTTTAACATAAACCAAAAAAGATAATTTACCAAGGTTACAATTGGGTTAAACTGTTGTTATACCTATTAAACCCAGATTTGATACAGCCACAAAACTGGGCTGTGTCTAAAATATTTTTATCCCATGCAATATGGAGTACTTAGTTATTAACCAAAAATTATTTTGTCATGGAACAAAGTGTGCAGACAGTCAAGGCACTTAATACTCTACAAGTGACTGATTTGTTCTTCAAACTCCAATAATAGTCAGTGTACACTGAGTTTTATGAACCGCATCAGTGTGTTATAATGCTCCCATAATTTATTTATAATCCACTTGCAGCCATGCTTGCAAGTGCACCCCTTGACTATTTGCACATTTTGCTGGGCTGCAAAATGTTACAAAAGTGTGTTATTTTGGCTGAGATGTATAGAAAGCTCAATGGGGTCCAAAACTCAGAGTTCACTGCCAACTGTTTGTTTTCATCATCAATAATAAAAAAAAACTTTTTTTTTTTTTTTTTTTTTTTTTTAACTCAGTTGATACTACTTATTCAAGAATACATTATTTAGAACTGATACCTTGATACATATTTTTTTTTAGATATGCTCATATGAAAATGAAAAATATATTTGAATATCTTGTTTGCACACCATTTGTTACACCACACATTTTGCTCATAAATTAATATATGTATGCCCTGTACACAGTGGAACTGTTTTACTTATGATCATCTAATTCCAGATCCTGATTAAAGTAATATGATCTTGATGATTTTTCTTGGTAATGCTAGTCATTTAACTTTCAAAAAACACTTCCGTTGTAATATATTCTATAATATATTCTGTTTGTAACAATGTCACACAGATAAATTGTGCACCTGAGCACTGAAAAACTAGTTCTACACTGCAAGTAACCTGAATGTCTGTAGGTGGACTGCACAATGCATGGCTGGAGAGATTTTCACAAACAAGTCATTTTCACCTAAAGCAAGGCAAGACAGACCTGAAACAACAACACCATCTCAAGACCAACATATCAGGCTTAACACAAACAACATCTGCATTCAAGATACAGAGTCAAGTGAACAAAGAACACCCTACTCCAGTTAGCAAAAGTACAATCTGCAAATTCCAGTGGAACTAATTGTACACAACTTATGCACGTTATGCACTGGCCCAACGATACCAAAATTTCACTGTTGAAGACCGGAAGAAACTTTGTTTTCAGACAAATCATAGTTTGAACTTTACAGATGTAATCAGAGAGCTTTTGTCAGGACATGGTGGCATGAGAGGCTAAACACAACATTCAGACTCAGCATTGGAATCACTCAGGTGTGCTGAGCTTTTGTCTTGTCTGGAGTTGATGATCTGCACAGGAACCCCTTCACACTGACCACAGAGAAGCACCATGCTACTCTGTAAAGGCAGCCATCACTTCTGTGGAAGTTTTGTGGATGAGGATTCACTTTCCAACAGGACAGGGACTCTGAACATGCATCGAAGCTAAGCCAGGCCAAGTTAAGGCCAAGGAAGAGCAAAGAGGGACGACTTGCATGGCTTTTCCCCTCCACAATCAAACTTGCATTTGAAAAAGGAAAAGGCGAAACATTCTGTAACATCACAAGACACTTTTCTGAGATGCTGTAAAAGAGCGCTGGAATAATGTGGATTGTCAAATTCACCAAAACCTGAAGAGCTGATGCCAGACAGATCAGTGCAAGCTGTGATTAATGACATGTTCAGACTTAAAGCAAAGTGAATTTTCACCTTGAGGACTTGAATACATGAATTCGAGTTTTAAAATTTCAACTCAAGTTGCAAATATTTGCGTATATTCATGTAATTCACGTCACCTGGCACGTTTGGTCTGAACACACCGTTAGTTTGGTCTGAACACACTGTTAGTTTGGTCTGAACACACAGTTAGGAGAACAGTGGATATAACACTTATAGGGAAATTTCAAATTTCAGTGAATTCTTACAAACTTTATTTTGACCGGTATTAGTGAATAATTATGTAAGCTTGTTTGAGAAATATCTTGCATGAAGAAAAGTTCTTGGCAGTGGACTCAGACTTTTGGACCTCGCTGCTTCTCTATAAAAGTGAATTTCAGTGTGTGAACATTTTGTTGTTGTGAAATACTGGGTAGTTTAATACCACTCTGCTCTGTATTGAGTTTTGATGTCTTTGCTTTTTGTGTCCCCCATGTCTGTGTCTTTTTTTTTTTTCTTTTTTCCTTTGGGGTGATGTCTTTTTAAAAACTGCTTGATTTCTTGTCTCATTTGCATAGGTTGTATTCCTTTTCTCCTTTTTTCAGTTTTTGTGATTTGTACATGTAATAAACTAAAGCTAAACCTAAACAGGTATAAAATGATCTGATATATTTTGTTACTAGAAAAAAGCTGGTATCAGGCTGATTCAATTCATCTCAGTGAAACCTGAACACTGTGTAACACTTTAATTTAGAAAATGAACTTACTTTGGGATGCATGGCTCACTTACAAATGGCACTGGAATACAGTTCCTGAGATTTCTATAAAAATGCATATCACCACAAATACATTTCCAGTGGTTACACTTATGGTTTTACCAGTCCAGTATTCCCACTGATTTAAAATTACAAAAGAGAAACTTTGAATATAGTAGCAGAAAAGAGATTTTTTTTTTTTTTTTTTGATAACTCAGGAACAGGAATCCAATTCAATCCCCCACAATCCAAACACATGCTTTCAGAATCAGTGTATCCTACGAGCTAAAACCCCATTACAAAAATAAAATCAAGGTGTGCACAAACAGTGGAGCATGACTACAATGTAATGTCTCATGATATAACCAAAACTTAATTAGTGGAGTCTGATTGGAATGAAAACCTGCATACTGTACTCCTGAACCTCCAATGGCAAATGGTTGGAGACCAATGTTGTACAGTGTTAACAGCACAAATTATCTGATGAGAACCACTGACAAATTAATAATAATAAAACAAAACTTGAAATGTAAGCACAAGTCTACACAGTTTTCATTTGCCAAGTTTCTGCAAAATGCCTCAGGAGTCCTCCTACAGCCATTTGAAAAATGCAGAATATTAAATTAATGTATCTTAATAAATACTCATGAATTGAGCACTGTAATTTTGCTCCCGTGCATCGTCATCCTGCTGGTCAACGTCAGTAAGAGCATGTAATGTTACACCTGAACGCCCAGACGACCTCATTCTTGACCTCCGTCAACAAACTATTGTATTTCCTCTGGCTCAGCAAAAGACCAACCATTGATCAGTATACTAAAAAACAGAGACAGGAGAAAAAGGCAATTAAGCACAATATGGAAACACTGCACTTTTAACAAAGGTGAGTTACTTGCAGTATTTATTCATTGATTTCAGCACATAAAATGCATCTAAATGGCTTGAGTCTAGGTGAACTAAAGGCAACCTGATACTATGAAATACAAAGTAGCACTTGGATTTCCTAGCAGTGCCAAATAACTTGGAAACACTGTCTTATAATAAGACAAGGTTAAGTTAGTCTTTTGTTTATGTGTAACTATTCATATCTGAACAGATATTAATTTTCATTTGTCCTTTCAGTTTTTCTCTAGAAACACAATACACTGGTACATTATGAATCAGGGTCCTAAATGAAATGAGGATCGTCTCTACGAAATTTGAATTAATTTCCATTAAAAGATAAGAAAGACAAGTCTTTCAGTAAGAACATGATTTGCATAATCTCATGTCGATAAATACCTGTTCAGAGACGAGTTACGAAAGACGTCAGGTGGTGCAGCCTCATCAAGGTCCTCTGTATTGGTTGACTCAAGAAAGCAATTCAAGACGCCATACAAATAGACAAAGTTATTCATTACGAGTAAATGTCATGTTATTAAATTTTTCTTTGTGGAAAAAATGACCTTCAGTGTTAATTTCAATTTGGTGATTCTCTTCCCAGATGGATATGCCAGCCCTTTGATAATCAGTTTGGACATGGAGAGAGAAAAGTGTTTTAATTTGTTTCATACCTTTTTATTAAATCTACTGATTAGATGCTTGGCACAAGGTGGACCTCTCCAAGATTATATTGAAATATCATCACAATGTCCTTACAGTATAATTGGTCAGGACTGTTGTAAAAATCATGATTTACAGCAGTGGCAAATGGGAAAAATGGGTTAGAATTCTCCTCTCCTTTAGTAATATTTTGGCTAAAAGGCAGGTCTCGTAATTAGCAGCTGTCATGACCATATCTGTACATATCTAATACAGCAAAGATGTGAAAGAAGACCCCAGGTAGAATAATATTAGAAAACGTGATCATTCTATAAAGGCTAACCTAAACCTCGTGGCCTGCAGCCTTGCAGCTCAGAATTGAAAGGCTTGTTGTGAATCCCTGTGTAAAACAACTGTCAAGGCGGCCTCCCAATCAATTTTCCCATCACATTTCCTTAATCACATAATCCAGGCTGTAATGGGTGCCGATTAGCAGGGAAAACTCTACTAATAGACCAGTCAGACTCTATACATGAGACGGACAACGTCAACAGGAGTATGTCGTGCATACAGATACCCATGATTGAGTGCAGTCAGCACATCTTGACCTGAACACGCGCACACACTGACATTCTGCTGCTAGCTGTGACCGGGGGGCAATGAGATCCCACGAGTGCCAAGGCTCATAAATAGGGTAAAGCGTGAACGCCTGAGGGATTCCATTAAATCAACACATGCTATGTACCGCCATTTCTCCAGCAATCAGCAAATTCGGTGTGATCCTTCCGTATAAAAAGTGCTGCCACTCCATCCGTAGTCACCAGCAATCTAAAAGTGCTGCCACTCTACAGATCAGAAGAGCATGAACAGGGATTCCCCCAGGGCACCAAGTTTAGGATCACCAATTCTGCTCTGTCACAGTCCATCCAGAGACTTCATGGACGCCTCACAAACCGCAGTGAGTCTGACTGCAGCTCTTACTGCCTCAACAACAGTATCTCTATCCCCTCGGGGACAAAACATAACAATTGCTTGTTACTTGCTGATGGCCTCCGCAAGTTTTCCAGCGGTATTTCATAAACTCAGGTTCCCATTGATCAGCAGTATATCACAGTTGGCCTGATTCATTTTGCAAAGCATTCACTTGGAAAAGCTGAACCTACGAGCGCAGGCATCAGCGGTCTTTGCATGTATCTGCATACATGGATTATAGGCTCCACTGCATCTTATACTGTAGTCCCTCCCACCACCCATTTCATTAGCTTCTTTATACTGTGTCACTTTCAGATTAGGAGTTGCTCATACAAGGAAGGAAAACATCTTTCCTCTACATATTTCGTTACCAGCTTCAACCTTTACACCAGAGAAGATTAAAGCATGGTTCTGGCAGGGTAGATTCATCCATTACTCACCCACTGCCTACGGTCAGTGTCTGTCCGATCTGTGCACAGAAAAGTCACTCTTCAAATTCATTATTTAATAGAGAGGCTACGGTTGTAGCTTCAAAGACACTATGTGTAAGCTGGAAGGAGGTGTGGGTGAAAACATGGACTTCACAACTCGGTAAAGGTCTCCTAACTCTTGAGGATGTAATTTCAAATCAGGCAGAAATCCAAGCCAGGGTTTACTAAGCATTACAGCTGCCTCTAAAAGAAATCTGAAATTCAGTGGAGGTGGTAAAACATTACTTCACACTGGACTTTAATTGTTCATGGTGTATAATTGCAAAGGAAAATTTCAATGACAGCATGAAAACCCTGAAAATAAACTCAAACTATAGAATAGGTTTACATTGGTGTGAACCTTAGAACTTGAAACCATAATATTAAAGGCTGCTTCAGTGAAACTGGATGAAACTCATACATGCTAAAATACAAATGGATGTTGCCAGTCAAGATTAATAATAAAAAAAATATTTAAAAAATAAAATGGTGCAGCAAATGACCAACAATAGGCAAGGGACAAGAGTTCTTTTTCAGTGTTTTCCATAATCCCCGAAGTCTTTGAGAGCTGAGGTTAAAACTCAGTCATTTTCTTGTGTGTGTCAGCCTTCTTGTGCTCTCTCTGGATGGACAGTTCCTGGGCTTTCTGCTGGGCCAGCAGCCTACGGGCCGCTGACAGCCTCTCTTCCAGCTGCTTCACCAGGGCTGCATCCCTGCGGACACACACAGTGCAGACAGATTAGGGACCGAACAGAGACATGGAGCAAAGTCGCTTAAGCGAAATGTTTTTGAATAAGCTGCCCGGAGGCTCCTGTTAACTCCCTCTCAAAGTCTTGAAATCAAGGAAATTCAAACCCACTTTTACCACTTATCAGTACTGTCAATCAGAAACACTGAAATGGCATGGTTTTCAAGATGCAAAGTCAGGAGTGGTACACTTCAGCTCCTCTATTGTACATCAGAGTTTACAAAATCTTTTTTCAAAAAGCATGTCTTCTATCTGCAGAACCTATTTTGTGACAAGTATTGTGCACATACTCTTGAATAATAAATCACAATGTTGTATAAGCAGGGCATCAAAGTATGTACTGTATGTATGTGTGTTTTCCAGTGGTATTGTGCTCTCTTTACAAGATATGTCACCTACTGATAAACATGTGAGCCAGACAACTATGATACACATTCAGATACACTGATCATTAATTATTATGTCATGAGACTGCACAGATTTATTTAGATTTAATTACCAGGCTTTATAGAATAACAATTCTGTTGTAGAAACACAAACAGTTGGTGGCACTGACCTGCCTCCTTGTCTGGCCAGTGACTCAGTCAGTCTTTGGATCTCCCTCTCTGTCTGAGCCACCCGTTCAGCAGCCTGGAAGAGCTTCACGTTCAAACTCCTCTTGATGCTTTTGCCCCCCCTGTAAGCGTCCACCCCGGCTGCTGCTGAAGGCACGGCAGCACCCCCCTCCAGAGGATCAGTCCTGCTGTCTCCCAGCTTTCGGTTGAGAAAGTCAAAGACGTTATGGCGCCCCCCGGTGGGCCCGACTCGAGGCTTTCTGCTCCTCTTTTTGTGGCCTGTCTGGGTGCCGTCCTTGGCGGCCTTGCTCTGGGTCCGTTTCTGAGTGAACTCGGCGCACTGGTCCAGAGACTTACCTTTGGGTAGGATCACTGCCATCACGGGCTCCACGCGGCCCTCCTGCAGCTTTCCCAAACCTGGCAAAGCAAAGCGGGGCAGAATGAGACGACAAGAGCCAAGTACATGACTCACAGTTTTACTTCGCTGTAAACTGAAAAGTAAACATCCACTTTGACTTAAAATGCACTCAATCATGTTCGGTGGCTCGTTTGCATATAAATGAGATTCCTTATCAAATCAGAATCTCACGACAAAGCAAAGGAAGGGTGCAATCACACTTAAAAGTTCATTTTCTTTGGTCTAAACCGTGGTGAAAACGAAAACTTTTTCGTTTTTGGGCCGTTTTGGCTCACATTGCCAAATTACAAGCAAACCACATTCCAACAAATGTGATTCCAGTCTGTGTAATTTTAACGTAACATGATGGACGTTTATGTGCTCTTTGCCATATTTTCTGAGGTAAGGTGGTATTTCACCCTCTCCCTGGTTCACTTGGTTTTGCCAGCCCTTCTAAGCCTGCTGCCGATTACATGACAATACTTATCTTCTTACACCATCTTATCCTCTTAACCAGTGCATTTTGGGGTTTCTGTGGGGTTCAGATTACATTCTCACTTCCTCCTAACTGTGATGCGGTTCGTTTAAATGACACCATTCTCACCTTCAAGTTTGGTTAACTGGTGTTACTGTTAATACTCAGCAGCATATTTTCTCAGGTGTAAAGGGAGCTGACATACAGGAGTTTATCCTGGTGACATTAGTGGAAAGACAGGGTTCCTACACATTTTCCATTTCACAACTTCTCCAGACCAACATTTCCACACATCTCATTTTTTTTTTTTTTTTTGTGTCAGACTGTGTTTAGTATCTTAGACTGCTGATCATCATGCATGTAAATACTCCAGCTATAACCGTGCATGTGCTGGAGGCTTCCACACCCCTCAGCCTGGCATTGGTGGATTGAACAAAAACATGAAGAGACACCGGCTGCTGACGCTGCTTTCACAAGATCACCACATTTTTTTCCCCTCCATATGACTAGTGACAGCTGCCTCGCTAATATTAGAGATGTCGAATGATTTCATGCACAGTTTACACTGCGCTATATTCTCTGTTTTAGGATGCTTCTCCAGCCACTGGGTAAGCCATTCCTGTTTGAATCACTCTACCCCAAACACCTAAAAGAAAATATATTCAGCTGTCTGCACCAAATGTCAGCAACATCGAAACATGATTCATTTATGATTGCAATTTTCAAATTACACTTTTTTAGAAAACTGTAAATAAAAGCCATAGTCTGGAAACACAAATATTTGTGTTTCTCCTTTTTTATACTCCAAAAACTGGAAATGAATTAATCAAAAACATATTTCATACTTTTTCATGATTTTCCAGACAGTGTAGTAACCCTGGCTAGACAGGCTGATATTTGCTAATAGTTTAACAGCACAAAGTGACACACAAGGATAAGAGGACCTTGAATACAAGTGCAACAGGATAGTGCAAAAAGTAGTATGGATGGAGGGCAACACGTTTCACACAATATGTTAATATTTGTCCTGTAGCTGTGTGTGCTGAAGCAGCTTACTGTTAGTTTTTGCTTTTTATTTAATGCAGGCTATTTGACGTTCTCTTCTTCCCTGAGGTGTAAAGAACTTAGATTGCGTCTGCAGTGGTTAGCGTGACTGAAAATTATACAGCAAGTGCCACAAATGAGTCATTTCATGAGCGCGGGACCTTGTGTAAATGACTGGAGTACTTCAGGAGATTGGAGTGTTCTTGCGCTTACCTTTCCCATATTCATAGCCCATTTTGAGCATAAGTTTGGAGCCGATGCCTCTGGTATGTGCCTCCCAGCCGCCAAAATTAGAGGTGTTTGTCTGTGCCATGGATTCTGCAGCAGCCGTGTCAAAAACTGCAGAGTAACAAGGGAAAAATAAAAGTCAGCGCTGTCTGGAGACAACTGCATCGTCTGGTATCAATCAGATATCAGGACAAGAGAGTGAGCGTTCTTCACATCTCTCACAAAGACAAATCATCTCACAGATATGAATGTCCATCACTTGGCATCTGGGCACTCATCATTCAACACAACAGCGCTCAATACATCAAATATTATATTATTACAATATATTATCTTTACTTTGAGGTCATTAAGACTGACAGGCCACTGCTGTTTTTCCACCCGTATAATGTTATGTAAGCTATGATGTGTCAAAAAAGGAATCATAAATGGAAAGTTGCTAAAATTCCCTCCATACTGCAAAAAAGGATTCAGGCTCACTTGAGGTGGAGAAGGTTTTAAAAGATATTAAAGATAATATATGATGTATGTCAATGGAAACATGTTTGTCAAATAAGTAATGAAATGTTGTATTTCCTGTTGCTCCAGTGTTAAAGGAACCACTGTCATTATTTGGACTTCAGTATGTTAGAATATCAAATCCTTTTCTTTTCTTCTGTTTTGGCCATCAAGACAGAATAAAGTACGACTGATATTAGCTGACAAGAAAGAATAATGACTTCCTGATACTAATCAATTCAGGCTCATTCCATTTATTCAGCAGCTGTCCTTTTTAATGCCAACTTTCTACATCCAGGAAGCCTATTTACTTGCTGCTATTCTGATGTCAAAGCATCTGATTAACTTTGTATTTATTTAAGACATTTCAACACCTCAGCCAAAATCTGTCTGACACTGGATGGAAAAAAAATGACCGACCCTTACCTCTGGCATAAGCTGTGTCCCCGTCTTGTGCGTCATCCTGATCAGAGTCAGAGGACAGCGCGTCGTCTTCTCTCAGCGGGGGGATGACGCCATCGGCCTCTACCAGGGCGTCTTTCAGCAGCAGCGAGTCAAACTTCACAGTATAGAAACCGTTGTCAATTTCTACAACGACAGAAAGGACTGAAGTCACCAAAACACACAATAACCAAACAGGGTAAAAGCGATAATGTAATATGGCAAAGACCAGAAAGATTGGGTGTCTCCAAGAAAAATGTATAGAAATATTCAAGTGACATACAGGTTTTAAAGTAAAGGGCAACATATGCCAGTGTACTTGACCCTGAGGTTATCAATCATCCAGTTGGGGCATAATAATGAAATGAAATAATGACTGTGTTCGCTGTACGTTATCTAGCTTATACCTATTTAAAATGATTTTATAACAATCTAACTTACAAGCATCTGTCAAAACCCAGTGGAGCAAGATTGTCTGCATTAACAAGTGCGTAAAGTCTTCTTGCCACAATGGATTGTGCATTCATTTGACGAGCAATCATCAAAACACACTTGACTTGGTGGGTGTGGAGTGATATGATTATACAGGGTTTCCCCCAGTGCTTTATAGGCCTGGCGGGCCGCCAGGCTTTTCTTGCCCCCCCCCGCCAGGCTAAGCGTCGCTTGTTTATTTATTTTAAATAATTTTTCTATGCACCAGAAACAGTGATACCAAAGACGGTATATAGAGCTTTTAACCGCATCTGGTGATACGGTTGAAAGCGCAATGGCGACATCTTATGGTCGATACGTGAACACTTTCTTTTTCCGAAGTCGGAGGAGCACTGGAGGAGACGATGAGCCCGCTCGTTCACCCCCAGGCCGAGGGGAGTGCATCCCCGGCGAGCCGACCGAGCCGCGACTTGATGATGAGGCAGAGCCAGTGCGAGTTAGCACAGATGTTAGCATGTCGTCAGAGCAGAAATTACCAGGATAACGCCCACCAAGTTGCACCACTATGCGGAATATGGCAGGATTTTACATAAGTTGAATGAAATGTCGTTTTTGAGTGGAATATGAACGTATGTCTGGCAAAGGCACAGAAGATTTCCAGCTACTGCAGCGCACTGACATAGATTGTGTAACAAAGTGAAGAGTCGCCACTCTGCTCTATTTTCACTGGCTAACAGCAGCACACTGGCTTAGCTTGTCTATTCAGAGAAGAGGTATCACTCTGGCTTATTTTTCAATCTATGTTATCACAGGTGTGTTTGATAAGTAATTTACATTTTTAAAATAATAATAATAATTTAACATGTTGTTAAATTATTGGAGTCAACCCCCCCCACCACCCACCCCCCACCCCCAATAGCGGCCCGACCACCAGGCTTAGCAAGTTTTCTGGGGGAAACCCTGTTATATATGAAACAACAGTATGATATTCAGCAGCAACAGGCCTCAGAAATAGTTCACTGGCCAAAGAGTAGGAAATGAATATTCTAACAACAAAGGCATGTGACAATACAAACCATGGTGAAGTACATATTAGAAGAAGAACCTGTAATTTTGGCCGGGTACCAGATCCCGTCCTCGTGCCGGGCCAGGCAGGACGAGCCCTCTTGGAGATTACTGAGGTCCGGTTCCAGGAATTCTCTGAGCTCTGACACGTAAACCACGTGACCGTGGGAGAACCTGACAAAAACAGACAGCGGATCGAGGTCCAAGATTGAGGGAAGCATGTTGAACCTTGATGAACAGGTTTTGACAGATAAGTATTCATAATACTGTTTCCAAAAACGGCATGAAAACTAGGTCTGCACAATTAATCAATCTATTACTGACATCACAATATGACTAGGTGCAATGTTCAAACTGCAAGAACTGGGATTTGTTGATGAAAGTAAAATGAGTGAAAAACTCATTGTGGTGCTTCAGTGATGCCCTGGCGCACAAATTGTATTCTTGTTTGGTAAAGACATCAACAAAAATCCACACCATCATCATTTTAATAGAAAACAAACGACAGAAAACAAAAATCGCATTAAATTGTAATATCGAATTGCAAAATTTGTAGAATCCCGATACTTAAGAATCGCAATCCATATCAAATCTGAACCCTAGTATCGTGATAGTACTGAATCGGGAGATAAGCATATTGTCCCAGCTGTGTTTCACCTTTACTGAATTTAAAAAGCACATTACTAAACTGCTTGCCTCTGTGCAATCACATTAAAAAACCTGTATGTATATATAGCGAAGAGAAAAAAAGACACTGGGTGAGATTAAGATACTCTACCTGCAACTGTCCTGGAAGCGACATTTGTCCTCCAGATAGAACGGACAGGGCTTCAACGACTTCTGGGTGGGGTAGACGTACAGCACCCTCACCTGTGCCTCCTCTCCGTCCGGCGGCTCTGCCCCCACCACCATGGCATTGTGATACTCCAGTGTCCCCCATGCCGTCCTGTAGGGTGCTCTTACTTTGGTACCACTGAGCGCATCTTCTTGTTCCTCTTCGTCCTCCTCGTCACCATCATCGTCATCATCATCATCCTCCACCCTGGTTTCCCTCTCCCTCCCCCTCTTTCTAGTGTCAGTACTACTGCCTGAACACTCTGCCAGCTCGCTGTAAAAGGCACTGAATTCACTGTCCAATCTGCCGTTTGCAGTGCCTGAGTCAGTGGCTGCCTCCGAGGGGTCTGCCTGATGTCCGTTGCTCTCCTCGAGGCTGGCTAAAAGCTGGCTCTTTCTGACGGACACCAGGCTGGCCTCTGTGAGCTCTATGAGCTGACGAAGGTCCTCCTGCAGCTTGAGCAGGTCTGACTGCTGAGAGGGGTCCAGGCCCGCCGACAGGGCCATCTCCACCTGCTGCAGCTGGGCACCATAGGTGGCGATGGCTGCCTCAAGGGTTTCTTCATCCATAATGTTGCTTGGCACGGGTCAGGACAGACGGGACGAGGCCACATGAAGATCCTGGAACCCCAAAATACAAGGCAGTATATTTACACTGTTACAAATTAAAACAACTGAAGGACAAGGGCACTGCCAGCTGATTCACAGGTGTCCTCTTACTATGAGCTGTTATGCCAAACTGCATTGAAAACTCTGATTAATTGACCTGGCTTTGATTACAGTACACATCATGCACAAGACTGGCAACTTTTCCTACGTTTTTTTTTTTTAATTGTCTGCTCTATCAATCGGCATATATGCAATACACCAAGTATTATTCTTATACACTTGGACTATTATCTGCTATTCAAACAATTTTACCTCAAAATACACCACAACAGAAGGTACCAATTATACAAAGTAAACATGTATTGATATGAATGCTGCTTGGTGGTTCATAAATATGCCGAAATGAAGAATGGCTCCGATACTTCAAAAATTGTCATGAATCATACTGAATGGTGCATGGGTTATTTGCATATAAGCGAGACCACCTTTAATTGCCAGCTTTATTAATAGAACCTGGCTGATGTTTTCCCCATCATGTTACTGTTCATTTGGCTGAGGGATACTTCACACGGCTAACTTTGAGCCCCTTATGCTGCTGTTGTTACAGTCTGTCTGCTCTTCCTGGCTAGCCTGGATGCCGGTGCTCCACCGGCTAACGTTACTCAACCGTCTCAAAGTGGTAAAAAGATACGAGCGGTACTCACAGCACGGCGCTGTAACGATTTCACCCCCGTCTCAGATTATCATGAATAATCTTGCTTCACTGACACGCTGGTGTGACTGTACAAACTGAGTGTGGATAACATTTGCTAAGCTAGCTGGTGTGTTGTTAGCTCATGTGGTAGCTAAGCTAACGCTGGGGTCGCTTGTGTTGCCAGTCGCCTGTAGAGGGCGCCAGTGCCGCAGCTTGGACGGTGAGCACCTGAATCCCAGAGGCGAAGAAGAAGAAGAAGACTCAAGCCAGTCAAATGTGCAATGTGTGTTCGCAGTTTCCCTCTAAACACAGATGCCATGGCATGGCCTGGGTGTGTACAGTCTGCCCATCGCTAGAGATGACTATGTAAAGGTAGGCTGACCAATTAGTAGCAATACTGTGCAGCTTTAGCATCAGCAGCTAGCTGACTGAATAGAGGCTAGCTAGCTAAATGTTATGCTAGTCATTTGGATCTGTGTGGTCGGTGGGGTTGTCATCTGCTTTGGCGAGTATTTAAAACAGCATTTCATGAAAAACAAATAAAACTAAACCTGCTCTGAGTCACCAACACAAGATGCCATTTCAGTCTATCATTTATTGATATTATACCCACTGACTGAGACAGTTTACTCCACTTTCAAAGCCCAAACTACTCTTGCTTGTGTTCAGTGTAAAGTGGTGTTGTAGCATCAGATACTAAAACTTTCTCGCTCACTGGGAGCAGGTGTGTAAGTCATCATGAAGCATAGCAGTATTCAGATTATAAGGTTTTTAAGTGCTGTTTGAATGACTGTTATTCCAAACCTGGTAAAACTGAGACATTCAGATGTTACAGTCTCAGGAATTTACCAGCACCCTTGGCAGTGACACAAATTGAGCTCTTACCAGGTATTAATCTCAGACCCTGTCAACTTCAGAAATGATCACTGGAAACAAGTGTCTAAGCTACTTCTCTCACTTCTCTCTCTCTCTCTCTCACCCTGCCTCTCCAGTGAAGCGAGCCTTGTTGCGTCGCCTCCAGCCATGACTCAGATCAGCGACCCAAAGATCGCCTTCGCCTACCTGCGCCCGGCCTGCGTCCTGCTTACTCGTGAGCCCACTGTGACCAATGTGGAGATGCTGGGGGCCCAGCTGAGAGATGTCAGCGATGCCACCTTGCAGCAGCTTCAGGAATACGTCCTCTTCCCCCTCCGCTTTACCCTCAAGGTCCCCGGGCCCAAGAGGGAGGGCCTGGTGCAAGCCGTGACCGAGGCCATGAGTTATGTCCTGGAGAATACCTGCGTTCAGAGCTGGGAGACCCTCCGCGACCTCTTCTCAGAGCTCTGCCTCTGCCTGTGCTCTCCAGCTGATCCAGGGAAACCTGCAGCCACATCAGAGGAGCTGAAACTGTCCGTGTTGAAGTCCCTTGACGCCCTGCTTCACTCTGCATACGGGGATATAGTGTTCAAACTTTATGAGCCGGTCATGCTGCCAGGTCTGGGAGCTGCCATATCACTGCTTCTTGCTCTTGGAGAGCAGGAGAAATGTAGAAGTGTACAGGCAGCCGCCCTGAAGTGCCTCCAGGCTTTGACTCTGCAGTGTGACTGCACTCGGGACCACGTGGTCCCAGCAGCAGAGGACGAGTGTGTTATAGGCAGCACCATGGCTTCATTCTTACCTGGGGTCACGATGGCTGTAGCCAGGATTATTACAGGAGACATGAGACAGGGTCACGCAGTCACAGTCAGGGCCATCAAGGTAAATCATCTACGGCTGCAACTAATGATTCTGTCCGTTTCATCAGTTGTTTTTTTTAATCAGTGGATTAATCATTTTGTGTATCAGATATCAAAAATAATGATTAATTCTCAGAGAAAAGTTACCGTGGCAGAAATGATGTCTTGAAACTTAAATTTATAAGGATAAGAAGAAAACAAGCAAATGTTTGGTGTTTTTACTTGATATCAAAATGACAACTGATTCATTTCTTCTTGATCAACTAATTGGTCAATTAACTGTCTCAGCATTATGCTCATTGGGAACTATTATTGAATGGTTCCAGGTTTCTGTAATTATGACACAAAACCTTTTACCCTGTGGGATAACAGGTTGCCAAATCTCTGTCCAATAAATAAGCCACTTGTTAGTCCATGTGACTTTTGTTTACAAGCCTCAGTTCACTTATGATTAGGCTAAAAAATACAATTTCCCATGCCATTTTCTCTCTTTTTACTGATTGTTATCCAGGTCTGGTCCCAGACGGTGGGACTTGTCATGGACGACGTGCAGTTGCAGGCTTGCGGGCCCGGGGAGGCGCCGTCTCCAGACCTGGGCAGGGTGGGTGCGCTGGTGGTTCAGCGGACACAGGAGTGGGCGAAGAGCACCTCGGGGAGGCTGGCTGTGCTGCTGAAGAAGATCATCTCGTGCACGTCCGCCCACCAGCACTGGAGGGTGAGGCTGGAGACGGTGGAGCTGGCCGACCACCTGCTGGCCAGGTGCAGCCAGTCGCTGGGAGAGTGTGTGGGGCCACTGCTGGAGGCACTGGTGGGGGCCATTAATGACGAGGAGCCCAGAGTCAGAGAAAGGTGACTCCACCAATATTACTACTAACAACAATTTATTTATTTATTTATTTACTGATGACTTGATTTGTGAGGGCAAAGCATGAGGTTCATATAGAACAGAGGCCAAAAACAATTAGACAAAAAAACAGAAACAATACTGGTGAATGACGGGAAGTTTAATAAGATTTGAAATGAGATGATTCTCTTTTTCTCTGTTCTTCTCTTCCCTTCCCTTGCCTCCTCTCCTCTCCTCTCTGTAGGTGTGAGCTTGCTCTGAGACAGATATCCCAGAGGAGCCAGAGGCCCAGCGGAGGGGTCGACTCTGCCACCAAAAACAGCAGCAGTAGTCAGACTTTCACTGATGTCCTCTCAGAAAACCTCCATGCTTTAGCCACCTCCCTGCCCAGACTCATGAGGACCTCTGACGACCAGAAGAAGCTGTTTGTCCTGAATGTCTTCCTGGGCTACCTAAAGGTCCTGGGACCCCTGGTCTCTGTGGTCCTGAACTCAGCTGCACACCTTGAGAGGATCTCCAAGGCTTTGATGCAGGTAACAACAGACATGGTGTCAGCTATTTGATTTTATACTTCATACGTATAGTGAAAATCATTTTATTGTGAAATTTTACCAATTACTATGAATCTTCAGCATTTATATAGACCATGGAAATTCTGCGTTTTCGTCATGAAAAGTCAAAGAAAGCGTAAGAGAGAGAGTGAATATCAGCATTGGAGTTATGTAGGGCTCCACGATATGATAAAAATATCATATTGAGGTTATTTTGACAGGTACAGATCCACAGTACTTCATTTATAATGGTATATTGTCACATTTAACCTTAAAAAAATTGCAACTCCTGTGATTTGGATATTGCACTGTGTTGCGATTTCAATTAATTTTGCAGCCTTAGTGTTAACGGGGAGTCCCCTTTATAAGAAGTCAGACTCCACCTTCTCACACACTTGTTTCATTTAAATGCAGCAGCCATAGTCAGTGTTAGCCGGGGAAGTAAAAGTGGAGTCGGGGTAGTAGAGGTTTACCTTCATTTGACAGTCCAGACCTGTCTAAAACCCAGTGACCACCGCCGGCATGCCCCTGCAGGTGCTGGAGCTCGACGTGATGGATGTGCGCATCGTGGAGGAGAGGAGCTGCGCCTCCGCCATAGAAACGAGCTCGGGGTCTGCTCACACTCAGAGGAAACACTTCCTGTACTTCACAGATGAGAAGGTCTTCTCTGCGCTGATGGAGATCTGTCGGACTTTAGGTTTGGCTGCTGCTTCATATGATCTTGATGGAAAAGCTTTTTTGAAATGCTTCACATTTCTTGTTCTTATGTTTACAGCAGTGCTTTAGTGTATTGTTTTAACCCTGTGAAACCTGGATTGACGTCAGATTTATTGTGTTTAAAAGCATGTGAGAGGCGGCCTTTCACAAGCATTAACCCTTTAACCCGTTGAAACCTGAGCGAATTGGCTTGATTTCTTACAAAAACACAGAAAAAAGGCAATGAGCAACTTTGAAAGAAATGACCTGAAAATTTACAAGAAGAAAATGACCTTAAAATGACAAAGAGAGAAAATTATCGAAAAAAAAAAAAAAAAAAACTAGTGAAAAAATTCCAGAAAACTATATTCATAATTTTTATATTTAATTATTTAGAATACAAGAACAAGAAAAGCATATTCTCTAATTTCTATTTTTGTTTTCTCATTTTTAGGTCCTTTTCTTTATTTTTTCCCCCAAATTTCAGGACTTGTTTGCTTGTTTTTGGGTCATTTTCATGTAATTTTCTACTAATGTCTTGTAAATTTTTTTACCATGTTTTTGAAAGAAATAAGGTCAATCTGTTCAGGTTTCCAAGGGTTCATGTATTTCAAATGAATATAAAAGAGTTAAACAGAAGTCATAAATAATTAGGTTGGACTTGTATTTTGGTCAGCTGATATTTTTTGCCTAATACTCTTTACATTTAACATCAGTGGTGTTCATTCATTCTTTCATTCCAGGTTACTACGGCAACATTTACCTTCTGACTGACCACTTCCTGGACCTGTACCGAGAATCCTCAGCGTACAGGAAGCAGGCTGCCATGGTGCTGAACGAGATTGTCAGGGGGGCCGCGGGCATCGCTGTGACAGCAGGCGTCCGGGGGCTGGAGGACGAGGGTCCGGGTCGCTGTGCCCCGCCCACCCAGGAGGAGCTGAGGGCAGCGGTGGTGTCTGTCATGGAGGAGTACACCAGTCTGAGCAACTGGCACCTGGTCACCGTCAGCGAGGAGACTGATGCAGAGCGACAGGAGCAGCAGGTCAGAGATACACTTCATACAGCTGCAGTTTTAAACAACATGTGTCGGTTTCAGCCCAACTGTATTTTACCAGCTGTGTCGCCACATGGGAGCAGTCACTTCCTTAACTGGTCAGGAATTTGGTCTACGCATAAAGTGGCAGCCAAGCTTATGGTCTCCTTGGGAAGTCGTTCTGTATGAATATTATCCCACTGTTAATGAAGAAGTACATTATAATGTTTACAAGTGTGGTAATGTGGACCCTCAGGTTCAGCCCCCTAACCTCCAGCTGAAGGTAGTGGGGTGGGTCACGCACTGCAAAAAGTCAAAATCTTACCAAGAGTATTTGTCTTATTTCAAGTAAAAATGTCTTATTTCTAGTCAAAATATCTCATTAGTTCAGTGAAACACAAAGAAAAACTAGACTTAGACTAAAAAACAAACTAAAAACCAAACTAACTGAAAGAATATTACGTAGTTGCAAAACTAAGTGAAATAAATTAAAAATCTACAGAAAATGTGTTTGGTTTTCATGTTTGTCAGTTTGGTCCAGCCTGAGGAGGCGTTGGTAGTGATGTTTATTGAGACTGGGACGCCAACATGACTGGGAGTCAACTGCCATCACAACGTACTGACTAACCCTAACCCGATGAAATGACAAGTGCCTTTGTCTTAAAACAAAATTGATCCAGGTTCACTCATTCTTGGTTGTGCATGGAAATGAAAAGGCGGGCGGTGAATGCAACCGTCTTTTTTTTCTCTCCTTCAAACTTGCCATCCTCTTAATTTTTTCATCTTGCATTGTGTTAGCAAACATTGTACGTGACCATGTTGTGTCTTTTTTTCTCTCTCTCTCTCTTATGTCCCGTCTGTGCAGCTGCTCAGCCCCTCCAGACTCCTCCCCATATCCAACAGTGACGGCAGCATTACAAACACCAACGCTCTCCAAGTGATTGCTTCCTCCTCCAGCTCTCCCTCGTCCTCCTCTTCCACCTGCACCGTCCGCCAGCTCAACAGCAACATCTGGCAGCTGTGCATCCAACTGGAGGGCGTCGCCTGCTTTGCCCAGGCCCTGGGGCGCGACTTCCGTCCCCTGTTGATGACCTCGCTCTACCCTGTGCTGGAGAAGGCCGGGGACGAGACGCTGCTGGTCAGCCAGGCAGCGCTGGGCTCCATGTGGGGCATCAGCGACGCCTGCGGCTACGCCTCTCTGAAGGATCTGATCAATGACAACTCCGATTACCTGCTCAATGACGTGTCCCTCAACCTGCAGAGACTCAGCTTGTATCCACAGGTAGAGCTGGTGGGATTTTCCAGGGTGACAAAATAATCCATAAACAGACAGCTGTAATCTTCTGTGGATATATTGTAATTTGTTTCACTTCAGTTAGTTTAGGTTTGTGCACATAGCAAACAGTACCCAATTTATAGTGTTGAATACACAAAGGTAAAAAGATACACACAGATCTTCAGGACAAGACAGACTAATCTCCGTTTCAATTTCTTATGAAGGCCTCTTGGCTGAAACGTTAGCATGATTGTCGACACGACCAGAATAAATTGGTGAAACTGAGATCAGTCTATCTTGTCCTGAAGATCTGCGTGTGTGTTACCTCTTTACCATTGACTATTCAACACTCGTTTAGCACCACAAACACACACTGGGAAGACTTCCAGTCAAAAATCTAACTAATGCCCAATTTATAATTAGTCGATTAATCGGGTAGTTGATCAACATCAAATTGTCATTTTAGTAAGTGGTTAATTGTCGTAATCATTTATCACGTAAAAATCCCAAACATGTGCAAACTGCAGCTTTATTTACATCACTAAGAGGTTTTTTTTTTTGGAGGCTGGTCAGACTAAGGAAGCGGTGTGAAGACATCGCTTCACTTTGGCCTCTGCTAACCTCCCATGAGCTTTTGTTGTTACTTTGGACACCTGATAGTGGCCAAAGGTCAGAGAAGCAGGCTTGTTACCAGAAAGAGGCTGGCAGGAAAAATATGGGAAGGAGGAATGAATCAATGGTGTTCAATGCTTTGCTCAATACTCATTGCCAATTTTAAAGGGCCATTAAGTAATCGGTCACATTTATTGAATTGATCCTCATATGTGAGTCTCTGGGACACGATGCACACTGGGAGAAAGTGAGTTTTGAAAGCCAGAAATCTCATCACCTGGTAAAGTAATGGTCATTGGTATTGATGAAGAACCCCATCAACCTTCCACTGATTATATAATATGGTCATTTTGTACTGTAGGGCAGTAAGAATCTGGAATGTTGCCCCTTCAATCAAGAAATGCAGTAAGAACCTGACTAAGTAATTGGATATTTAATTTTAATCAAAAAATAATTGGAGATAACCCTAGCTGATATGGAATTGTAATTAAAGTACTACAGTGGGTATTCACGGTAACCAGAGTAAACATAACAGCAGTGCCGATGATCTAACAGCGGCAGATTATGCATTTGACTGTTTTTACAGTTAGGACAGTCTATAAAATGCAGCTGATAGGAAATCATGCCTGGGAGTCAGACTCACTTTAGGCTGCAGACCTCATCTGGTAAGAGTTTGTCCCAGAGATGCTTTTGTACGTTTTTTTTTTTTTTTTTGTATTTTATAACTGCCTATGCTGTATGTTGATAGAACATAGTGGCGATAGAGTAATCATTTCTATAAATTACTGAATTCAGATAATTTCTGGTAAACTGAATTACTTTAAAATTCTAGTATTCTAGTTTATAATATACCTGTGGATGTGTGGTCAGGTTAAATAATACTTGAGCCTGTCCTGTGTTACTGGCCAGGCTCCGCGGGTGCTGTCAGTGATGCTGGCCCACTCGGACGCCAGCCTGCTGCCTCTGGTGGGGGACATCGTCCAGGACGTCCTGCTGGCTCTGGATCTCAGCTACGACAACACAGCTGCTCTCTTCTGCTCCGTGCTGCACGCTCTCATGAAGGCACTGGGTGAGAAGTAACAAGCAGTCTATAGGGGGGTTCACACAACTACATAGAGGGCAAAAAAGGATAAGAAGCCAGCTGAATATAACTTTGCTTTTATGCTTCTGTTTTTTGATAAACAGTTATGAATACAAGTGCAATTTTAGCAGTGAAACTACAGATGGGACACGGTGTGTTGCTGTCTTTGAAATGTTTTTGTTTGTCTTCATGTGATGTGCGGCAAGGCAAATTGCTTTTCTCGGGTGATAAAGGTGCACTATACAAAACTGCCAAGGGTAATTTCGGTTTAATTTTCATTCACCTTTATTTATTCAAGGAAGGCCAAGTGAGAGCAAGTGCTCCTTTTCAGTGGTGTTTTGATCCAATTAATCAAGAACATGAACAAAATCAAACACTTTTAGGAAAGCAACAATAACAACCAGTAGACATATACATATAAAACACATACAAATATATATATATATGCGCACACATATAAAATGTATATAAATAAACACAAAAACAGGTTTTCAGATGTAAAAGATGTTTTCACACTTATTTTATGTTTTTGTCAGTTGAGTCTAAATGTTCTTCACTTAATCAACCCTTAGCAATTTTGCATAGTGCACCTTTAACATATAAAGTCTAGGTCGTATCAAACGTATATTGACCATATCCAGACCCAGCTGTATCTAACCTGCTCTCTCATTCATCTTGACTAAGAATACCTAGTACACCTCAAAGTAATAATCCACAACAATTTGATATAAATGAATGAATGTTGTGTTCCTCTCTATGATTAGCTGCTGTACCACAGTGCTGGCCGCCATGGCAGAACAGACAAAGAAAAGAGCGCCACCTACAGAAATTCAAAAAAAAAAAAAAAAAAAATCTAGGGAACATGACGTCACAGTCGCACCCACACTGCTTGATTGACAGTTGATCTCTGGCTGCAAAGATGGAGATGAAAGACAGCAGACAACAGTGCAGATCTTGAGAATTACAGCTTTATTCCTACCATGTCTAAGTGTTGTTGTGCTTTTTTCCCCACAGTGAGGTGGTTCCCCCCCAGTCCTGGTAAGACTGCCGAGGCCTCCAGATCCAGGACGTCCTCCACTGAGCAGGAAGTCTTTGACGTCCGCCAGTTTCTGCTGGAATACCGCAAACAGAAAGAGCTGGCAGAGGGCATCGGAATAGAGGAGGATGACACTGAAGACCCAGGTGACATGGCTTCTGTACCAGGAACTCATACTGTAGTACACAGTACCATAGATTATATTATTATAGATTATATTTTACTCATCATTGCATCTTGTATGAAAAAGTTGGGTGGCCATGTCGAACAGTAAGATGTGATAGGTATTGTTTTTTATTTATTTATAAAGCCCCGTGTGTAAAATTCATCAATATCAGTTTGGGAAAATTGCTTTTAGTTTTTGTGCTGCACACACTTGGAACATTTTACAACACTCATTAAAACCTAACACAGCATCCTATAGGTCAGTTTAAAACCAGAATTATAAGATATTCTGATCTTAAAAAGTAAGTATTTTTAACTGTGTTCTGTTGCTGTTTGTTTGTTTGTTTGTTTGTTTGTTTGCTTGTTTCCTCTTCAGTTATTTTTTTGTCTGTATTTATTCTGTTTTTAAATGTACTCATTGGCATCATTATTGTAAATAGAAAAGTATATTTGATTTATTTAAAATGAATGAATGGATAGATTATATTGGATGGAACATAAATGATCATGTGGGGAAACCGGGTTGTTGCAGCAGTTGATAATAGGATTCAACAAAGAAAAAAGAGGGGAAAAAATATAGGAAAAACATAATGCAACCAGTAATTTTAATGCTATAACATCTTAAATAGCATATGGATGAAAAATGAATTCAGTTTCTGCAAAATGAGTAGCATAATATAGTGAGGCAAATAGAAAAATAAAAATGTGCATCAGATCTCTCAGTGATGTTGCAGTTCCTGCATGATACCCATAGAGGTCAGATTTTACACAGGAATCAGAAATCATAGCACAGTTAGTGCTATACAAATAAACTTTATTATTATTGTTGTATGTATTTGCACATGGGATTTGAGGGATCAGCATGTGATGTTGGGGGATGGGAGGGTGGGCAGTCGTCATCTGTCTGAACACTCACTCTCTGTCCGTGCAGTGGTCCCTCCCCAGGTACAGTGTGATGAGGATGCTGACGGTCCGGATGTGAAAGCAGAGCTTCCCTCGCACCTCAGAATCACTAAAGATGTTGTGGAGCGCTGCGTCCACCTGCTGTCAGAGCCCAGCCTCCGGCTCCGGCTCAAGGTACCGCGTGTGTCCCTGTGTGGCCTTTAGCAGATCATGGCTACTTATGTCTAGAGCTGCAGCGATTAGTCGAATCAATTAGCAATCAACTGCTAACTGTTTTGATGATCAATTAATTGTTTGGAGTTTTTTTTTAAGATGGAAATTCTCTGACACCAGCTTCTGAAATGTGAATCTTTTCTGGTTTCTTCGCTCCTCTCTGACAGTAAACTAATGACTGGGCTGGATTGGATCAAACAACTAACCAACAGATTAATTGATGGTGAAAATATAGTTGCAGCTCTAGTTATATCAGTATCCCAGTGTGAATCATACACCACAGTGCAGGATCTCTTTCACCATTATATTATTTTGGGAATAAGCTGAGCAGAGCTGTCGCTCCTCTCACTGGCTGCTCTAAAGGCCTCACAGCTGCATCACAAGTCTGTTGTCAGCTGGTGTGGCTCCATCATGGAGCTCCACTGGAAAACGGCCTGTTAGTTCATGAAGTCGAAATATCTGGCGAGCAGGCTGGAAAAAGATGTCGCTGTCATGTGGCTGTAGCCTGTAACATTTTAACTAAAACTGAAAAGTGAGATTAGGTAGATGGAAAAAAAGAAGTTGTGGGTTGAGGGTAGGGCCGGGCTGTATATCAATGTTATATTGATATTGTGATTTGAAACTTGATAGTGTGGAGGATTTTAGAAATCGTAACACTGTGATATGTCATAAGTGTTGCCTTTTCCTTGTTTCAAAGGCTGCATTACAGTAAAGGGATACAGTTCTCTGAACTTATCAGACCGCTCTAGCCATTCTAATATTTGTCTCCAGCTGCTTGGTCATAATATTCATATGACTAATGACTGTTGATGAAAAATCTCTTCTGTCACTGTCTTATGAAAGCACCAGTAGTCATCCTTACTTGGTGTGCATGATAATACCTGCTCGTTATCAGTATCAGCTCTTATTGGCTTTTAAATTAAATAGAGGCATCAGGCCAAAATTAACATTTCTGCAGATATGACAGACCCATGAAATAGGTGAGTTAGATGACGTACGGCTACATTGCTCTACAGCTGTACAATGCACTTACTTTCATATGATCCCTGTAGACACAAATTACATTTTTTTTTTTGTTTTGTTTTGCAACATGTGAGATGGGTTAAATTTGCCCTGGTTGTGGCTGTTGTCAGGATCGTCTCAGGGAGAGAGCAGAAGTCTGTTCCAGTAGGATGAATCTTAGTTTTGTTTGAAGGAAAATGTTACATAAAAATAAATACAGTATGTTTTACATGTTTTATATGCTCTGTGACTGTATACGATTTGAAAAGCATTGTATGTTGTCCGCCAGTGGGCCTTCACAATAAGAGTAGGTATAATAATGTGAGAGGGACTTGATGTTCTTTGCAATCAGGCCCTTTTCATCCAACCAAGCTTGACATTATTGTTTTGTTGTATAGATAATATAACATGCATGATGTGTTGTTGATTGTTTTGGTGTGTGTCTTGGTCCTAAGGTCTTGGACGTGTTGGAGCTGTGTGTGTGTGTACTGAGTGAGAGGGAGAACGAGCTGCTGCCTATGGCCCACCGCTGCTGGCCGGCCCTCCTGCAGAGACTGACAGCCGATGACCCCTTAGCAGTCCTGCGAGCCTTTAGGGTGTGTACACAAACACAATCGCACTATTACACTGGGAAGCCATGCAGACTGTGCTGCAAATCTCCTGCACGCCTCCTGCAGAATCTTTTTTTATTTTAGCTTTGTAGTATTGAATGATAAACTCTTATGTTTAATAGTAAAACCTGTGGAAAAAAAATAATAATTGCAGTTTCCTCTGTTACAAAAATTTTCAGGCAGAATAAGGCAGATCACTCCACCAGTAGTGAGTTAACACCACTTCATTCAAAACAAGTAGTGAAATGAGTTAATTTGCACTGGAAAAAAAAAGTTTAAATATAAAACCCATCACAAAATGATTTGCTGTGGTGGATATTTTTTTGCATTGCGAAGCTTTGAATAATCAGTGGCACTTCCGTATCATTTCTACTTTCTGAATTTATCTTGTAGCAATTGATAATTCACTTATAAGTCAAAATATGATAAAAAAAAATATCGCTATAAATTGTAATGAAAATAATTAAACCAAATTAAATCCATCCATGTGATTAAATTCAAGATCCTCAGACTGATACAAATTACACTACTTTTGATCGCCAGTAAATATAACTATATACATTATCAGGAAAAAGTATTCTAATATCAGCCTGAGGATATTACATATATGGCAGTTTATGAAAGCAACAGGTCTTACTACATGTTTAACTTCTTTAGATGGATGTTTTATCACATTTTGATAAGGTCTTATTTCTAGCAGTTATTAACAGGGTGTTTTATTATGTTTGGACAACAATAATTACATTATTACAAAGTGCTGGAATCTCATTGTTATAGTGTTATAGGTATTTTTTTTCTGATTGTACAATATAAATATCTGGATCTCAGAAACTGTAAGAACTAGAAATCCCAAATTTGGGAAGCAGGTCACAATTCCGTTTCTTGGACTGAGATGAGTGCACCCTCTTTCTTGAGCTAGCATCGGTCACTGGTCTAGATGCATCTGTCCATGTGGAACATGCCCCAGGCTGTCTCTTGCCCAATCAACACCACATTTGGATCACTAACTCTGGAAAACTCCCCTCTCTTGTTGATATTCCAAGCTAATCCAGCCGTGTGTGGGCAGGGTGGCTTAACTCTTGTTGTGAGTGGCTGTGCAGCATCAGTTGCTACATGCTGAGTGTCTTTGCCAGGTGCTGTGTACGCTGGGTGAGACGTGCGGCGACTTCCTGAGGAGGAGGGTGTCGAAAGAAGTTCTTCCCAAGCTGACCTCGTCTCTGGCCCGCCAGGCTCCGGTCAGCGCCAGGGCCGGACCCGTCTACACACACACACTGGCCTACAAACTGCAGCTGGCTGTCCTGCAGGGGCTTGGCTCACTGTGCCTCAGACTTGACCTGGGTAGGAGAACACACTCACACACACAAATCAAAGCTTCCTACAGTACTGTATGATCTGAATGAAAGCATACCGAAACTTTAACTGAAAAATACTAAAACAACATACATTGTATGTCTTTACAAATTCAGTCATTATTATTCATTAATCTGACACAAAGTAAGTGTCATAGTGTCCAACCTTGCCATCTCCTGGCCAAACGTGATATGGCAGGCAGTAGTGAGGAACATCATGCTGGGAGAGTTGAAGGGAAAATTCACCCTCAGATCCTCTTATGCTGCCACATATCATCAATCTGTGAGCTTTAGTACATTTAGTGAAAGAGTGGCTGAACTTGTTCCATTAAGCTGTATGTTACATGTGCAGGATGTTGAAAGAGAGCAAGAATTTTTTTCCCAGTTGACGAAAAAGCGACTCGTGCACCTCATGCAAAGCACAGCACGTCTTTTAGCTGCACTGCATTCCGGTCTTTTGAGGCTGCTGTGGTGGAGAAATCAACATCTTTTCCTCTTCCACAATGGATCCTCCTGTGTGATGGTTGAACGTCGGCTTCCAACAGAAAGTCTTGCTCTTTTATTGTGATAGACCAACAAATCCTGATGTTTACTGTTGGTGTTTGTGCTGTCGAATTCCGTTGTAGCGGCTGGGAATATGTGATGTCACATTGTGTACATGGTCAGCTTGCCAGTAGAATAAGAGAATCACCACTAGTGAACTGATGCTGGACTGTACGGGTGTGGTTTGCGTGTATGTGTACAGTTTAATAATAGTAAAAAATGAGACAAAATTGAACTTAAATGAACTTTTAATTAGCACTAATATTAAGGTCTGCATTTTAATGTCACTAATGTCTGCTTTGTCTCAGTTTGCTTAGGGAGATGATTTGCACTCTGCCTGTAGTGCCCTTAATTGAAAAAAAAAAAAAAAAAAAAAGTATCAACAAAATAAATCAAAAAACTAAACCTAAAAAAACCCCAACCAACTTAGGAATTAAAAATAAATCGCATTATCTTAAAATGCCAGATGTCGGCTTGCTTAGTTGGTTGACCCCCATCCTAAATTGAAGGCTGGCCTCTACCATCTCAGAGAAGATGTTTTTTCAAGGGTCCTTACATTGTCTGTAATCATGTCCAAAATTTGATTTGATTTATTTTGGAGATAAACAGGTGTTTAAAAAATACATGATAAAACTACATATGAGGAGAGGATAGCACAAAAAAGTGGGAATTAAAACATGCATTCATATTTTGGTCCTCGATGGATAGTAACACCCTTTTAAGACAACAGACATCAGTCAGAAACAAAAAGGCCTATCAGTATACTGAAGGAAGGGAAGTACATGCTTTTCCTTCTTAAATGCTGCTTGTGTTTGGCATTTTTTTTTTTTTACCTTGCAGATAGAGGCTGTTCCACAAGATAATACCTGAGCAGCAGAAAGTGCCTCAAGCTATAGTATTGTACGCCCCGGGGGATTTGACAGGACATTAGAATTGAATAGATACTGCATGAGTGCTGGTCATAACAATATGAGTGGAGGTAGAACATATTAGCAATTTTTTTTCACCAGATGCACCGATAGCATAGATTCCCCTCCATAATGTACTGAAAATCTGATCAGGTGCACTAAAATGTGGATAAAGAGCGCCTGTGGAAATTGATCATGATTAATCTAAATATGAGTTTTCTCATGTGGAGAGAACACAGCGAGCTCAGGTCAGAAACCTGTCAAACGGTGACCTGCCTGAATTTTGAGTGATGGTGGGTACGGTGTTCAGTCCATGTAGGAGAGAACAGAACATATCGGCCTTAAATTACCAGTTCCTCTGCCCCAGCTCTGAAACAGCACAAGCAGCGAAGGCTATGCTAATTAATCAGAATGGCAGTTGACTTAATATGAACTAGCTCAAGGCATTAAAGACCAAAAACAGGATTAGGAAGCCAAGTCTGCATGTATGCAGTAAAAAATTATGTAAATAAAAAGCAGTATCACTTCAAATTTCCAAACAAAAGATGGACCTTGGTTCCACAGACTTAGAGTGAGGTGAGGTTTGAAGTTATTCTGCAGCTGACCACTAGAGGACAGTAGAGGGACCATCGCCTGCAGGACCTCAGTGCTGGCTTGTTAAAAGGCATGGGTTGACCCCTCAGTGAAGACACACACACAAGTAAACAGTGCTTAAGGCACATGGATATAAGGAAAAAAGACAAACTGCTAACATTATTGAACTTCTTCGGTAAAAGTTAAAGCACATTGAGTCCGTACCCGCAGAGAAAAACAATGTCTCTGTTGTCCACCAGAGGGCAGACTTGTATCGTAATGGGAGGCAGACTCTCCTGGGTTTTCCATGGACTGCAATAAGAGGTGTTAGTGCATCTCAATTCCCCTGCTGTGTTTCCCGTGCAGACAACTGGGCTTCACAGTTTCCCCTGGTCATTTGACGCCTGCAGGGTGGAAATGCCTTTGGGAACGAAACGGAGGCGCACTCCATCACTGAAACTCCTCATTGATCCCATCAGCACCACCAGAAGGCTACACCTACATTAATGTCAGTCCCCTGGATTCAGGATGAGCAACGGTTTGGACTGGATAAATTTGTCATCATAATATCAATCTCAGTTTCAGAGGCTTCGTTCAGCACACATCATAAAACGATTTTTTTTTTTTTCCAGTGGCCGTCTTACTTGACTGAAAGCTCATCTCACAGCACAAAAGGGTGACTGATTTATTCTGCAAAGTTCACACATGCAATTTTCTTTTGTAAATAAAGTCACAGGGTAACTTGCCACTGTTATAATAGCATTATTTTGTATGAATTAGAGCGGTGGAGGATACAGAACCATGACGCAGGGTGTGTGCTGTTTGGCCACCTAAGACACCAGGATGCCCCCTAATGCAGCATTTTAAAAGTCTTTCATCAGTCATCAGTGCTAACATGCACACTGACACGCTGTACAGTTTAGACCAGACAGTCTGGGCCAGTTTATTGCACCAGGTTGTCATTTCAGCTTAAGACTGAGATTCAGTCTGAGCCAGTCTTTGAGCTGTGACGTTTTCACCACCACTTTACAATAAGACTACCCTTATCAAGGGGTAATGAATGATTTAGAATTAGGCTATTAATTAAGTTGTAAACGCTTTATAACTTATCAGTAAACAAGGATGAACAAGTCGTAACACAGTTTTCATACACTGATGCAGGCTCACTATTTGGCAAGAGCTAGTTACGTACAAGAACAAGTTACTTGATCTTGCCAAATGGTGAACTTACATCGATGTATGAAAACTGTGTTGTAACTTGTGTACAGTTGTTTATTAATGTTTTCTAAAGTCTCAGTAAAGATCTAATTATAAACCATTCACAAGCCTAGGGTTGTGCATTATAGATATTTTGAGAACCATGGCAGCCACATTTACACAAAACAGTCAAATTTATGGCAGTACTATTTTAATCAGTACACTTATAATGTAATGGCAGCTAATGTGGCATCCAAAAGCAAAGTGCCTCCTTAATCAAGGCTTAGGGTATTACCGGTAGTTGTAATTAGAAGTTTCCGGCTGGATGTGTCGTCTTTGTGACTGAAGTTTCTCAGGGCTGGTCTGCCAGTCAGCCTGCCCAGCAGGTGGCTGCTGCTGCTGCTGGGTGTAACAGTGGCACAGGACAGTCTACGCAGTTTGTAAATTCTTGCCTGGGTTAGGTAGAATCAGTGGTAGTGAGCTTTTTGCGCACCAAACACAAACCTCACAGTGCTCTTTAGAGCTGCCTCAAACACGGCTTTCACCCTCTCTGCTGCTAATTAAGTGAAGTGGAAAAAAAGAAAGAAAAAAGTGAGAAGAAAAGTGAGAAAAGCCACCAAGTGGAGCCCTTTGAATCCATCTCAACAAATGTTTAACAGTAAAGCTTGTTGTGACTTGCGCTCTGTGATCAGATGCAGCCGGATGAAGCGGTGCTCTGCTGCAGCGTTTGAACTGTAGAACCAGAGAAAGACACGGCGCTGCTCTGGCTCGGTTCACTGTGGATGGAGAGGAGGCAGAGGCACAGGTGGAGGGATCCCAGGCACACACAGGTATCTGGATCTGCCAAGAGGTGTGTGGTCATTCGGGTTAGCCAGTGAGGGGCCGGGGGCGTCTCCGAGTGGAGTGGCTCACTCTGTGTTTGCTGCTCACGGTGGACCACAGGACCGCCGCCAAACTGTATTTGTTAAACATAATTTGCTCTATGAATTTATTTTAATCTGCTTGACAGGTGGGGTATGTAGGCAAAATGCAAGTAAATTATTCTTGTTATTGTTATTGTTATTATTATTATTAACCAGAAGAACAACAATAAGAATAGATTAAATTACAAGCAAATTTGTGTCTGATCCGTGTAGATCTAACAGAGCCAGCATTTACTGGAGCACTTGATCCAGTGACTCAGTTAAAGTGGCATACTGAATGCGTTAGTAAAAGAAAAAAAAAAAAAAAAAAAACAGCAGGCACTGCATTTATTGTAAACAATTTAACCTCTTTAATTGCTTTGGTTTTAAAAAAAAAATGCACCGTGCAGAAGTGCAGAACAACAATCATTTACAACTAAAATCAAATGACTTAGATAAATGCTAACTCTTTCAGTAAGGTGTCCTTATATAAAAAATAAATGCAAATGTAAAAAAAACAGACCCTGAATCCTGAATAAATTAAATGATGACATAAACTGAAGAGAGGAACCTGTTCAGTTTATGTCACTGCTCACTGCTCACTTTCTGCCTGTGCCCTGTCTTAATTTTATTTAAAACAAGTGTGATTGAAGGTGTGAATATGCGTCCTGAGCACCAGCCAAGATATTTTAAGATCTGGGCCCGTAGTCATGCAGCCTTTCAGAATTACTCATAGGAGCAGCACTAAACATGTTGCTATGACTAAACATGGTCAGCAGTCAGAGCAGGACAGCAGAGTTTGTGCTCTAGTGTCCTACGTTCTTGGGCAATGAATGACATCACAGTGTCATCACGAGTTTTTAGTATCTCGTGTATTTGAAATACACATCTTGGAATTTAAAGAAGAAACAAACGAGATAGGATTATATTTTTCCCATTCCTTTATATTCCTTTTATATTGCTTCAATATTATATTAATTATACTAGACCATGTGAAGTTAAATGTATTCAATAATGAAACAGCCATATATAAACTTATTAAAGCAATTTGTTGGAGAAAGATATTTGTTAGTGATATGGGAATGTTTAAGTGCATAGTCTATTCAGCTGTTGCTTAGTAAATTATTTAACTATCTGTCTAAGTCACCTTTCAATTTTCAGCTGATTGGCTAAATGCAAGCTGAAGTGCAGGTTGGCTATGAAGCAGCTGGTTAATGAATGAAAACTCCCCTAAAAAAGTCATGAGCTCCCCTAAAAACATGATGCAGCAAATTTTGGGGGGGTCTCCAACATATGTCTTGACAATATGCAGGATTTTTTCTTCTATACAAAATTTGGAGGCAGCAGCCTTTATCAGATTTTGTGCCCCGGCGCAATCAAACACACTCTTTCTAACCTTAGATGCCATAGAGTTACTATAGGAATACTACAGATACTACAGAAATATTATAGCAGCCCTGCGTATGTGCATGTTGCAGTTACTACAAGAATACCACAGAAATATTACAGGTTCATTAATCCACTTAAGCGGAGAACCCTCTCAGACCTGCTGGAATAATTCAATGATCTGAGTGTGAACGTGATCAGGTCGAGCTGTAACACACCTTCAGTAACTGACGGCACATTAAAACGAGGCTGGAGTGTGTGAGGATGTCTCCTTTTGTTAAATACCTGCTCCCTGTTAAATGCAGTTTGATTTTTATTCTTTGCGTGGAATGAGAACTGGCAAAGTAAGAATTCCATTTTACGGTCTGTCCCTCTCTCTCTCCTCTCTCTCTGAAATGATCTGCGTTTATTTGCATATTGTGCGGGAAAGTGAGATCCAATCACAAGTGGGCAGGTGAGACACACGTGGGGACGCATTTTAGCACCAGGTGTGAGCAGACAGACTGACAGCTGTCCACTTGTTTTCAGAACACCAAAGACTCATTTGTGTCTTCGTTGTGGCAGTTTTCCAGTTGCAAAGAAACGCTAAGGGCTTTTGGACAAGCTCGGTCATCTAAAACACTACCATCTTGATCAAGTCGGTTTTTTAGTCAATCAGCATTATCCATTGTCTGTAAAACACGTCCTGTGGTAACTCATGCTTGTGTGAGGCAGACCAGGCAGTCGTCACACTCTAAGTGTGGCAACAAAAATTGGGAAATTTGCGATTAAAATACAAATGTGTGCTAAATTTGCTGTTTAAAGGCTGTAGAATAAATGGCTAATTAGAAACTACAGCAAAGGTGACCCGCTCTCATGCTAACGGGTTGCCATGGGAACCATTGTGATGTTGAATTACTGTTTGAGTTTGAGCACTCGGCTGTGTACTATCACTGAACAGCGGTGGAAAAAGTGAGGAGAACAAAGCCGCCTAAGCAGTCATCTTTTGACAGGTGTTTTTTTTTTTTTTTTTTTTTTTTTTTTTAACAATAAAGTTGATCAGTGAGCAGCAGGAAACTGGGAACAGCGTGAGAGAGCAGACACACACCACCATGTCTGCAGCGTCGGCCTTGTGCTGTCTGTGCATCTTCTACATTGTGTTTAGAGCCTTCATGCACAGGTGTGTGTGTGTGTGTGTGTGTGTGTGTGTGAGCGTCCAGCGAGAGGTCGTGTTCACTGCCAGTGAGATTTGAACACAGGCTTAGATTATGTGGTTATAGGAGTCTGTCATGTTATAGTGCTGCTGCGTTAATAATGAGGCATACACTGTAGTTGTGTTTGGTCATCGCTCCCTCTGCCTGCACAGATTTGATTAACATTTTTTATTACTAAAAAAAAAAAAAAAAAAAAAAAAAACAGAAAATT
The DNA here is from genome assembly GCF_902150065.1 of Myripristis murdjan. Classification (NCBI taxonomy): domain Eukaryota; kingdom Metazoa; phylum Chordata; class Actinopteri; order Holocentriformes; family Holocentridae; genus Myripristis; species Myripristis murdjan. The sequence goes on along the minus strand of NC_043986.1, from coordinate 30,702,031 downwards.
AGCAAATATTTAATGGAAAAGTAGCAAAAAGAAAAAGAAAAACTTAAAAGTAGCAAAAAAAAAAAAAAAAAATACACGAAAACTATATTTCTGATTATCAAAATGATGCATTTAAATGTCAGCTCAGTTGTCCTGGATAAGATTTCTTTCCTTTCACAAGCGTTTAAAGAAACCAGATTATCAGAAACGTTGCCCCGCCCACTTGGTTTTGTGACGCTGTTTGTCAGACGGAAAGGCGGAGTCTCAGTGGTTTTCATGTCAGCCATCATGTGGATCAAAATTACGATATGGGGTCTTGAAAAATTCTGACTATCCCAGGACGGGGATGATTGGTCAATCCCTAATTTTTTACACAATCTTATTGTCTGTAAATATTAACTGCTGTCTTTAAATAATGACACTAAGCAACCTCGGTCCAGTGTCCTGTCAGATTTGCTATAGATGAAGAAGTGTCAGACGAGCAAAGACGACCGCGGCTTCAACCGTACGCTCACCTCACACGACTGCAGCTGAACACAATAAGATCTGCTGCATTCTTTCTTAACACATAAAAGGAGGGAGATTTCTTTATACTTTTGAGAGGCTCCAGGTGCCTGATTTTTTTTTTTTTTTTTTTTTTTTTACTGGTGCCTTAGTGCTTTGACACCGTCCTCCTCCTCTTCCTCTGCATCAGAAAAGGATAGATTTGGAGATGGAGAGAGGAAAAAGATGGAGGCAGGGGAGGGTGTGAAAGAGTAGGAGAGAGAGAGAGAGAGAGAGTCAGAGGCTGCAGCAGTACTCATGTGAATACTGACTTGGCTACAGCTTACCTCTGGGACGCCTGCAGCAAGCCAATTACCAAGCCTCAGTCACAGAGAGAGAAAGACAGAGAGAGAGAGCGAGCGAGATCGAGATTGACTCAACTGAATAATACGCTTCAGCTCCAGCTCCGACTCCAGCTTTTATTCATTTACTACCAAAAAAAAAAAAGAAAAAAAACCAACAGCACCTGGCCTCTCCTTTTTAGTATTTCTCGCGTTTCTGCTTCCCTCCAAGCACCTTGATTCCACAAAAGTCTACGGGATACGAATTCGGCATCAGAAAGGAAGGAGGGGAGGAAGAAAAAGGATAAAAGCAATCGCTAAATAATCCCATTTAACTCTGAAATGTGCACCACCACCTTTTCTTTTTTTTTTTTTTTTTTCCCGCGGACACACAGCGAGCAGGCCCGGTTAGAGCGGAGTGTGGGCTGAATTGGCAAATAAAGAGTAAGCACCGAGAAGTAGAGAGAGACTTATGTTTTGAAATGAGGTTTGAAAGGCAGCCCAGTTAGCAGCTTAGGGAATCGGTAAATGTCTGCTGGGAGCGTGAAGATGGAGAGAGAGATTGGAAGAGGAGATGAAAGAGCGGAAGAGGAACATGGGAGCAGAGTCAAGTGGATGGAGGGAGCGGCAGCTATAAAGTGCAAGAGCTGGCAAGGTTATAAAAGATATAGTTGGGAGATGGAGGGGGCTGTGTTGAAGGGAAGGATAGAGAAGTGGTGGGTGCACTGAGAGGAGGAGGAGGAGAGGATGCGTGTGAAATCCAGAGGTGTGGAAATAGCCCGCTGTGAAATTTCTCTCAGCCGTCTCAGCAGTTTCTTTCCAGCTCGTATCTGGACATCACCTTTTCTCACCTTCACTTTCATCCATCTTCTCTCCCTTAACCCTTCCTGCCTCCGTGGCCTCCGGTCCACCATCCTCCTCACCTCCTTCCAACAGCGTCTGCTGGTAACTGCTGTCACATCTTCATCCTCACAATTGGGAGTTAATTTGAGTCGAGGAATTCAATTTGCCACTTTGATTACCCATTGGGATTTTGATATTCTTCTGACTTTTTTTTTGTCGTTGGTTGGTTCTCCAATCCAATAGGCAAAGGTCATAAAAATACCCACTAAGACATTATCTTTTATCTTGACATCAACTAACATTTCACAAGACCAGGCACCAGAATTTCCCTGGTTGGGATCAGTAAAGTATATCTATCTATCTATCTATCTATCTATGAGCATGCCAACATCAGCACCATCCGCTGTGCTGCTGCTGGACAAGGGGATGAAATGCCTGATGAAACAAATGTCTGTTGTTTTCTCAGCCGAGCCGGACCTGGATGCTGTTTGTGAAACCTGCCTGCCCTACCTGAGCTGCAGACAGCCCGTCAGACTGCAAGAGGCCTGTCTCAGGTAAATCTGACATTAAAGCCCGAGCGATTTGGAATTAAAGGCAATACATGGCCGGTCACATCACAGGAAGTGTTCATCGTGTGGTAGAAGCCATCGCTTTAAAATATCTAATAACGCACAAAGCAAGGTTTTTATATGACAAATACAACTTTTTGTATCGGCTTCTTAGGGCCCACTCACATTGGCAAGTTTGAGCCCGTATCGTGCTAAAGCCAAAATCCCCCCCTCCCCAGTCCCCGGCTGGCCTGCACTCACATTACCTAAAGCCCAAACGCGCCCAAGCACGATTGCCCCTGGTGTGCACGTCATCACGTTGAAATACGACAACAGGCATGGCCCGACGTCATTATAAATCAATAGTTCAAATACATTCATCATGTCTTCCTTTTAACTAAAAAACGTTTTTGGTCCTTTTAATCAGACATGGGATGTTTATTTACCTTGACAGTTTCGGAGGTAACTTCCTCCTTCTTCAGAAAGGTCCAGCTGACAGCCGGAGCGGCACCTGTCAGATCCGGCCGGTGCCGACGCGGTGCCGGCCAGCACCAGGTCTGCCGGATCTCCGCACACAGACTGCTGTACTTTCATTATAAACCGACTTTTGTTTATACGCGGTTGCAGCAGCACAACGGACAATGACACAGACAACATGGTTGATTATTGATTGCGCAACGCGGCCATTCGCCGGTAATCGCGCTGCGCACATTAAACAATTTTGCAGAGGCAGGAGGAAAGTTGCATGGTTTACGTCCGCGCACTGCGTGCGTGACCGTGCATGTGCTTGTGTATGCGCCCGTACCGCGCTGAAGCACACCCCCTCCAACCGTGCCAGAGCGGGGGAAGTGTACTGTATTCAAGCACGATACGGAGCGATCACACTGGTCAAAGAATCCGGATTTTAGGGGCAAACGTGCTTGGGCGCGGATCAAACTTGCCAGTGTGAGTGGCCTCTAAATGATAAAAAAAATATCTCACCTATAAAGATATAAAAAACAAGTATATAAAAACAAGTTGAGCTTGTAAACAATAAAATGCACCCTTGCCCTTGTCCGAGGACCCTGGGGTTACAGTTTCTAGAAGCTGTAGGAACTGACCTGGTCGTGCCACAGCAGCGGGTCGCTAATGGAATACATGTCTTTGTGTCTTTTGACTTGTATCTGTTGGCTCCGTTTCTCAGTCGTCTCCGCTGTTGCCCTCTTCCTGTTCCTCGTCTTTGTGCAGGAGTTTTGCATGTGTCTTCCTAAATTGACCAGAAACTGAAGGGGATCCTGGGAAATAGTCAAATCTACTTGACATCTACCCAGCAGCACCTAAGCTGGGCTGCAACACACATTGTCCTATCTTTCCTGGGAGCCTGTAGATTTGCTCTGTTTAACCAAAATCAAATTACCGTGTTGCGTATGGACACTTCCTGTCCACATGAAGCGAAGGTTAAAATCCAGACTGTATCCTGAACCGTCTCATGAACTTCAGTGAGCGAGCTTCCATTCACAGAAAGCTGGATTTACCAACACTACGTCTATTGCCTCTTCTCCCTGTGGCAAAGCAGCCTGTGCCTCAAGGTGAGTTTTCATTGTATAGCGCAAGAGAGTCCAGCGTGCAGGGTCCGCCAATTATGCTCTCTGGGTAACTTTGTTAAGGCTTCCAAGCCCTGGAGCACGCTGTTCATCTTTTTTAATAAGGAGCAAAACGGCTATCTTGTTGACGCCCTGTCAGGCTCATTGTAATTAGGAGCTTGTTTCTTACCGTGAGCAGTACATCAAATATGAAGCGTACATGCACAACCAGGAGCGACACTGATGAGCAAGATGGAGATTGCTACTCTAGGAGAGTTCAGGAAGTAGTCTGGCTGTTGAAGGGATTTAACATTTGAATTCCCTAGGAGGGAGCGCTCTGTCACAAGGCCACCAGGCCACTAGAAGTTAGTCCTTGCACGGTACACCATGGTAAAGAAACGGTCGATCAAACACCTTAGGGAAGATGAAAAGTTAAAAGTTGGGTCATTGCAGCCAGCAAGTTGTTTCCATGGCAGATGTCAAGCACCCAACGTGTTTTTCCAGAAGCTAATCCTGTTGTCCTGTGGTCGTCTGTCTTTCTATCCTCACCACAGTGTTTTCCGACACCTAATCCAAGTGGACCCGGATGCCTTCTGGTTTACACTTAATGAGCTGCACTGCCCCTTCTCGTACACCCCGCCTCACCCTGACCTTCAGCCTGTGCTCCTGAACGGGATGGGTCGGCCGAGGGACGAGTACTCGGACAATGTCCTGAAACTGCTGAGGGAGGAGTTTGGTCAGCCGGCGAGCCATCCAGACAAAGGACAAGCGGACGAGTGATGTGATGGACAAACGTAGGCTGATTGAGGTACTTGAGGACAATGAGAGGCCAATTGGATTCCGAAAATGTGAACATTGTGCTCTACATTAAGCCAATCAGATGCAGCTGTGGTAACCTACATCCAGCATAAGGCCCTGAACAGCAGGGGAGCACTAAAGGAAAATGTCTGCATATCATCCCTGCTGCTCTTCGCTTCCCAGCTGCACTTGTAGATACCCTGAACAAATCTGACAGGTCTTCTACATCAGGAGACATTATTATGCAGCCAATGTGCTGATTTTATTTCATGTGAAGGCACTGACAAGAATGGTATGCAAATGTTATATGTATGCTACTCTTTTTTTTTTTTTTTTAATCTTTTTTTCTTAAAAGAATGCCTTTTTCAACAGCCTTGCTTGTGTGAATTATTCAGGCAAAAGCCAGAATAGTTTTGAATTTAAATCAAACCCTTCATGGGTTTGCTCTGAGCCTATCACAGCAGCCATGCTAATCTCAGCTGTATCAACCCAGGGTTCATGACGGCACTGTGGGCATTAAGAGGTAAATTCAGCAGTCAGTCAGTCAAATGCTCAACACTTCACTTCACATCTATATCTACTTAGATGCTATCAAACTTTATCATAGCTCTTGAGAAGATCATTTTCTACAAATCATGTCTGGTCTTTACTAGGCGGTACTTAAAGCCACTATGTGTAGAATTTATATTTGATTATATCAACCCACAGTTCTTTTTGATAGCGTAACAGTCTGCCTTTAGAAAAATGAAACCATCACAGCGAAAATTGCTTTAGTCTATTTGTTGCTTTCAGGCTGTTCATTCCCTGAGCTCCTGGGTGTCATTTTGGCACTAAAGGTGCTCTGCTGATGAATGACAGAAATGAAGATCTTCAACCAGACCAGGAGCTAAGAAGTGCAGTTTCACTTGTTGCCAACCTGGAGACTTTTCAAACCCCTGAGAAGTGGCAATAATGGTTTCATATTATGGTACCAAAGATTTTTTACAATTTTTGCAGTTTTGTGTAATGGCTTAGTTTATTCATGTGGCCAGCGGCCTGTGTAGCTTCTAAGCTATGCAAGCTAACCCAACCCCAATATTCATCAGTGATATACAATCTCAGTCTTCTCTTTTAGTCCAGAATAACTGAGCGTCATCTCAAATGCACTGCGAGACTGTTGAGAAACTGGTGGGTATGCTGGGTGAGCCTGTGGTGCAGCAGGTAGGGCTTCAGCGTCGTGTTCAAAGAGGGTACAGCAGAGCAGGGATCAAACTGCAGCCCGTCCAGTTGGGGGACGACCTCAGTAACCACTGAACCGTCCTGCCACCCACACTGCATGTCCTCAGGTGTCAAAGCTGGTAGGAATAATGTGCCCTAGTTTACAGCTTCTGTCTCCCTGTTGGGCAACTGGACCCGGGTGTCCTGTGACAGGTGGGGATACTGACCGCCAAACTAACAAGGAGACTACAACTCTTATCAAGCATGCTGCCACGGCATGTTTAAACCCTTCAAAACCCCTCGGTGTAACAGAGCTTTTTAAATGGGGGAAGCAGGAAGCCCTCTCCGTGATCATAGTCACCTCACTGATGGGCGAACCTGGGGCCCCCCCCACCTTCTGGCACCATAATGAATGTGCGAGCCTTCCAGCTTGGGGAAACAAGATTGCCACGTGTTTTGTATTTAGCCGGCCTGGTGTAACGCTAGCGAGCATAGCGCCTCTTTATCTCATCCTGTACTGTTGCTATTTATCCTGCTGCCAGCGCTGACAATAGCGCCATTAGTCATCAGCAGGAATGGGGGCTTTGGCAGCACCTATTACACACAGGCAACTGCCTAATATCGTTTCTCCTCAATGCACAGGGACAGCCCAACTCAGCCACACATCTGACCATTTGCTTTTTAATCTCACACTACAGGCGACACAGAACCATTAAAACGTAGAATATGAAAATCTTTAAACCTCTCAACCCCAAATAAAGCCTCAGAATTAATTAAGACCCTCCTGTGCAATGACTACCCTCATGAATAAAAAGATGTGGAACTTTTTTAAATGTTAAATGTGGCCTTCAGTATCTGCGACTTAATGAGAAAATGACAAGATGTACTGTTATTTCATATACAATTTATTATTTGATTTGATAAAGGCATACACTTAGTGTGAGACCAAACATTCTAGAAGAAATGTACAATGTTTTTTTTTTCTTTTGTTTCTTTTTACAGTGATTTCTTCCTTACAAAATGTCAAAGCAAAGTTATAGATTGAAAAACAATCTCTTCATTCCTTTCTTTCACACCAGCACTGTCCCGGTGATCCGGGACCGCCCACAACAGGAGTTTTCTTGATGGATAGTACTTGATGCAGAAGAAAAGCCCCTCATGGCCACGAGACAGAAAAAAAAATGCGGCAGTGTATGGCAAAGTTTGCACCAAAACTACAATGAACTACTGAAATTCCAAGACTTTACCCACTATTTCATCCACATCGCTGAATGCAGTATCTCCACTATGCATTTCCTCATAAGCTCCCCACAGCTTTACAGACAAGGGCCGGGCTTCACACAAGCATCTAAGCAAAGACATATTCATTGACTTAAAACAGAGCAGAGAGTAATTTGATGCACATCCTCTTCAACATTTTCACACCAGGTCCCAAACCCAGTTAAAATTCATCTCATCCCAGGTTCCGGGCTTTTTAAAATGTGGTAGCACTCATGACACCCAGAGGTAAAAGAAACACTGCTAAAATACTAAGATACTTTTGGGAAACCCCTTCAGAGCAGCTGTGAAGACAATGTGTCATTCATCTGTCTGTGCAGCACTTATAAAGAGCAGTAGAGCAACAGAAAACTGCACTTTGAAAAAGACGTTTTCTCTATTCAACTTCTATAATAGAAAAAGATATACAGGACAGAAGAGGGTCGTGATGGATCTGAACAAACCAAACGGATAATTGACAAAGAAACGGCAAAAAATATATCTGTAAGCAACACACTGTCTGTATGGTTGAAAATTTATTTAAGAAAACGTTATTGAACATGCAGTCATTTTATTTAATTTTATACAGTAATATATACAGCGTGACTTAGAGGCTTATAGTGGAGACGATTGAGGCCTTTTCAATGATTGATGGGGACTGGGACAGAGCAACAGGGAGTCAAGTTGGGATAGGAGTTCAGGACTGCTCTTCCCAAGAAAGAAAATAACAACCAACAAAAATCCCATCATGCACTAAGACCGCATTTCTTCTCCTGACTTACAGTCAGACACGAAACGGATTGAGAGGCACGCAAAATCTAAGCTGTAACTCTTGGCACAGATTTGATCTTGTCATGGCTGTGGAATTCCCACATTCCCATGCATCCTGGAAAACATGGAAATTTATAGACTAACTTTCCAGTCATGGCGAACATTTGGGAAATTTGAAAACTGATAAAATATCCTGGAGATGTTAGTGAGATCTTGGAAAATAATAGATATTCATACCAAGTGCCTATTCATTCCCAGTTAAATGTTGGCATAGTGCAGTGTCTTATGTACGGAATGTTAAATGGGTCAAAAACACCCAAAACTGCTGTGGTGATTAATCGCTGACCTTCTGTGAGTAAGTTAACATGTACATAAAGCACTGGATATGTCCTTTGAAAAATCCTAGAACATGATTTCCTCAGAAGCGTGGGAACCCTGGTAACTACACAGTTGATATTTCAGACTGAACTGGCTGTGAACTGATCAAATCTGTGGCCGAGGAGGTGAGAAAAATCTGATTTGCTGTTCTTCTGAACATGGAGCTAACGACCAATTCTTGGTGCTCAGTGGAAAATCCAGGCCATGATGTTTTAGTCTAAATGGTCTACCAGTGTGCCTGTTGAACAAGTCCTACAAGTCCCACATGCTTGCTGCATTACTGCTGTACTGTTGTCCTATCCAAGAGGAACTGTTTGGAAAATCCTGCAGCACTAATGCAGGAGGAAGGGAGTGTCTACCATGGCAGCAACTGTACTGACGTGAACTTTTTTGAGGTGTCAACTGGCCCTTGATGATCACTGATTTTCTGAAACCACAGATGAAGAGAGAATACGTTCTCTTCTTCTATATGGTGGATTTATTAAAACTGGAAGAATGTGCTGAACTTTGGGTGCACTGTAATTCAGTTATTTCAATTCACAAAAAGGAACGATGAAGCTGGTGTAGTTGGACAGATAGGACTTCACACCAAAAAGAAGTGAAACATTTCTGGAGTTTCTTTCTGTGCACTCTCAGAAAAGAAGGAACATTTTTGTTTACTGGGTGGAAAACCAAGAAAGGTACAGTTTGATACTCATTTGTCTTGAGGGTGTATCAGAGGAGATTATAAGGCAGTGAAGGAGGTATGAGTGAAAGCGGGACTGTGATTTACAGTATCTAAAATACAAGAGTGGAACAGATGGGGGTTATAGTAAGACTGGAGTCTTTTTGGTGGTGCTGAGACCAGAGGCAGTGCAGCTGCCCAGATCAGCATGTCTGCCCCTTGCTGAAAGTCGTGAAGCCAGGCTTTATTGACAATGAGCAGTCTAACCCAGACCCATGCACAGCAAGAAAAAAAGCTACGTTTCCCGCCCAGCGCATCTCATCCAGGACTCTACAGCTCTGTGCTCTGACAAAGCCGTAAATTTCAAGGGAATGGTGTGTTTTTGGATTTGTGCACAGGTCTGCCCTGTGCGGGAATAATAGCTTTCCGTGCTGTGGTATATACATCATGTAAGATTTATGCAATCCTAACAAGCCAGCATCTAGAGCACACAGCTAGGCTCGTTGGTGCAGTCACTGGAGCTGTGGCTACCGTCCACATCCCTCTTCCTCAGCTCTCTGCCTGCCTTGTGCTGCTGGCCGTGGCTGTGGTGGGCCGACGACGAAGGCTGCTTGCCGTGGCTCTGGTGATGGCCGTGACCGCGCTCTTTCACGCCGCTGTGCGATTCGCCATCATCCCTGTTCATCTCGAATCCAAAGTTACCTGCTCCTCTCTTGGTGGTATCGTCCAGGGCTTCGAAGTTGTCGTTGTGGTCGCCGCCGCCGCCCACCGGCACCACCTGCAGGTAGGCTCTGACGCGGTGTCGGCGGGCGCCTGCGCCGTCGCTGAAGTCGATGACGCGGCATTCGTAGGTGCCCTCGTCAGACGGCTTGACAGCAGAGAGGCGGAGTTTGTGGGAGATGTTGCTGCCGGCGACCTTCACAACCTGGCAGAGGGTGAGAGGTAGAGTGTGCCCGTCAACTTTACTGAATGAAAAGATACAATACTCACATGGACCGTTACAGTACAGCAAGCATTTGATGGACAAGGTCTGTAACGTTTGTCTGATTGTGCAGTTATTTAATGACATGCAGATGGCCTATGTATTTTTGTAAATGCACACTGCTGCTGCATTTGCCTTTGCTGACATAGCTAGCAGTAGAGATTCAAGTATGTCGTGCCGACGTTCAGTGGTCCTTTTTGAACAAAACGAGAATAGTGACCATAGCCAGTGTGAAGTCTTTCTTGAAAACAGTCTTTACTTCAGTCAGTAACTTAACTGGATCAAAGTCGGGCACTGACGGCCTTTTCACACCTGAAAGTCCAAAGCGACGTCTGAACCAAGGCATCGCTCTCCCGTCCTCTCATATCTTCCCTCTTTCATCCTTTCTGAAAATACCTGAGAAGTGTCGAGTATTTTCCTGTTGGCTTTTTATAACGTCATTGGACCACATTCCAGTCTCCTCTCCCTATGTGCTACTGCGGATCATTTTTGACTTTTTCTGTTCTGACAATAGCCTGCCGGAACGTCCTGTAATTGGTCCGAAAGTCTGAACCATCTAAAAAATGATCTCACACTTGGAACGAACCAAACCATGCTTCAGGTCGATCCAGACTGAGACCACCTGACCAAGGTTCAGCGGATTGGTCTGGACTGTGTTTCAGGGGAGGTTTCACACCTGTAATTTTGGTTCAGATCAAACTGAAAAATCCAAAGTCCAGACAACATGAGGTGAAAAGGCCCTAGGAGACTAGCCGGGAAAAACGAATGCACTAAAACAGAGCTACGCCGTGCCAAACTAGTCACAAATAACGGATGGATCGTCTCAACTTTCATGTCAGCTTTCAACCTTGGTGCAGTCCATCAACTTCAGTGTCTCTGCAGCCTCTGGATGTGTGTATCCCAAACTGGTGTGCCTGTTCTTTAGCCCCCCCGTTCACTGTCTGCTTGCAATCCTGTCTCTTCCTGCGTCCCTCCCTGTCCGCCCATTAGCTTGTCTCTCCAAGTCAGCTTGTCCTTCATTGTCCTTCATTACATATGTGGCTGAAAGACTTAAAATGAAACACTTGCATGATTGTGCATCTGCTGTGAGGCAACACTCGGAGAGTAGCCTTTATCTTGCAACACACAGAGACACACTCAGTGGTACTGGCAGCCCCACAGGAGGCTCTCTAGGAGACGCTCAGTCAATAAAGCTGTCTGGCAAGGAAACACATCGAGTGGGGATGTGAGTGAAGGTGCTCACACAAGGACGCTTGTACACGCATACAAACACACTCACACACACAGGCACTTCAGTTACCACATGATAGCGCTCACACCCAGGCAACCCAGGGATGTAAGTACATTATAGTTTATGCAAGTGTAATGCACTTAACTACATGTGACTTAAAAGGAGAGAGCTCCAGGTTCCCTGCTGTCTGCTCACCGTCAGTGCAGCTGCAGACATCAGGGCTCCTTTTCCTCCTCCAAAAGCCATTTGCTGGCATTCACTATTGGTAACCCATTACAGTAAACACAAACTTTGTTTGGTTTGGTCAAACTTTCTGTTTTATTCTTATTGAACTGTGCTGGGTTCTTACTTAAGAGCTTTGTTATGTTATGCTCTGCTTCCTGTCAGTCACAGAACACCCACATCCATGTCTTTTTATTTAGTGTGTCTTTGGTGGCCAGACCAGCAGTTACTGTCAAGCTCGGTTTGACAGTCTTTTTTCGCAGTAAAAATGTGTAAATGTTAGAACGTGTATTTGCATTATAAAGCAACAGAGAAAAGTGTTGGGGTTGATCAAGCCATGCCAAGTCATTTTTGTCCAACAAATGCCGTTTCATCAATAATTTTCTATACTAAGCACGTTTGGTTGAATTTTAAACATTTCCTTTCAGCTCTGCTTATTTGATACATCATCATTTGCAGGAAAAAAAAGCTGCAAACTAAATATAGCTGAGTCTGACACCAGTGCTCTTTAACATGCAAATTAAGTAAAAGAAGACATCTCTATACTTGCTAATAGCTTGCTGTATATTGGTATAGTGACACTGCTAACACTCTGAAGTCTACCACCAAAGCATCTGAACATACACACACACACACACACACACACACACACACACACACACACACACACACACACACACACACACACTCAGTCAGACACAGGTGCTACTTAGCACATTCTATTTGTGGGCCTTTAAAGTAGGAAGAGACTTCATCTGGGAGGAAGAAGCTTTGCTCTTGTTTTGTAAGTTCAGAGAGCAGCGCTCTTAAGATGACAGGAGTCTGGGGACGTCATTCTATGTGACGCACCAAGATATAAATACTACTTCGTTTATCACCCGCCTTCCTCCCTTTGACGCAAGAGGGGCTGGAGTGTGTGTGTCTAAGTGTGTACTAAAGGGACGGTGCCTTTGTCTGTCTTTATGAGTGCGCATATATCTGCCTTGTCGGTAACCAGTTACAGTAATCAGATTACATTTTGCAGTAACCAGTAACTTAACTTGTTTTTTAAAAGTAATCTTTTCTAAATGTAAACCAAAGTTTCCATGCCTGCAATGATTTTTGACTTCATCATGCAGTCAGTAAGGGCTTCCTTTCTTGACAGCAGAGCTGCATGACCAAAATGCAGATTAAAATGTGGATAACTTCAAAGTACAACAAGTCACTTAAGACCCTTAACCCTAGTTGTGCTCAAAAGCCACTTTCCCCAGTACTGCTGAGCATCTAGCATGTTTGTTTGACAACATACATGCTTGCCATCACTCAGGATGCAGCAGACTCATAATTACCAGATGCACAGCCTGCAGAGCAAGGATCTGCCCACACACACACACACACACACACACACAGTCAGTCACCCAAACCACAGCTGGTGCTTTCATTACAGAAAGTCAGCAACAGCTAGCCTATGAGGAAAGCATCCATAAGGAAGGGAGAGAGTCTTTGTGTGTGTGTGTGCGCGTGTGTGTGTGTGTGCGTGCGTGCGTGTGCGTGTGTGCACATGCATTTTGAAGTGGAATGCAAAATATAGATTCACCACAGTCTTTTTAAACTACAGTGGAAGATGAGATATTTATAACGGAAATGAAAGGTGCACAATGCACCATGGCTGACTGAAGTGAGAACCCTTAAGACTCAACTGACAAAAGTGGAACAAGCACATCATGTGATGGAGTTTACACGGTGCACACCGCATGCCCGCTGACACACTAACTGCTTAGTCCATGTTTTTTGGAGTTGAGTCTAAAGGGTGCTTTCTTTAGTCACCTCTGCAATTTTTTTACATACTGTACCTTTAACACCACCACTCTCAGATTTTGAGAGATATGATGACAAGTGACGCAAATTAATCCGATGCCTGCAAATTCTGAGCAACCTTGCAGTTTCATCCAATTACCACAACACTTTTGACTGATCATCACTTTTTTGCATGGAGTTTTACCAACAACGCCGAGCCATGCGCCACCAAACTCACGCCCTTGTTTTAGCCGTAAACAAATAACCACGTCCGACACGAACGCTTCACATTTACCAGCAAAAATTGCTGCTGAAGACCGTGCAAGGCAATTCCCTGATGATGTGTACGAGAGCAAAGTGGGGGTAAATTGTTTTGAGCGCAACGTGGAGGAACACAAATGAAAGTCATTGACTGAAAAACACCTCATGACAGGGGCGATCCACAGCGAAACGCTGAACAGATCCAGGTGAGTTTAAATATACATGGTTAGTGGTGGTGCGATATAAATCATAAAGTAATGTGTGTATGTGTGAGGGAGAGAAAGGGCTGGGAATAAAAGTCTCAGAATGTTTAAAATGGTGTAATAGCTTGAGTCAAACTATCAGGCTGGATGTGAAATCAGAAATGGAGAGACCGGACAGGAGAGAGAGAAAATACTTACATGCAAATAAGCACAAACAATATCTTACAAGTTACTTGTTGAATGGGGGAAAGGTAAAATTAAGTTTACTTAGAGCACTCTAGAACACACTTTTTTTTTTTTTTTTTTTTTTTTAGCAAAGCTGCCATAAAATCAAGCATTTGAGGCTGTAACAATCCCTGAAAAAAAAAGTCTGAGAAATCCTGGAGGGACTGGTATACACAGTGAACAGTGTCAAATCAATAATTCAAGTTTTTCTAATTGCTGGTGAGGTCGGCGGGGGGAGGCTTTAACAAGACTGATCAGCTGCTGTGGAGGTAAAGTGTATAGTAGTTTTTACAGTACGTTTTTCCTGACTCCTGCAGTTAATTAGTAGGATGGATTCCATAATTTGTGCCGGCGGGGACCGTGCTGTCTTCTCAAGGAAAAAACCTCCACCCTTGTAGCGAACCATTAGCCCGGCTGATTCTGAGCAGCCAGAAGTCTCTGTGGATACCGGAGGAGATATAAAAAGTTCTGCTGACTTCTCAACCTCTCCCCTGTCTCGTCCAGGAATATTATTGGGACTTAGTGCAGTCATAAAGAAGCGAGGCATTTATGAAAATCTGAAGATGATGCAGCACGGCTGTGTCCCCTTGAGCAAGGCACTTAAACCGCCCACCCACTCCACCGCTGCCCGCTGTTTGGCTGACACCGTGCTTCTACACACCCATCAAGTATTAATGGGAATTGTTAGCCGTTATCCAGGGTATTCAGCGCTGTAAAAGCTGCAGCAAACTGAAAATCAGATTTTGGTATACAGTGGGGCTGAACTAGCATCTGCGGAATGCCTGTAACAACTAATTTAAATGTAATCATGAGGATTTGGGGCCGTGTCACGTCTTCTAAAAAAGAGAGTGATGCAGGGCAAACGAGACGAGGTTTTTCTCAGAGAATGATGGAGGCAGTGGCGAACTCACACTGATCTTGGTAGCATCCTTTGGCATCTCTTCCTCAGGAGCCACCTGGAAAAAAAACAAAGAGACATTAAATTCTATGCAGTTATCAATGCATTTAGAAACAAATTTTGCACCACAAATGTAATAAAATGGAAAAAAAAAAAAACAGCTGTTTATTGAAAATATACAAAAATCTATGGTAAAATATCATATAATAAAAACACTCAATATTAAACCATTGCAACTTGCAAATGATTTAACATGCACATTTAATTGATTACTAAGGGACCCTTCAGTATGTTCAGGTATTGCAATGTCTTGTGCTTTTTTTTTTTATTTTTTAACTCTTTATTTAAAGCCATGCCATATATGCTTTGCTGCACATTTGGTTTCTTTAGGGTCACACTGCCAAAATACTCTACCTGCTCCGATCTTTATTAGGCAATCTACACTTTCTTTTATGGAGTCAACCTTACATGAAATGGTCTAAAAGTGCCTGAACATGGGTGTCAGCTCATTAAACCCTTAGACATGGCAGAGCCCCTGCACGTAATGTCATTTTCCACTTGCAAAACCACTTCTGACGACATTCACGGGGTTAAAGGGGATTCAAAACTGAAACTGGCAAGATATGATTTGTTCTTGAATGCTCCCCTGATATGATAAAAATACCATGCACAGATAAAAGCTACAAGATCACAGTGGGAGTCAGGTTATGGTGCACCAAAAATCCAATCCAACTGACCCCCATATTTCAGCAAAGGCCCACAATGGAGCAGAACGTTGATTCACACACAGCTTATACAGCGTCAGGCATTCCGCCACCTTCTTTTTTTTCAAGTGACTGTACCTCATTGGTTGTCCAGGGCTGGCTATCTGTCCAGTCGCGATGGTTCCTGATGTACCACCACTGGATCTCCAGCGAATAGGAGGGCGTCCCTGCGCCCCTGAAGGAGCAGGCCATCTCTACGTCCTGACCCCTCTGCGCAGTCATGTCGTGAGGCACCTCCGTAAACACAGCTGGAGAGAGGGAGAAACAGCGTCAACAACTGGCTTCTAGTCAACATCTTTGCTTTGAAACGGCATTTAGGAAAAGGTGGGATGTTAAACGTGGCTGAAACCCTAACATACTCTTTAAGGTATAGTGAGTCTTTATTGGAGTTTCTTAATAAAAGACCAGTGACTGAGCGTTAGTGTTATTAAAAGACAATACAGTACAGTGTGTAAGGGATTTTGCTGGGTGATATTTCTGCGAACAAACACTACCAGAGCTTTCTGCAATTTTGCAGGGTAATGTGTAGGCTAATTAAACTAAATTGTATTTTGTATTTAGGCGTCTAAGCTGCTGGACTTTTTTTTTTTTTTTTTTTTTTTTACCTCCTGTACTTTGCAAGAACACAGGGAGGCTATTTATGTAGCCTGAAACTAGCAATGTGGCCCAGAGGATTATGGAGAATCATTTTAACACAGGATTCTAGAGCCAAGTCCTCACCTAAACTTTGAGAAATGTGCCTGTAAGGTGCAACCAAAGAAGGAGAAAGTGAACTGTAGCACTGAGACAATAGGATATGTTTCCTTCTACTATGAGATATTCAGTATTTGTCAGTCTTCTGCAAAATAACTGTGACCTCGGTGCTGAACTTAAACACCTTAAGGCCTCTGCTCACAATCCTTAGGCGATGTTGGTGGTTGAAATGGCATTTGACCGAGTAATACATATCTGAGGGGAAAAAAAAAAAAAAAACTAGGTGAAAAGCACTTGGAAATGAATGCCTTCTCCTCCTGCACTTGATTAATTGATTTGATTGCGTGTAATAGCTGTAAATAGTCATTAACACGATACTCCAACAGCCAACGCTTCACGAGCATTAATCACAGAGAAAATGTATCTCTTTCTCTTTTGCATTTTCAGGATCAGGCTCAACCACACAAATGTCTGCAGTGGTGAGAGACGGAAAAGAAGGGGTGGAGTATGTGCATGAAAGCGAGACAGAGGAGAGACAGAGAGCGGGGTGTATGGAAAACTGAAATGATAATGTAACACACCATATGGCAGCAAAAGAGGTGCTCAGCTCTTGGGCCACAGTGGTTGTGTAGGACCTGACCTGCTTAAGCAATGTCTAAATTTGCAAAGAAATCTACCATAACAGACTGCCTACATCACAGCTGTCATTTAAAGTATGTTTTTTTTGGCCTTGTTGTTCTATATTAAGCCACTGTTGACAATCAAAGAGGCAGCAGTAAGTCTGGCAGCGTGTGTCTGCAGTATGTAATGGTGAAACAGATCCTGCACAGTGGTGCATGATCCCCAGAGGAATAGAGACAACACGAGCCACAGTCTCTTGTACAGTCCTATGTACATACATGCACACCATTAGTCCCACCAAAAAACCCTTTCAGCACTTCCTAATTTGCTGCTGATCCCAAACCTTGACAGCGTGCAGTGTATCAGGTCGAGATCCAGTGGGAATGACAGCAGAGCATGCCTGTCCTCCAACCAGTCACACAGCGCTGTGATACGAAATCCCCACGGACCTGCTTACTGCTTGTACCACCGCCCTCACAATGCACCATGGGAAACAGAGCGCCGGTTTTCCCCACAGAGGGAAGCGTAAATCTCTTTTTGTATTGACTTTTTATTGGCATTCGCACTTTCAGTGAGAGACACAGAGGGGATCACATGAAACAAAAGACATGAGCCAGGCAAAAATCACAATCTAAATGTGTCTGTTCTTTGTTATTTGTAAGCTAATATGACTATATAGTATAAGTTCAATAGTTGTAAGACATGTATTTTTGACTTTTTTCAGGTCCCCTGAAATCAAGAAAAGTTACAGTAAAACTACATTAGTCATAACAGAACACGCCCTGACAACGGGAGAAGGTTAGGCTCACAAGGTCTCAGCTGAAAATGATCATCTCTCTTTATTTTAACCAACAGTTCAACACCAAAGGTTGGGCCGTTTGCCAAGACTTTGTAAAGGTTGTGCAAAGTAACAACAGAGTGAAAAAAGGAGATAAATACATACTTAAATACATTTTCCATTGATCTAGCCCTCTCCAAAGTGCACCTCATTCTCATTTGCCTGATTGAGGACCCACACAGCGCTCCTACATCACCTTTTTAACAACAGAATGAGTCTGGACGCTTGTGGAAAAGTCAGCTGTTTGGACTAAAGTTCAAAAGTACTGTTAAAAATTCTTCATCACAATTATGTTCACTGTAATTTCAGATAGCGTCCAGACAACAAAGTCATATGCAAGAACTGTGACTGACAAAACGCAACAGTGACCTGTACAGTTTGATGTGCCGACGACCGCAGAGTGCTGTTTTTTGTTTGGGAACAAAATTGTTATATCTCTAGTTTGACATTGTGACTGCTACAGTGCTCTGCCCCCTCTTGGAAAGCCACGAGGTGGGTGTTAAATGTCATTTATCATTCAGTGGAGCCGTTTATCCAAATCTGTGTGAAATACCATGAGTACACAGATTGTCGCCATGAATGGCCAAAGTGAAAACTGAATCCCTAAATCTGGCAGAGTTCATTTCATTCTCTAATCAGTGAGCTCTGCAGGACCAGACAATCCTCTGAGCTGCGAAAATCTGATCTCCTTTTCCTTTGTGTATTCATAACGGCAATCATGTTTCAAATTTCAGAGACAAACCATCAGTATTTAATATAAAACGTGTTGCTGTCAGTTTAAGATAACAAGCATGTTTAATACTTTAATGAAAATATCATCTCTCTATGTAAATGCTAAATACTGTTTGACCTCGATTGGGTGTCAAGTCTATGTAAGATCATGCTCTCTGATTGGTTGCTCACAGGTGGATATCCGTGATACCACTCAAGAGGTGTAAAAGCTTCAGCATAAGCGCCACCAAATTGTTTGCATTCATGCTTTACATTATATTCCACTATCAAGTACACTTCACACAGCCTAACACTGCCGCATTTTCACACCAAAAATGTCTTTTCCCCTTCATTTTATTCTTGTCAGGAAAAGCCTCTGAAACAGCATGTAAACCTAAATATCACCACTCAAAACCTAATTAAACTTTCAGGGTTAGCAGCTCTTTAAGGAAGGGGGGCCCACACACACACAACAAATTTAATGAATTGATTTACAAAAACAGTATTGAACAATAAAAGACTAAATAAAATGTGCAAAAAAATTATAGGATTGTGTTTTCCAGACAGTTTTTCTGCAGCGGTGGACAAGAAGGAACCTCCATCATCAGAAAAGTGGATGACGCTGAGTGCTGATATCTGATTTTTACTTTAGTTCTCTCTATACAAAGCATATTCGGTCTTATTATGCTTTAATTTTGTAAGTCAGAAAGCATCTCCTAGCTGTTGGGGAGCTCTCATTTGAATGACTAGAAGGTGCTGTGTTTCCCTCATGGGAAATCCTGAGCCACATATGAAGATTTTTGCTCCGAATTGAGATTTCCACCATCTGATAAAAGTGATGCCTTCTCTGACAAAGTGATTGCTGGCATTGCTGGCATTTAAAGTAAAACCCACTATTGGATGTTATTGAAGTTTATGTGCTCTCCTGAGCTCTTTACTCACAAAAGAGTGACACTGCAAAGGATCGCATCATCTGTGCTTTTGAATACCGAGCAACGCACGTAAATAAATAATAATCTCTTCTCCAAAATGGATATATAATGGATAGCTTTACGGAAAGAAACCATTCCTTTACTGTTCAAAATGGCCATGAAGCAAACAGAAGTCCCTGAGCAAACTCTTTGGAATAGATTTTTGCCCAGTGCAGCTCAATCATATTAATTGATTTGTCTTGGTTATTCAGTCAATAAGAATGTGCCAAGCCTGCTCCAACTTAGTCTTGTTTCTCGTCTGCGTTAATAGAATAACCTTGGCTGTTCAGCCAGTAAGACTGTGCTATGGATCTAGCTTGTATCACAAGAGCAGGCAAAGCTCCTGTACAAGCCTCAAGTCATACATCCCTCTTGTACATTGATCAAATCTGCTTGTATTTTTCATTTGTGAAACCCGAAACACACTTGGTATCGATTTGACATTACACAGTCGGAGCGAGCAACAATGCCCACAGCCCTTCTCTTGTAGATAATATTCAAAGCTGGGACATAAAAAACTGCTGTGTAACAGATAGGGCCTCTGAAGTCGCTCTCAGCAATGATAATCTGTCTTTTTCCATTTAACAGTGAAACCCAACACACAAGATCTATACGCGTTTGTGGCCTAATGCTTGGCACATTTGGAGACCACAGGAAAATGTGATAGTGATCAGCAGTCCATTATAATGCAGAGGAGATGATTTCCACTGAGCAATTTACAAATTTTACACGGCAGATGATAGTTTGTTGATATGATGTCATGTGTGTCACTACGTGCATTCCATTATTTTTTCCCCCATATTCATTGACTTAAACAATCTTAAAATTTCTCATCCTGCAGCAACAAAGTCTAAAAAAATACATTCCCATACAACTAAACTGCGATCTCAATTACTTTTAGAGGGAAATGTGTTTTGTCGCGTATTCCATTTGTTTCTGATGTATCATTAATACGTTTCTTGTCAACATGTCTGATTCCCATGCACCAGGCTTTCTGGCTTTTGTAAGCATGTCAGTGACCACGTTTACATGCACACCATATTCCTGTATTATTCAGAATTTCCTAAATATTCCGGTTGCGCACGTCATGTAAACACGCACCAGACCCGATTAAGGTCATATTCCGGTTGGAGAATTAACCGGAAAATTGACCTAAATCGGAATATGGTCGGCATGTAAACGTAGTCAGTGTCATGTGGTTAGGGTTAGGCACCAAAAACGACTTAGTTGTCCAACATAACATGATGACATAATATAAAGAAACCTGAAAATATTCACATTTGGTGAGTTAGTGGTTAGAGAGAGGACCTTAGTGTTGAGAAAGTTACTCATAAAAGTAAACAAATGAAGACATTCAGTACTTTCTAATCACATTACTGATAGACCCTTTAGTGGCCATTTTGACACACAATAGCAGGGTAAACATATTATTATTATAATTATTATTATTGTTTTTGCTCATGCTGCCTCACTGGAAAGTCTCTGCTACAGATAAACGAAACAGAACCTTAATTAATGTCATTAGTAACACCTGTTATTTCATGTCAAAATGCCTGCAGTGGAAAAGATCTATCATTATCTCTATACTATAAGTATTTAGATTTCGATTTACTTTTACATTACTTTCTAAAGGCAGATTACTCTCAACATTACTGAGGTTAGTTGCGACAGCGACAGTGTCCAGCACACTTGGAAGGCAGTTTGAGTGAAACAGGGAAATCTATTCCAAAGTGATGAGTAGTTTCTGTGCCTTCATCAGTCTTTTAGTGTATGGATTGCAGGCTGTGTGATATTATTGCTCCCATATTGCCTTCAGCAGACAGGAATAAAAATGAGGAGGGCTGGTCAGTGAAAACCTTCCCCACACTCTGCTGCAGTCTAATATTCCCACCATTGTTATCTTTCAAAACTAATATAATCAGAATGATGGTGAAAGACCTCCCTCACTTTGTCGCTGCATTTTCCACGGTGGCGTTTCAGCAACTTAAGTGACTTCACACTCTCCTCTGTGCAGCAGTGGACAGGCCAGTTTCAGTGTATCTGAGCACAGGCAGGAGCAGCTTGAACAGTAGCCTGTCACGTATACAAAGTTAAAAATCTAAAGCAGATTCTGTGACATTTATTAAGGGGAAAGTTCCCCCAATTTGAGAAAAATGATATTATTTCACTCTCTTCCAAGCTGTTCTGTAGGACAGTAGTGGTGCTATCTTCCTCTCATTGTTACTGAGTGCTGGATACTGGCTGGATGCTCCAAATGCTAACTGTTAGCCTCCTGGCATTGAGCTGGACCTCCCCCCAGCTAACATTCTGAAAAATAACTGCCTGTCCCTTTAAATAAATGTCTGTTTTAATTGCTATTATGTAATAGCAATCGTCCCAGTAGTAAATGCAGTTAATGAAAACATTTGCTGACATTCAGTGTCTGGTAGCTCTTTCCTTAGTAAAATCCCCCAACGCCCAGGAAGTGATGTGGACTAATTTCCTGATTTGTTTTGAATAGACTGAAGAAAAACTGCATAGTTAGCATGAGCAGTAACAGTCGCCACAGACAAAAAAAAAAAAAAAAAAAAAAAAAAAGAGAAATAGAAAAGAAAATAGAGAATCCAAAGGAAAAAGACGACACAGTCCTGCCCCCGCTGTTTGACTGACAAGTGAACTCTGGGAAGAGCAGTACAGAAACATGAACACAATGAGCTTTCAGCAATTACAGATTAAAAAAAAACAGATAGGATCTGGCAGATTACCACTTTAAAGTGTATTATTAACTTCTGCCACTCGGCAAGCCTCTAAGTTCCAGTGAATCTGGTGTGATGCCGATTCAAACACAGGGCTATCTAATCATGTATCTCTTAGTAATAGTCATCTCTAATCTCCACATCGTCATTGTTGGAACCATAAAAGGCTGCGATGAGTTGAATCTGTGCAGCCCCAAGCATTATCATTATGTCCAAGATAGAGTGTAACACTTTCTCTTTGGTTGTTGCCGCAAATCAGTGCTAGAAAGCTACAGCAGCGACTCAGAGTCTGTGTCAACCCCGTTGTGCCATGAGGAGGGGACATGGACAGAGAAATTAATATGGGAGAAAGTGTTGACAGATGAAGAGAGAAAGAGAGAGAGAGAGAGAGAGAGAGAGAGAGAGAGAGAGAGAGACTTTGCATGTGTCAGTGTGATGAGTGAGAGAATAAATCATAACGAGAGACTGAATTAATGAGCGGGACCATGTTTGACAGAAAGAGAGAGGCTCTGTATATGTTTGTGTGAGAGAGCAATACATCTCACGAATAAAGGCAGGAATTATGAAGGAATGTGTGTGTGAGCATGTGTGAGAGAGAGAGCGAGCGAGGGGCTGGAGAAGCAGAGGAAGACTGAGGACAATGTGTGAGGTAGCTGATAGCTCTGGGTGGGGAAGCTGCATTGACGCCTGTCATCGTTCTTCCCTTTGAAAAATGGAGTGTGCTAATTACTGTTGTGATCAAAGGGAGCTGGAGGTGTCTCTTTGTCGCCTTGTCTTAATCCAGCGTACCTCAAGCTTCCATCTTATCCTGTCTGATAGTTGGTGTATATACAGATCTGCTGTCGGGTAAAGCCTCTTATCTCCAGAATGCCAACTTTTCAGGAATAAAGGCGGAAAAGAAACTGCTTTATGTTTCGATTGACATTTTAAAACATTAAAATTAAGATAAGTCATTTGGAATGAAACTCATGTAACCTGACAACAGTGACATAAGAGTGGATGTCACAGTAGATTGACAAATCAGTAGACTGACAAACACTACGCTACCATATGAAACCAACCCTTCTCCCAGCTATAATACATTCTGCACAGCAGCTTGACATGACAAACGTCAAAGCAACACACCAACGTTTGACCGATGGTGGTTCAACAGACACTTCTAGCAGTGGTCAAGAGGAATCTCTGTCATACTGCCGATGGATGAAACTTGAAGCTGGTCAATATCTGAATATACCTGCATGTATAAATATATATATATATACACTATATTGCCAAAAGTATTCACTCATCTGCCTTCACACGCATATGAACGTGAATGAGTGATATCCCATTTTCAAACCACAGGATTTAATATGATGTCGGCCCATCCTTTACAGCTATAACATCTTCAACTCTTCTAGGAAGGCTTTCCACAAGGTTTAGGAGTGTGTTTATGGGAATTTTGGACCATTCTTCCAGAAGTGCATTTGTGAGGTCAGACACTGATAATGGATGAGAAGACCCAGCTCGCAGTCTCCACTCTAATTCATCCCAAAGATGTTCTGTCGGGTTCAGGTCAGGACTCTGTGCAGGCCAGTCAAGCTCTTCCACACAAAACTGGCTCATCCATGTCTTTATGGACCTTGCTTTGTGCACTGGTGCTCAGTCATGTTGGAACAGGAAGGGGCCATCTCCAAACTGGTCCCACAAAGTTGGGAGCATGAAATTGTCCAAAATGTCTTGGTATCCTGAAGCATTAAGAGTTCCTTTCACTGGAACTAAGGGGCCAAGCCCAGCTCCTGAAAAAACAAGCCCACACTATAATCCCAGTCAGACAAGTACCGTTCTCCTGGCAACTGCCAAACCCAGACTCATCCATCAGATTGCCAGACAGAGAAGCGTGATTCATCACTCCAGAGAACGCGTCTCCACTGCTCTAGAGTCCAGTGGCAGTGTGCTTTACACCACTGCATCCGATGATTTGCATTGCGCTCGGTGATGTAAGGCTTGGCTGCAGCTGCTCGGCCATGGAAACCCATTCCATGAAGCTCTCTACACACTGTTCTTGAGCTAATCTGAAGATCACATGAAGTTTGGAGGTCTGTAGCTACTGACTCTGCAGAAAGTTGGCGAACTCTGCGCACTTGGGAACTTCCCAGTTTGGGATCAGTAAAGTATACCTATCTATCTATCTATCTATCTATGCACCTCAGCATCCGCTGACCCCTCTCCGTCACTTTACGTGGCCTACCACTTCATGGCTGAGTTGCTGTCGTTCCCAATCGCTTCCACTTTGTTATAGTACCACTAACAGTTGATTGTGGAATATTTAGTAGCGAGGAAATTTCACGACTGGACTTATTGCACAGGTGGCATCCTATCACAATACCACGCTGGAATTCACTGAGCTCCTGAGAGTGGCCCATTCTTTCACAAATGTTTGTAGAAGTAGTCTGCATGCCTAGGTGCTTGATTTTATACACCTGTGGCCATGGAAGTGATTGGAACATATGAATTCAATGATTTGGATAGCTGAGTGAATACTTTTGGCAATATAGTGTATATCTGAATATCTGAATAAGCAAAAAATAGATAATTGAATAAATAAATATTTCTTTACTTTTTTAATAGGCTACCCCATGCAAAACTCTACAAAGGTTATCATTTTGAATGCATTTCGCTCTACAATACCATGAAAAGAGAGGTGTAAATCTGTTGTTTTACTATAACATTTTGGGCTAATATCATAGCAATCTTCTGGAATTATAAATAAATAATTATTAATAAATCTATTAATAAATTATAAATAAATAACTATTATTCTAAAAATCTTATTGTTAAGGACTGTATTATTATTTTATAATTTTCTTGTAATTCTTTGGGTTTTTTGTACAATTTTTAAAAACTTTATTTATTCATTCATTTATTTTGCAAATTTTCAGATACATTTCCAGTAATTTTTGACTGATTTCTTTCCTTCTAATTTATCTGGTAATTTTCATGTAATTTTTGACTGATGTTTTTTGGTCATGTCATGAATCGTCTTGAAAATTTGAATTTAACTGAGTTGAAAAGTCCGACTAAAAAGAAGCGTCGTATTGAATGTGCCATCTGCTGGGTACAACGCATTTGTAAAAAATGAACAAAACAAAAAAGGCCTGATGCTTTGGGGTTAGCCTTCGCT
Organism: Myripristis murdjan; assembly: GCF_902150065.1. NCBI lineage: Eukaryota > Metazoa > Chordata > Actinopteri > Holocentriformes > Holocentridae > Myripristis > Myripristis murdjan. The sequence continues at coordinate 30,676,916 of NC_043986.1, read as the reverse complement.
TTATCCATCGTCACTTTCTTCTGTACAAAACACAAAGGAACACAAAAGATGATTTTCGAAGAATAACAATGAAATGAGATCAAAATGTTCAGCGACAGAGTGGTAGAGCTGTCTCGGTTAGCTTCGGTTAGGCCTCATGCATTTTTCAAGAAGTCGTTGAAAAATTGATCTACCCATTGGTCAAAAACAAACATTAAAAAGGTTAATAAAGCCCTGATCTATCACTTGTGTTTGTGGAGGTCCTGTTTTTCAAGGCATTCACTATACAACACAGCACTGGCTGCGGCACTGCTGTTCCACTTAAATAATAAATGGTCAGGAACAGAGATGTGGAGGGTAAACCCACTCAACACAGGTTACCCTCCATGGAAGGCTCACATTCATCTTTACGACATTCATAGTATACATAATTTTCAGACTGAGAGTCTAAAAATGTTCTTTTGACTTTTGGTTATAAAGTTGTTGTTTACCTCATGATGATCACTGACTAGAGGTCATAGTTCACCTGAGTTCTTGCTGGGAAGTTTTTTTTTAGGAAACTCAAATGTATTTTATGTTTTCAGCAACAACATGGTTAGTATCTATATGTTTATTAATTTCTACTGAGAGTGACTGCATTTAAATGGCTGGTAGCTATGGGACAGGTGCAAGACGGAGGCCTGCTGATGGCTTCCACTGCAGGGACCATGAACTTGGCCCAGGACATTTTTAAATACATGCAGAGCGTGAGTGTACAACTTTTCAGAAGCACACTTCTAGTCCTCTGCTCCGCCGTACCTTGACAAAACTCAAATGTATCACTTCACCAGCACTACTCATATGTTATTTCACAGTCGCCTAACAAGGATATTGAGAGGCCCGTCATGCATTTGCTTCTATGCATTTCACCTCGAGGCACGTAACACCAAGACTCACTCAACATTCTCCTCTCAGCGGTACGACACACTGTTGCAACAGTCAGGTTTTTTTTGTTTTTTTTTTTTTAATACATAAGGGCTCTGGCAACAGCGAGCTTTTCTGTGCCTTTTCTGCTCTCATTCTGAATCCATCACGATCGTGCAGCCAGCGGTGTCAACCTCTGAATGTCAATGCTGTTCAGTGTGCGAGATGGCTGGTGGTGCATACAGCTGCATACAGTACTCTCAAGAGCTTTTCAGGCTCTTGAGATCAGCATGTAGCTGCTGAGGAGACGGAGAAACAGCAGTGATGCACTATCTACTATATTACAGATTCCTGCCTTTTACTGATAATTTATTACACTACTGCTGAGGAGAAATGTGCTTTCAGGATGAGGAGGGTTTTTTCTTCAATATTACCTGATGAATATCTTTTTTTGTATAATGATTTTGCAAATATTTTATGTTTTGGTGTGTAACTAATTTGGTGTGTAATCTAAAGTTATTTACAAATGTTAACCTACTGTATTCTCTTGTAAATCACAATGGATACACAGTCTGATAGCAGAATCTGCTAAACGCCTAAAATGTAAATGTAACGCAGCCAGTAGCATCAGCCTCAGAATGCCAATGCTGCTCAGTATGTGATGAGGTTGTTAAGTCTGAAGACGATCCAAATTTAAACTAGTGTCAGTGTACAGTAAAGCACCGGGGCTCTGGAAAGGCCCAAAGTGTAA